>NW_027552271.1:0-347286 GCF_045843805.1 Urocitellus parryii
TGGACACAATGTCTTTATTTTATTTTTATGTGGTGCTGAGGACCAAACCCAGTGCCTCACATGTGCTAGGAGAGCGCTCTCCCTCTGAGGCACATTCCCAGTCCCTTTGAGTTCCTTTTAATTTTGTCTCTGCCTCTATTTCCTGAGGAGTCTCCTTACACATTTCTTAAACAGCCACTTGTGGTGGGCTGAAGTACTCAATTGACCAAAAATCCATTTGATCCATTTGGCTACTAACTACAGAAAAGCTAATGTCTCCACAAGCTAAAAAAAAAAAAAAAAAAAAAAAAAAAAAAAAAAAATTAAAAATATTTTAAAAAAATCCCCTAGATGAATATGCTGTTAGGAGAGCACTCCCAGCATCCCTCTCTGTCAGGCTTCCATTTTGCAAGAGCAGAACCACAGACCAGCATGAACTTTTGACTTTTTCTCAATCCTCCCTGGAAACTCATGACACACCAACGTTAAAGACCCAAGATAGCTCTTATCTGTAACAGATGTGGGGTTGCTGCCTTATATTGCCCCCCACAGATCTGCTCTGCACCACATTTGTGAAGCCAGGGGGCAGACATGGCTGCCTCCCCCCTCACAAGGCTGCAGAAGAACCTCTGGCTGTGGTGGATCCAGGCTTGAATTTTGTGATAAGAATCACCACCTTTTCCTGTTACTGATAAAAGTGACTTAAAACCTTGAAGATAATAACAATAATAATGATAATAATGTCTTCAGTTTCTACAGTGCTATTCTATTTCTCAAGCACGTTCGCAACGGTGGTTTTGCTCTCCCTCTGCACACACTTCACCTAGTCTAAACATTGTGATATTTTTCCTCAGTGATTAGACATCTCTGCATTTCATACGATCACCACAATCCAAAAAGGGAAACATGATTATCCCCAGTTTATCAATGGAGAAACTGAGGGTTAGAGTGATTTTTCTCAGAATGTAAAGCAAGAATTTAAACACAGGCCAATTTTTGCAAAATCTAGGGTTCATGACGTCCCCCAGAAATCTTCAGCTGCAATATAGGGAAACTGAGGCTTCTATCTGCAACATTAGAGGAAGAATAGATCATGTGTGCCTAACATGCCAAGTGGCCCACACCTAATGGAGAGCAGTCACAGTGCTAGTGTGTGGCTGTGGCGGATGTACAGTCCACAAATCCAATCCACTTCCAAAAGCAAGGCTCCTACAGAAGGGCTTTCTGTTGACACTTTCTCTGCATGTTTTGTTATGCTTGTTTTTGTTGGCCTGGAGATCCAGCAGCAGGGACAGCAGGAGGACTGTGAGCCAAGGGGCGGTCTGTTCACACCCTGGGGAAGAGGGTATTTCACTAAGTTAGCTGCAGCTTGAAAGGATGGCTACACAGTCTTGCTCGCTCCCCATTTTTGTTATCCCAGAGATAATAAATACAGGCTCATTCTGTTGTTTCCAAAAGACCCTTTTCAGGAGACCTGCTCTTGCTGGAAGTCTCCTGAGTCCCTCTACCTGATTACAGTCAGATGCTGGGCATTTTAAATTAAATTAGAACAAATGACAAAAAATGAAAGGAGAGTGGGAAGAAGGAGAAACAAACCAGCAAAAAAAAAAAAAGGTTATTTATTGAAAATAGCCAGTGAGGAAAAAATGGAGCCTTAAGAACTCAACTGATACTGGCAGAGATTGATGTTTGTCATGTAGACTTCAGCTAAAAAAAAAAAAAAAAAAAACAGCCACAAATGAGGATTTGTAGGCATGACAAATTTGCATCAACTCTGGCTAAAATATTCTACTGCAGATGACTTTATGATCAGGTTAAGCAGGAAATGTACTAAATGGAGACCCGAATTTCTCTGGCTTGCAGACTGTGAAACAATCTCTGTTTGGTCAAATGATGCCATAGGAAGGATTCAAGGTACAGACCGAGGCACCCACTGCACCATTTTTCCCCAACCAAGTCCTGCCAAGAATGAAATGGTCCAGATTCTTCCAGAGAATATGCTCAGAGACCCATTGGAATATGGGTAAATGAAAGAGTAGGAGATGAATGAATTCCTATAATACCCTATTCTCAGTGTGCTCCAAAACCAGTAAAATCATTTAAAATTAAATGGCAGGACAATGGACCAAGATTCCAGTGGGTCTGCTTAGCAAGAGTGATTTCAAGCAGAATTCTTTATTGTCCCATGCAAAACAACTTGCAAGCAGCCAGTTCAACAATGCCCCCCAAACACATCAGCCTCCTGGATACCCCTCTACCTTGTTTCTGCCCTTGTCCCATTTGCCTGGTACTTGTGGGATCACTTCTTTCAGCTGAAGTAAATATTGCTGAATCCTAGAACAGTGTTAAGATATTTGATAAGACAATCTAAGTTCACCAACCAGATGCTGAAGGGATATTTGCATTTAATATGCTTTTTCAATACTGTTAGCCCAAGTAATATATTGTACAGTAAAATATATTGTCTTATTACAGTACTCTCATCCTGAAGAAACAATGAGCAGAAATAGAATTCATATTACCCTGTCTGTCACTAAAGGAGTGTTCTTCAACAATCTCAAACACAGTGTGTATAAAATAATGTAATAATGGTAGAGGGTCAACTTCTCCTGTTCCCAAAACTTGCATCATGCATTAAAGGCCATTAATGAAACAAAGAAAATGAAGAGAGCAGAAGGGATGATTAGCTTATCAGAGACATATAGAATTAAAAATACAGTTTGGTCACATAGTTTTCCCCTAACATTAATCTTCATTTTAGTGTCTACAGCTCAGACATAAGTAAAACTTTCAGGGCATTGGTACTACTAGGTATTCTTTCAAAAATGTGACAATTGGTTTATTAAAAATAAATAAATAAGCATTCAGAAATAATCAGTGAAAATGTCTCTTAAGGCCATTATTTTTAGCTGAGCATTGTTGTGACTGTTTCCATGGCTAAACCATGAACATGTTTTCTGCACAAGCCTAGTCATATAGTGGCCTTAATTAACTCTCAAATGGAGAATGCTGCGGTTTACCACTTATTAAACATCCACCACACCAAGTTACATTTTTTTTTACCCTTCCACACCTCACTTAGTCCAGACACCTCAAGGAACCCACAATGCTGAATAACTAGTGATTTGAAAACACGCACCATGTGTAATTACCAGACTGAATGCACAATCTGTGAGGGAAGCTCACGCCAATCTGGGCAGTTCTCGTTTCCAGATGGAATGATCCATGAGTACGTTGAGTATGTTGAGAAAGGGCAGAGGAAGCTGTCGTCACTCATTCATAGGAATTCAACAGATACTTATTAAGTGCTTGCTTTGTGTACTTCCTCTAGCTTCCTCATGTCTAGGAATTTTCAGGTGACCAAGTGGAATTCAGAATACGATGAAGGAGGAAGAAAACCATCCCAGCATTCAAGATTTTTAAACAATGTTATCTACCAGAAAAGAAAGGATAAAATTAGTTATCAAGCTAATCTACTCTTAATACAACACAGAAGTAGACTAACCAAGCTCATTTCACCAGGCATTTTATTCATGAGGGAGATGATGCAGTCTGAGATTCAATTGAGACAGAATTAGCTTTTGTGATTAGCTATGTTGAGTGGTTAAGGTATAGTAATAATGATATCATTATTTCTGTTTTCCTTTCTCTCATACAATATTCAGACACGCACACACACACACACACACACACACATATCAGTTTGGATTTGGCTTGTGAATCTTCAACTAGTGGTGTCTGTGTATCAACTTGTATGCCCCTGGGGGATGAGGGAGGGGTGCGAATTCACCTCTTGTTGAAATCCCGCTGTGTATAAAATGGTCTTGGAATTTGAAGGAAGAAAAAAAATCCTTCTATAAAGAGAACATGTGAAAAGGCCAAGGGAGAGCATAATGGAAAAAATACATAAAAATGCAAATTTTCCTAAACTTCAGCTTTGGAAGGACTGAAGCATAAGTGAGAACTTCAACAAAGCAATAGAAAAAGATGACAGTTCAGAGTTTCAAAAATTTAAGACAGCAGCAGGATTAGACACTTTGGGTTGTCTTCGCACACATTTCTTATGGGAGTTAATTCCATTTGACATGCAAGACCAAAGCAAGATTACAGAGGCATAGCCCCATGACGAGGTGTATGCTGTAGCTAAAAGCTGGGATTTGAATAATTGTGCAGGCTTACTCCAAGAATCAGGCGAGATCAGAATGAATGGATTATTACAAGGAACTTTGTACATTTTTAACTGCTGGACTTAATAAAATACCCTCTATGTGAGAATAGTGTTATGGTCATATGCACTTAGTCTAGCTGAAGTTTGTGGTAGGATCTATCAAAAATGAGGAAAAACAGAAGCAGGTTTAAAAAAAATAGAATTTGTAAAGAATGAGTGGGCTGGGTCTTGCCCCTATGATTTACGAAGGATCGAGAAATTTGGATAACTTGAAATCCACATATTCAACACCCTTCCCACCACCACCAAGTTAGAAGAAATTTATTTCCTGTGCAAAGAACTTTCAGGAAAGTGGAAATAGAGTCCAGGGAAAGTGGGCCACGAAAAGGTGGATTTTTATTTCACTATTTCAGCTTGTTAGGAAGGTCATTTATTACTGTGAAAAATTACTAACTCTCACATCATGTGCTGTGCGCGCACACACACACATGATCACTTCCCTTGGATTCTGTGGAAGCACTTGTCTGTAAAAGGCAAAAAAAGAGTAACAGTTCTAAAGACTTCTCACTGCTTAATTAACTGTCCAGTGAGAATTATTAAATCCTTTATATAATTCTTATTTAGCGCTCATTAAAGTGAAAGATACAAATGCCGGACAATGCAAGGTTCCAGAGAAGGTTTAAGAAAGGAAAAGGTAGTCTTATAATAGCTGAGAATTATGAAAAGCTGCCCGTTAACAGGAGCCAAGAAGACCTTCCCTTTTAAAAGTCACTGATTCAGATCTGAAATGATTTGATTTGATTTTCTTCCTTAAAATAGCCTTCAGCTCCTCCCTTCCTGAAAGCCCATTTCTGATTCCTCCTGTGGCCCTAACCAGCCTAGTGGGGAGAAGTCAACCCCAGAAGAGGAGGAAACTACTCTGGGGCCATGACACTTGGGCAGTGCGCCCTCTGCTGGGAAGCCAGCTCGCAGTCCTGCTTGGGAACATGTCCCCAGGAGCCTGTCCCTAGGAAAGCAAAAGAGATGCGCACTTCCAAAAGCCTCTCTTGTTCATTGCTGCAAGGGGAGATTAGGAGGAGGACATGAATGGGTGGGAGGGCTCCATTAAACCAGAACTCAACTGCAGCTCTCCTCACAAAACATGTCTGACAACTTCAGGCTGCATGTAAAATGGCAACAGGAATGATGAACACATTACAAATTTGTAGACCCTAAAATTAAGCTCCATCTCATTTATTTCATATTTCATTTTTCAGCAGGGCTGTTGCTGCCTGGCACAGAGGCACAGATCTTTCTTGATAAGCTCTGTGGTTTCCTTCTTGGAGAAGGGATTTGTGCTCTGTATGGATGCACTCAGTCTTCTTGGAGCCCAAATTCTGCTTGGTGTAGCTAAGACAGAGGTGGCATGTTGCAGTGTTCTGTAGAAGTCTGGGATCACAGCCCTGGGAGGGAAGCAAAGGGATGTGTTACCACAGGAAGGGGCAGAGCTAGTCTTTTCCCCTTGCCTCAGTGCATCAGATCCTCACTACAAAGTGTGATTCACAGGCCAGCAGTTCCGGCATCACCTGGGAGCTTGTTAGGAAACCAGGAGGCCAGGCCTCACCCAGACCTACTGAGTTATAATTTGCATTTTAACAGGATTCCCAGTGATTCATGGGATGTTGAACCATGAGACGCACCACCGTAGGTATTTGAAGAGCTAAATTGCAAGCAAAACTAGAGTATTGAGCTTTACAAGTAGAAGGGAATCTACATCTGCCTCCCAGAATAAGAAGTCCTAGGCCCAGAGAACAACATAGCTCCTGACTTATCTAAGAAGGAAATTTTAAATAGACCTCAACTTTGGTTTGCAGTGAAAACCAACAGGGTTATCAGAGCAGTCAGCAGCTGGCTTTATCATGTACTATGAAGACAACAGAAGAGTGTCCCAGCATTACAAGGTACAGAATAATTCCCATGTGAGAGGGACCCTGTCTTCTTCAAACCAGTCATATAAGACTGAAATGACTAGTCTAAATTCTGTAGGAATTGACATAGAAATGAGATTCTGATATTCCTGATGTCCACATAATGATTGATGGAACACATGGGAAAAATAAATTGAATTATCTTATAATCTCCCAGGGAAACATAATTAAGTTGTAAAGCATTTCCATGAAATCCTAAAAGCTTTATATCATCTAGGCAGTAACTTCTACTACTTGATCAATAATTATATTAATTATAGGTAATTATTTTGGTAGGATGGTGTGACTTTGGGACTCTGTGTATTCTTGAGTTGATGTATTGATTCAGTAGTGAAGACTTAGTGGAGCCAAAGATAGATATAAAGAATTCTTTGGGGTCCCCCAAAAACTTTTTGATATTCATGCTAACTTGTACTAATCTGTAATTTGTGACCACCAACTTGATGCTTCTTCACATAATGAAATGACTGATACAACCTGTGTAAGACCACTGGAATAGTGATTCCATTCACTATCCTTAACTCTCTAAGAACCATAAGCAAGCTATCTTTAGCAAGTAATAGAAAACATATAGGAAACAAAATCAGCTACTCCTTTAACTTTCAAAATTCCAAGATAACCTTTGTCTGTGTGTAGTCAGGACAAAAGCATCGTCAGGGCAACTTGGACTCAAAGAATCAGACCCAGAGTCAACAATGCTCAGAAGCTTGGTGGGACAGTGACCCTTATATATTTATCACATTTCTTGGCAAACACCTAGTTATGAAGAAGATCCCTGAAATATATGTATGGTTGTGCACATTTTAAAAAACTGAGACTTCTACGTGACTCTCTTGCACTTTCTGGAAACAAACTCAATGGGCATGTGCCTCCTCACTTTCATAAAAGTACCAGTGATTATCAACAGAAAATAAGGAATAAGGCAGAGACATAAGTTAAAAAGGACTAATTCCAGGAATAATATAACCATGTGTCAGATTCCAAATTTTCTACAATAACAATCATCATTGGTTAACTTTCCTGAATTCTCCACATTATTCAAGATAATTTGTTAACATAAAGGAATAAAATAGTTGAAAGAATCACAATTAGAGTGATAGAAGTGAAATCGCTTATAAGTGCATATTATTTTATAATTTCCTTAAAATATTTATAAACCACCTTGTCTATCTGGTGGTCATTGTAAGAGATATGTAGATTTTATATGAATAGAAATATAAAATTGTTTGAGTCAAGGCTTTGTAGCTACCAGGTTTGATTCCTAAATCTGTTGTATGGCATCCATATAGTTTGAAAAAGTTTTTTTCCTCTATGTCTCAGTTTCTACTTCTGTAGCATGGGGATAATAACAAGACATACCTTTACTATTAAAGACTAGTATTCTTGAAAATCCTCTTTCAGAGGATCTGAAAGTCAAGTTTTAGTTTCCAGTTTAAGATATGCTTTCTTAAATGCATATTGCTTTAAAAGAAGAAGAAATTTGTAGGGACTTAAAAGTATAAACTTAATTCCTGTTATTTGACTCAAGTTTGACAATACACATGCACACACTCACACACACACACACACAGAGTAGTACCTCCCAGCCCAAAACCAGAAGTTCCCCCACCAGGGATTTTCCATAAAGGGAGCTAACTGTGACCTAGGAGATGAGTAGAGATCTTACCATTCAGAGCAGAATCACCTGTGAACAAAACAATACAGAAAGCAACCCGAGGTTCCTTTGTCTTTCCCCCAGTAAAATCAATTCAGTTATTATCCACACTTGGGCACAGAATGACATATGAACAGCATGGCTTCAGCCAGCAATCCCTGCCAGAGATAGGGTGGTGTGGCTGATATTCCACACCCTGATTTACTCAGCATTGTCAATAGAGAACAAGGAGACCCATCTCAGGGAGGGAGATTCATTCTCAGGAACAGTTAAAACACTAGTAAAGACAAGAAGGGAGAAAAATCAGAGCAAATTCATACAAAAAGTGTGCCCATCCTCAGGCATAGAGTCCAATGTGATGGGCAATAGCACCGGGCCTAACATCTTCCTCTGCTTTTTTTGTAGAGATATTGTTTAGCCATATTTCCTACATGTGGGAAGGAAATGAACCACATACATACAATGCTGCATATGGGAGAGAAACAGAAAAGACTTCCCAAATAAAGTAAGCAGACTAGTGAATGTGGCATTGTGGAACCCATAAAATAGACCCACAATGATTGAGAGCAAGAAAATGACTTGGTCTTTCTTAAAACTACAACAATTAGGCAATTGAGCTAACTAATAGGATCCTAGAAGATGTAAATAAGTGTTTTTTTTTTTTGTATTAACAAAGAGAGTAAGGAGACGAATTTCAGCTAGAATGAAAGAGGTAAATGATTCTCCCCCAAAGGCAGAGCCAAGATTTCTCAAATGAGCTTCCTCCTAAAAGAGATAGAAGTAAAATATATGAAGCAAGATGACATAATGTGTTGTTGCCTAAATGTAGGCAGCTATGGCGTCCTATTCTCCACACCAAGCTGGGGATAATTGAATGCAAGACAAAGCAAAAAATTTAGAAAAGGCCACTCAGAAACAGAAGCATAAAAATGCAGTGTGTGTAACAGTACGGAGAAGGGTACAGCTCTGTAGGACGGATTAATAAGAAGAGCAGTGAACAGAACAGAGTGGATTTGCAGAGATTAGGATGTAGCAAGCTTTGTCCAAAAGATTGTATAAAGTTCTTATTGGCCCTGAATCTGAAATAAAGTAAAGAAAAAAAAAATACCTCCGATCAAGAAAGGCCCCTCATGATCTCTTTTGGTGTATTTTAGTCAAGCAACTTTCTTTTCACATATGCAGTTTAAAAAAATAAGAGATAATATTTGCAAATATTTTTAAATTGCATATAATAGGCAATAAAGTTACAATAATGTGCAAATCATTCTCTAAGACTTCTCTCTCTCTCTCTGTGTGTGGCATTAAGATTGGAGGGGGACTGGTACTATGTTTTTGATGTTATAGTTTGACAGAACGGAACTTTTGAACAAATATAATATATGTATATATACATATAATTATTATTTTTAATGAATAGCCTTTGAGTTTGGAGAAAATATAGAACTGGATAAAGCCTAAAGGTCAGTTTCCAAGGTAACAAGAACAAGATGAAGAGTCAGAAATGTAAGATGGTCAGGTGGGTGTGAAGAACTTGGGCATTTGTACTTTCAAACTCCAGGAGCTCCATGCTAGAGATTGTTCCCTTGCAAAGGGCAATGTTAACTTCCTCCAGGTTCCAAGCAACAGAAGATCATTTTCTGGAGGAATAAAGGGGAAAAAGAGAAAAACAAAAGAACAGAAGAGCCAGCCTACAAGTGAGTGCTCAATAGTCTAAAACCAATGATAATGTTTAAGAAGCAAAGGAGGACAGGCAACCATTTATAATTGCATGGCTTGGGCTGGCAGAAAGAGCCTCGGTGCACGGGCTTCTCTCCAGTGATCACAAGCTAAGACTTGGAACCATCCTTAAAAAGAAAATTAGGTGCTGTAGTCCTTGGAGGATATAGGAGCTACCTGGCCAGGATCCAGCGGTCTCCTCCAAGTTTTTAATCGGAGAGTTCAAAAGCCACTTCTGTTGTCAGTGCTCTGATTTGTTCTGTGGGGAGTTTGGAGGCCTTGATGCCAGGCCAGGGGTTCATGTCTCCAGGGATGAACATAAGTGGCATCTCAAGAGGGAAGAAAGAGTTCTTTGACTTTTAACCCAATGATACATCTACACCACAGATTCTGAAGCAGCAGGTGTAGGGGGCAGAAGCCGAGCCTCCTGCAGCTGTGGTCAGATGCCACCCCACTGGGAGCTCTGGGGAGTTAACACTGAGTAATTTAGGCAGGAAAGACAGAAAAATAAATAGAAAGAAGAGCAGGCATTTTTAGGAATGTGATTTCCATGCAACCCCCAATCAGGAAACATTGGTCAAAACACTTCTCAAAACTTTCACTTGTTGCAAGAGGAGAGAGAAGGGGAAATGTACAAGTGTTAGTCCATCCGGAATCAGCAAAATCAGGGAAGGGAGGGCGGGGTGGCTGTGGAGGAGGAGCACTACGTACCTTAGGGAGCCCCAGGTCCCGACTGCCTCTTCCTTTCCTTTTGACTTCCTTGGAGAGATTATCCCTGAGGTTTTTAAGATAATCAAAAGAAAATTTAAAAGATAATAAAGAAAAATACACATATGCTCTATACTCACATATGCACTGTGTGCATATTGATTCTATTCCTTTCAATAAACAGAAACAAAGACAAAAGAAGAAAAGTCTAATTTTGCAGTTCAGTTTTCCGGCCTCAATTCTGACTCACCAATGAATCTTCTTATATACAAAGCTGACTAGAGGGAGGGGTGGGATTGAATAACAAATTTATGTGATACAATCACATCATTTACAATCACATAATGGATCATATCCCAATTTTCAAAAGGCATAAAGTATCCTCATTAATACGATAAGTGCAGCAGTCAAATCAGCACTGTGATTTTATCAGGGTTTTTGACTGTACATGAAATAGAATGTAAAATGCATACAGAATTTTTAATGGGAAGGCTTTAACATTCACTGAATGTATTTCTTACTGTCATTTGCATCACATTAAAGTGAAATTCTACATAAAAGGATAAAGAGAATATGTCCTAAATTACAGTTTTTCCATAGTTGTCATGTCCACACTTAGAAAAATCTGATTCATAAGCTTGAACATGATCCTAAATCTGAAAAGCCTGCACCAGTTCTCTATTTGTTTGTGGGTTTTATGTGGCTGTCAGGGCTGGGTAGAGCTCTGTAAGGTCAAACTGTCAGGACAAAGCTAATAAAGATCATGGCAGGTTAGGGGGGAGGCAGAGAGAGAGAGGATGATTATATTCACTGTCTCTACTCTTGCACATTATTAAACACTGTGCCTGCATTTTTCATTTTATATCAGACTACTAAAAAGTCATAGTGTTCCTTAGAGGTATTTTGTTGCTTTTTTAAGGAAGCTTCTATCATCATTTTAGCTCACTGCAATAAAGTTTATAGGCATGGACTTAATGTCTTATAAGCCCAATTCTGTATATTCCACTATGAATAAGCACATATAGCATGCTATGTCCACTAGACATTTTCTATACATTTGTTTCATTTCCGACATGTGCATATCTACTTATAGGTTGAAGTACAGCCCATGTGTCAGAAGTTAGTCTCCAGGTAATGACAACTGGGCTTATGTGTGCTTGGTCGCTTCTATACACTGAGGCAAGGAAAAGGAACCTGTCATTTCTCATTAACTTCATATCACACATACAGTAGTCAATGATTGGTGTGTAGTGGTTGATGCAGAATCTTGGGAGTCTAAGAGAGTGTTCTGCATCCTAGAAAAGACCAAGGTGTTATCTGCCACGCCAACCCAGTAGACTTACGAAAAGAGTCTATCTGCTGCGTACATGCTAATGGCCTGTCCACTGGCTAGCACACCTGGGCCGTGCATAGGAATTTGTACACTGAATGACAGCCTTGTTATCATTTTAGAGTTTGAGAGAGAATATTAGCATATAACCAAGACAAAGACATGCATGGAACTTGGGGTGAAATCGATCAAACACACAATAAGCCCCAACTAGTGTATTTTGCTCCTGGATAAAACATTTTATGGATATATACGGAATGGACCCACATTAAATGAATGGGTCTAAGAATGGCCAGTCCATTCCTTTTTACTCATTTTTATCTTTAATAATTTGTCTAATTCACCTTAGATTTTATAAGGATCATAGACCTGCACAGACCAGTGTTCAACATCCATGGTCAAATATTGCTATCAATTCTGGTAGATCTCCCTTGAATATATGTAGATTATGTAAATTTCATATATTGTGAGGTAAATGTGACAATTTCCTTCTGTATCTAGACACATTTTAAAAAACACTTATAATGACCACAGATTGTTACCCCAGGCCCTTTTTTTCTTTCTTTCTTATCCTTTCTCCTCTTCACCATTTTCTGTTCATCTGCTGTTCTTTGTGTTGTTCATCCCCCCCCCTTTGTTTCATGTCCTTTGTATTAAGTTAGAAATGGAATTTGGACCAAAAAATGTATTGAGATTCTGATATAATTTTAGCCATGATAACATTGTTCTCTTTTATATCTAAAATACTTATCAAGTGGCAAGAATTCTATGGAGGGCTGGAGATGTGGCTCAGCGGTAGCGCGCTCGCCTGGCATGCGTGCAGCCCGGGTTCGATCCTCAGCACCACATACAAACAAAGATGTTGTGTCCACCAAGAACTAAAAAGTAAATATTAAAAATTCTCTCTCTCTCTCTCTCTCTCTCTCTCTCTCTCTCTCTCTCTCTCTCTCTCCTCTCTCACTCTCTCTTTAAAAAAAAAAAAGAATTCTATGGAGAAGACATTTATGGATTGATGGTAAAATTAGCAAAAGTTTCCTGATAATAATATTACTTAGTTCAATTTATTCTGAAGCAAAATTCATGTGGATTAACAAGGTAGGTAGTTCACCTGTAGGAATCCTGGCCCTTTTTGTTCACTGACTGGGGGAGCATTAGCAATCTCTTTAGCCATGGATATGTAATACAATGATGCACATCAAGTAACCAGAGTAGGTCCAGAGACAAGCAAACAGGTCAGACCCATTAGATTCACCAGGCAAGACAAATTGACTTCACTTTTGTCAAAAGCAAAGAGCACCCCAAACTTTAAATTAGATATGATAAAACTGAACATCATCCATGATTAGACTGTGTAAACTCAGGTAAATGAAACACTTTTTTTTCTCTGAGAAAATTACAATAAATCTCTTTCATTTCCCTTCTAGTTTCTGAGACTCCCTGAAGAAGCTGCTAACTCAGAAATTCAAGGAGCAAAGAGAAATCATGTTTTGTTTTTTTTTTTAACCACTTATCAGGAGTTAGCAGCTGGGCATGATGGTGGTGCATGCCTGTAATCCCAGCAGCTCAGGAGGCTGAGGCCGGAGGATCGAGAGTTCAAAGCCAGCCTAAGTAATGGGGAGGCACTAAGCAACTCAGTGAGACCCTGTCTCTAATAAAATACAAAAAAGGGCTACAGCTTAGTGATTGAGTGCCCCTGAGTTCAATCCTTGATACCCACCCCCCGAAAAAGGAGTCAGCAAACAAAATTTATTTTAAAATCTTCTGCTTATTACTCTTTGCTATTTTCATTATTTTATCAAGAATATGACTGCAAGTTGATCATTTGAACTGGAATTTCCTTGACTTCACAAAAAGGATAAGGTTTCCTCGTTCTAACATACATCCTAACTCATCTGTGGCATAACACAAATACATTTTTTCCTAATTTGTGCACAGAATATATTCTTTCTGTGACAATATGCATTTGTAAATAATAGCAGAATGAGTTACTATTTCCTTGAACTCCACTTTTGTTTCATACCATCACCAGGAATGTCTCAGGCATTACCCTCCCCTTTCAAATGAAACTAGCAATCTATCTCAATAGAGTCAAATTTATGCCACAATCTTTTCTTTCCTTTTAAATGCATGCAATTTGTTTTATATAGTCTTATTGCCCATGCTTCATTGTTTTCACATTTTCTTCTCATAAAATAGTTCTAGTATTTGACTCTGTATGAATGTGTTGAACTTCTTGACAAAGAATTTTTAAGATGCTTGAACGTTTACTTTACATTCACATTGTTTCCCTCTTGTCAGACCACATAGGAGTTACCTTAGTCTTCAAATAAACATATAGGCTTGGTACTTTATCAGCTTGTTACATTGCAGCCTTAAAGATTTGGGGCCTCAAAAAGTTAAGTCATTGAAGCATGATAGCAAAACTTTAGCTCCTTATCATTGCCTCTTTTTTTTTGTTTTACTAGAAAGGTATTGATAATTTGTTTCTATCTATATCTGCCAAATAAGACGTCATCAATACTTTTTTTTCGGCCTTTGAGGTTTTGTCTATAAAAAGGCAGGACAATGAGACTGAGCTAGATTCACTCTAGAGCTAATACAACTAAAGTTAGGTTTGTATTTCCTAAATTTAGATTTGTATTTCCTAAGTTTAGATTTGTATTTTGCTCAACTGTTCGTGTTTCATTTTTCCCTGTTAAAATTTATTTATATAAGTAAAGTCATAGATTTGATCTTGGCAGAAATTAAAACTTACAGATTTCTATTAAACAATTTTAAAACACAATTGAAAAATTAATAACCCAGACTTTACATGTTACTTAATTCATGGTTAACTTTATTTCAATAATATTTATGTAATATGTCTGTGTAATGATAGTAATTCAAATCCTCCACTGGACTTAATATTCTTTTAAAGCTTTGATTTCTTGGTGGTTTTTTTTTAAATCATCTGATCATAATTCTAAAAATGACTTGGAATATGTCTATCTCCCTTTCTTTTCCAGGTATTAATTGTGTTCTTTTCATTATCTTAATCTACCAATCTATTCATCTTCATCAACCCTTAGGTTTACTCTTAAATTTCAGATGCCCATTAGGAAACTATTCTTCAATAAGCTTTTCTAGACAACTAGACAACTGTTTCATAAGATTATCTTATGATGATTATCTTTTTTTCCTTTACACATCTGGTTGATTTTCCTCCATCCTTTGATTTTTTTTTAAGATTTGAGAAAAACAAGAGTAGATTTTGGCTCATCCTCTGTCAGAAGTCTTGATCTAGAACTTTCCCTTACCCAGTGCATTTTAGAGGAACTTGGGGATGCCCCAGAGAGCAGGAAACAGGAAGTTAGGCTGGACCCATTGCATTCCTAGATGTTTTTTTTCTATTTAAAATACCTTCCTATAATGTTCACAGATACTAGAATGAATTTTCTAAGGCAAGTAAAATAACCTTTACCAATTTCACATTCCTTCCAAGCCCTACACCCCCTTCTAGAAATCTTGAGATTTCCCAAAAGTATCAAAGTCCTGAAAAACAACTTAAGCAAAACGCCAAGTTCTCCTACTGCTCCACACCTTCTGTTTTTGTAGCCTCTGCTGAAACCCAGCAGTAATAAACTTCCACAGACTTCTTAGTTTGTCAATAACTCCCTGTTTCCAAATGCAAAAAAGATCAGGGAAGTCTCACCTTCCCGGGTCATGAAAATGTCTTGCTCCTTGTTGTAAGTAGATTTGTGCTTCATTCTGTTCCATATCCGACAATGCATTTCAGAGTTAAGGTACACCGGGAGGTATAATACTGTTCATGTATTTATGGGAGAGGGTAGTGTTTTCTTTCTTTTCCTCCCACAAGAAGATATGTAGAAGAGAATTGCTGCTGTTACTTATTTTTATTCTTCCTGATAACATTCAAAGAATTTCCAAACTACCTATTTGAGGCATACACATCCTCTCAAGATTGCCACACATTACCTCCTTTATCCCAGGCACCAGTGCATTGACACTGACACATCCATGCTCTCCTTGTGAGAATTAGCCTATCACATTCATTTACATCCACTTAATTGCTGCTGCTATTGTTTAGTCCGTTAACCTCCAGCTAGGGTGCAATTCACGTGAACACTGGGGAAGCACAACCATTCGATTAGTTCTGCAAAGTAGATTAAAATCTTCTGCCTAATTGGAGACTGTCCATACTGCTGCCTCCCTTCCAGCCCCAGGTTGAACAAATGTCCTGTCTTCAAGGAAGGACTCTCAGTTGGCAATATGGAAGCTTCAACTGGACCTAGTCACACTTCCTGAACATACCTGTGTATAGGACACTGTGCTGCGTACCATGATAGCAATGATCTCCTCACTATCTGGTCTCTGCCCATAATTTGTGATAAGTCTTTTGATTAGCAGCTGGCCTTCTTAGTTCTCATGATACATGCACCCTAGAGAAACAATTTGGAATATGGCTAAATCACTAGACCCCCCAATTGGTAGCAATTTCATTTTAAAGCACAGCATTTAGAAAAGTTCTTGTGAAACAGTTGTCTGGTTTGGGAAGAAATGAGAATCAAAAATATGATACACTTACTTGACTGAAAGCATAAGTCCCTCTTGGATAGGGCTCATTTATTTAAAACCTATCATTGATGTCATAGCAAGCATGCTTTGGTAAGTAAGCTATATAGAGTTGTGAACAGTGAAGTCCAGAGCTTTCTTTGGCAACATGTTATCACTATGTGTATGCTAAGCTGAGGTGCCTTAAAATGTTTAATTATGTTTTATTCTAAAGAAGATGAGTAGCTTACATATCACTCCCAGAATCCCAACTAGTAGCACTAGGTCAAATTTCTTCATTTAATCTAAAATGCCTGTTGCAACTTCATTTTGGTCCACCTCTCCAGCACATTTTCTGACTTTAAAATCTCACTACACAAAACTGATAACACTTTCTCAAATGCATTAGATTTCTTTGGCCTTGTGTCTTTATGCTGCTATTCTGGCTATCAGGGTTTGTTATAGACATGAGACACACACAAAGGAAGAAGTGCTTATGTCAACCTCTGAAGTCAATCTAAGATACAATCTTAAAACACATCAGGTGCTAGACATCAATTACACCATGGAATCCTCCCAATGGAAAGTGGGAAAGGTTGCATTATGCCCCTTGACTGATAGACTGAGGCTCCATGACCCTTGCCAGGCACCACATTCATAAGTGATGTATTGAAATCCAGTTCTAAATGAGTGCAAGACTATTTCTTTCCTATGGCCTCAAAAAAGGTAGTCCTCCAGAAGAGAGAAATCATGAGCTTCTTTCAGTGTTGAAAAAAAGGAAGTCAATATCCCTCCATTTTGCCTGATGTTGATGGTGGATATCATCCCAAAGTTAGCAAGAGCACTGGGACTTCACAAAGGAAAATGCAAGAAGCAGTGGAAAAACATGTTAAAAGGACATGATGTCTCTGAGGGTCAAATCAAACGCTAGCACCCTAGGTAACAGAGAATATGTAATAGCTTGTGGATAGGAAAAGGGACCCATAGAGGCTGAGAAGATTCAGGGATCCTAGGACTGAAAGACATAATACTGACTCTCCTCTGAAGATGCAAAGCAGAAAAGCATCAAAGTTTTTTAGTTTCCTTGCATTGTGTGTGATGAGGGCTGCAGAAGTACCAAGTGCCCAGAAGATGGTAAAGCAGGTACCTTAAGGCAAGAGGATTTGGCTGGTGAATCAGTGCTTTATCCCTCGGATCTCTGCTTCATCTCCTTCATCTGTTACATGAAGGAGGTAAGGAAGAGAGACAAGGAAGAACTCATTAGAGATTTTTTTAAAAATCTTAAAATGAAGATCACCCATGCAAGTGGAGCCTCACATATTATATGTGGAACTTTCTTATCACAAATCAAGCCAGCAAACTGTTGACTCAAATAGGTTTTATTTTCCTATGTTGATTATTACACTGTAATAACATCCAAGATATATGGATCTCACTTTTGAGTCTTTGGGATCCTCAGAGTTTGATGCTGGAACTGGAAGAGGGAAACCTAGCCTCACCCCTGCCCTACCTCCTGTTCTTCCCAGTTCTGCACTATGAGGGTTCTCATGTGTGTGTAGACATACCTTCCAATGTCTCCCAAAGTCAGGCCACACCAGGGTCCAGCGAGTCAGAAGGCATTGGTAAGGTCTACCCCAGGGGGAATGAACCCAGTGTGAAAAACTACACCTGCCCTGGAAGTGTGTTTGGGACCATTTTGGCAGAATATACTGGGCTCCAGTATATTCAGAGCATGGTCTATTGGGTAGGTGTTCAGGACACAGTTAGGGAAATTCCTTGGTTCTTTGGACACCTGATCCATTAAGGAAGATTAAAAAGGCCAGAAAAGGAAAAAAAAATGTGTCCTTCAAACCACTGGACTCAAGGCAGGGCCAGATATTATCTATGTCAAAAATAGTATTACACATGGCATAAAACAACACGTTCCTACAATCCAGATACCCTGGTTTGGCACCAAAGTTCCTGATTAATGTTTCAAGAGGCCTATAACATCACACAACTCTAGGTGGCCACATTCATATCAGAGCATGTGGGAGCCCTGTATCGGGCACAGTCAGGTTTTTGTTTTTGTTTTTGTTTTTTAAAAAAAGTCTTAAAAAGTGGCTGGAATTTTTAATGCTAACATCTTAAACTTTTGCACAGTTAAGGGTCATTCAAACTCCCATGAAGTCCACAGTGTCTGTGCATACAAGTTTATATGTGGCAATTCAAATTGCCATAAAGCAATTGAAGCAAAATAGATTTGAGAGCTCACTTAATTTCTCCTTGCCAACACACATACACACAGGTAGACTATAACTAGCCATTCAATATTGTCCTAATTAAATATTTACTTCACCAGCAAATTGAAACCAAGAAGTTAGTTCTGTGCCTTGGTCTACTCATTCATAGAGGCTGCTCCATCAGAAAACCCTTTCTCAGTTCCAAACAGAGAGCTTTCCTCTGCAAACTCACTCCTGCATTGCATTAGCCGCCACATCACATCCCCTTCTCCTCCAGCCCTGGTGGATACAATAAGTTTCTCTGAGAGGATCATTTCTGTTGACCGAACTTTAAGTTCTTTTCCCAGATACCTAACATGATTTGACTGAATTTCCTGAAGCTTGTGTGTGTAAAGGTTGCAGAATGTCAATTCTCTAGTGGTGGGATTTGGAAAAGAGGATGAAACCCAGAAACTTTATTCATAGTGTGTGAGGGACCAGTTTCATTATTAAGTATTTCATATAACAGTATCATAGCTATTTGCCATAGTCCTTTTATCCAAGGATATGATACAATTTCTCATTTAACTGATCCTAAAAATATATCAATATTAATTGGTAGCATTTTATTAAAAGCTTAGGATGTTCCAGACATGGGGTATGGTACATTTCATGAATTCTCTTCTTACTGTATGGTGACAGTATGAAGTGGGTATTGTTACTACTACTACTACTACTACTACTACTACTACTACTACTACTCATTTTTATTTTTGTAAAGATGAGAAAAGTAGGGCTTGCAGAAGCTAAATAACTTGTCCAAATTTACATTGCTAATATGTAGCAGAGCCGTAAGTCAAAACCAGACAGTGAGACTCCAGAGACCTTCTACTTTGTGTCACCAATACCTATTCAAATTTGAAAAACATTTCGCCTAAGAAACACTGTGGAGAGAAGTAACTACAGTACATCATAGTAAACATTTTTATATCATAATAAATATTTTTATTTTATTTTACAGAACATCATAATAAACTTTTTTAGCTAAATATGGTGGCACATACCTGTAATCCCAGGTACTTGGAAGGCCAAGGCAGGATGATCTTAAATTCAAGCCCAGCCTCAGCAACTTTGTGATACCCTGTCTTAAAATAAAAGGGCTGGGATGTTGTTCAATGGTACAGGATTTCCCTAGCATATGCAAGGCCCTGGGTTTATTCCTCAGTTAAAAAAAAAGAAACAAAGAAATTTGTTTAGAACCAATGATAAAGAGAAAATCTTAAAATCAGCCACAAAAGGGGTACATTATATACAGAGGAACAAAGATAAGCATAATAGCAGACATATTCTTAGAAACAATGATAGCAAGTTAAAACCTTTATCAGATATACAAAAGATGAAAAAAAAACTTATTACCAGCATCTCATATTATAAAATATGTTAAAAGAAGTCTCAAAAGGAGGATAAAAATGATACCAGATGGAAATACAGTTCTATACAAAGGCATTATGAGTACTAGAGATATAATTTTCATATTATTATTTAAATTTCTTTAAAGAAAAATGACTTTTGCAACAAAACATCCACTTAACCAAATCCTTAGGTTTTCTCAATGCTACTAACTCCTAGTGAATTTGTCTTCCTCTTCACAAACATTATTATAAACCTTCTCTGCTTTTCTTAAAAGTCTGATCCACTCTTTGTAATGTCTCATACATAAATCTATCAAGAGGACATTCCCTCAAATACCCACCATCCAAAGTGAAACTCAAGCTTACAATCTGTTACCTGACTTTCTATGTTTCTTTCTTGATAATAACAAGAAATATGTTCTTCCTCCAATGTGTCTGCTGTTATGTTCAGAATCCAATCCCAGTCATTTCTTCAGATACCTTCTTAATCTGAGTATATCTACTCTTTCCCTTTTATTGGCTCCTTATTTATGAACCCTGCCCCAACCACCTATGCACAGTTTCTCTGACCCCAGGTTATCTTTTAGCTGTTGCCCTTCAGTCCTTCCTCACTTTCATAAACTAAGCATCTAAAATGCTGACTGCATTTGGTCTTCATTTTATACTGACATCGTTGATTCTGCCATCACCTGTTTCTTAACTGCTTCCAGTTATGTTCTCAGTGACCCAATGAATGACGTGTGTGCCACTAATCTGACAGATACTCTTTAGCCCTCTAGGAATTAATTCATCAGCAGTGATGAACATTACATTCCTTCCTTTGGAACTCTCTTCTGTTAGTTTCTACTCTCCTGGTCTTCCTTCTGACATTAAAGTAGTTCTTATCAGTTTTCTTTTCAGGTACACCTAGATTCAGCACTACACTTCATCATTTAATGGAAATTTGGAAAATGTGTCCACTTCTGTGAGCTAAAATTACACATACATGACATGAGAACAATATTTTATTTACTGAATAACTATTTTAAGAATTATAGTGTCTCCTTGGAATGAAACCACTATTTGACCCAGTTATTGTACTACTGGAATCAGCATACTATAGTGATGTGGCCACATAAATGCTTATAAGAGCTCAATTCACAATATTTAAGCTATGGAACCAACCCATGTTCCCTTAAATAGATGAATGGATAAAGAAAATGTGGTACATATAAACAGTGGAATATTACTCAGGTATGAAGAAGAATGAAATTATGGCATTTGCAGGTAAATGGATAGAACTAGAAGCTATCATGCTAAGCTAAATAAGCCAATCCCTCCCAAAACAAAGGTTGAATGTTCTGAAATGTAGATGCTGACTCACAAGGAGGGGGTGTTGGTGGAGGTTAACCAGACTGGGACCAGGGAGGGGGTAATGGAGAAAAGGGAGGGAAGATGGGAATGAGGAAGACAGCAAAATGAATCAGAAATAACTTTCCTATGTTCCTATATGAATACATGACCAGTGGAACTCCACATCATGTACAACCACAAGAATGGGAATTTATACTGCACATATGTATGATGAGTCAAAATACGTTCTACTATCATATATAACTAAAAATGATAATAAAATAATTATAGTTTCTAAAGCTCTTAACATAGGTAGAAATTTCAGCATGTGATATAAATTACAGTTTTCAGTTCTTGAAATATGAAGAAAAAAATCCTTACATATTTGAGGAATTTAATCTGAAATAATGCCAAAAATTCACCTATGTGATAACTTCTGAACAGTTTTTCTCACTTTCCCTTATACCTACTGAAAAATTAGTTATATCTATATTGTTTAGAAGTACTACTTTCTATCATTTGGTGGGTAAAGAGGAAGGTAGGGAAAAGAAAAAGAAGAAATAATATAAAAAGATAAATGTCTCACCTGTTAAAACATGTTCTGTTTATAGGATAGAATTTTCTGTGCATGAGAAAGGCCAAACCAGCCTGAAACTGAGCAGTAATTGTGGGGGATGCCCTGCCCATGAGCTAAGCATCCCCTCTCCGTCTTGAGTAAAGGGGGTGTGGGACTGGAACCATATGCCATGTGCTGTACAGAGCAAATGACCTTCAAGAACTTCAGCTGGCAAATAAATTTGCCTCAGCTCTGGACTTGAGCGTCACCCAGTGGGACTGGGCAACTCCTTTAAAACCTTATCCTCTGCCTTATTGAATGTAGAATATTCCATCAAAAGTCCTTTGTTGTCTTTTCCCTATAAATAAAGTGATTCCGGGTGTACTGGCTCTCTTGCCGTCCAGAGCAGAAGAAGACCCTTGAGGTGACAGAGCCGTGCTGTCCACCATCCCTCGGCCGCTCCTTTCTGAAAATCTGTGTCCATGTGGTCTTTTCACTTCCAGCCAAAACCATGCAGAGTGATCTGGCCTCCATCCACCACGCAGGTGCTAAATCAGGTTTAAAGGATTAGGAATTTCCCTGTGCTTTGAAAAAGAAATCTCTTACCTTCATAGTTCCTACTCTTTCTCAGGATTTCAAGGGCATCATGTACTTTGTATTGTGCATCTCAAAGTTTCCATTAATACTAGAAGGACCCAGGAAGACAAGGTTATCTTGGTGCAAGTTACACCCAGGAAGCCTGAAACTTTCCAATAAGTGTAGAATATAAGCAAAAAATGGGGAACTAAAAGAAAGAGGAAGAAGGAAAAGGAAGGAAGGTGGTGGGAAATTATCTACAGGATACAAAATGATTAGTGCCAAAAGATTAGCAGATCAGAAAAACATGCAAATGATTAGAAATTAAATTATATTTATAAATTTTGTTGCTACAAAATATTAGTCATTAACTTCTTTTTATTACTTAAACTTCCTTTAAAACTAACTTACCAGAATCATAGCTTGGAGGCTTCATATCTCCTTGATTCAATTCTGTCCCATATTTCAACTTGTGGTATTTGGCTCTAACAAAGAAATGACAAGCATATCAATCATCTTAAAACACATGTAAATGAACATTATGTTATATAACAGGTGCAGTTTATGTGGTAGTCCTGGCTTACACTCCTAGAATTTTCAAGGCTTAAGGTCTTCCATGGTGTTAAAGTCATTATCACAAAAACACCTGACTTTTTTGTTTTTGTTGTTATAACATCAGTGTCATTATTACTAATGGATAACTCTAGGAATCATAAATCTTCCTCTAATTTCAGAACAACCACCTAACATTCTAGTTTCTACAGTATTCAAATTTTCTTAATGACTTAAAATTGAACTTTACTATAAATCAAAAGCAATAAAAAAGGTGGGGGGTGGACTATGGAATAAATGTGTTGAGATTAAATTTTCCCAAAATTGAGTTTTGTTTTGTTTTTAAAGTACAGTAATTCAGATTATTTACATTTTGCCATGTATACTTATGGTAAACCATTAAAAGTACTGTATCATCACAGTATTGAATAAAATATTCTAGTAGTAATGAAAAATTTTTTTATTAGTCAAGATATCCTTTGTCTTTTATTTAGATCTCTCAATGAAAAAGCTGTGTCCTTCTAAAAGTTAACAAAATGTCATTATTTCTGGTTACTGAGATTTACCTATCTGAATTAACCATGTCAGATTTAACCACAAGATTAGAAAAATAATCCAGATACAGAAAATTATTAAAAAGATAATTTTAAAATGGCCATATCTGATTAATGCATTTATGTATTTTGATTTATTTTCTCCCCAAAATACTGAAGCCAGTGATAAATACTCAGTGTTTTAATACTGAGATAATAATAAAACAACAATATTTTTTAAAACCAAATGCAATACTATAGAAGGAAGAAAAAGAAAATGGTAAAATAGGATTTTTTTCTTTATAAAAAAATCATATCAAATAAAATAGACTTCAAGTCAAAGTTAATAAAAAGAGATAAAGACAGACATTGCATACTCCTTAAGGGAACCATACATCAACAAGACATAACAATATATATATATATATATATATATATATATATATATATATATATCCCAAACAATGGAGCATCTACATTAATCAAATAAACTCTTCTCAAGTTCAAATAAACCACAACACAATAATTCTGGGTAACTTTAACATACCTCTCACCACTGGCTAGAACATTCAAACAAACGCTGAACAAAGAAACTATAGAGCCAGCGGCTTGCCGGCATGGTATACATGTCACCCCAATTGGAGTAGGGGCAGAGCAGAGCCGCTGCCCATGCCCGGGACAGGCCCAGCGACCCACTGGCGTGGTATCACGTCACCCCAACTGGAGTAGAAGCCGAGCAGAGCTGCCACCCGTGCCCGGAACAGGCCCAGCGACCCACTGGCATGGTAGTCACGTCACACCATTTGGAGTAGGGGTCGAGCAGAGCTGCCGCCCGCATCCGGAACAGGCCCAAAAACCCGCTGGCGTGGTAGCCACGTCACCCCAATTGGAGTAGGGGCAGAGCAGAGTCGCCACCAGCGCCCACAAGGTAGGCAGACCTGTGACTGACTGGCAGAACAGGCCCAGCGGCCTGCCAGCATGGTAGACACATCACCCCAATTGGAGTAGGGGCAGAGCAGAGCCGCCGCCCGTGCCCGCAAGGTAGGCAGACCTGCGACCGACCGGAAGAACGGGCCCAGCGGCCTGCCGGCATGGTAGACACGTCACCCCAGTTGGAGTAGGAGCAGAGCAGAGCTGCCGCCTGCGCCTGGAAGAGGCCCAGAGGCCCGAGGGTGTGGTAGTCACGTCACCCCAATTGGAGTAGGAGAAGAGCAGAGCCACCTCCCGCACCCGGAACAGGCCCAGAAACCCACCAGCATGGTAGAAACGTCACCCCAATTGGAGTAGGGGCAGAGAAGAGCCACCGCCCACTCCCGGAACAGGCCCAGCGACCTGCCGGCATGGTAGTAACGACACCCCAATTGGAATAGGGGCAGAGCAGAGCCGCCTTCCACTCCCGGAACAGGCCCAGAGAGCCACCAGCGTGGTAGACACGTCACCCCAATTGGAGTAGGGGCACAGCCGCCACCCGCACCTGCAAGGGAGACTTTTCAACTATACAAGAGCAATATAAATATATAGGGGGAAAATTTCAAAAGCACAACAGTTTCACCAAGCAGAAATAAACGCTAGCAGTATGAAAAGACAAGGAAAGAAAGGACCACAAGCAATGCAGGTCAACTCAACTTTAGAAGAGGTAATAGCTGCAGCAGATGGAATGTCAGATAAAGAATTCAGGATATACATGTTTCAGATGATCTGGAGTCTCAAGGAAGACATTAGACAGCAAAATCAGAAAATGAAAGATCACTTCGACAATGAATTACATAAACAAATCTAAGGAGCAAAACATCAACTATACAGGGAGATAGAGGTTATAAAAAACAAACAAACAGAAATCCTAGAAATGCAGGAAGCAATAAACCAACTTAAAAACTACCAGCAGACTTAGAAGATAGAACATCAGACAATGAAGACAAAGTATTTCAACTTGAAAAGAACATAGACAGCTCAACAAGACTGTTAAGAAACCATGAGCAGAACATCCAAGAAATATGGGATAACATAAAGAGACCAAACTTAAGAGTCATTGGGATACAGGAAGGTATAGAGGTCCAAACCAAAGCAATGAGCAATCAATTCAATGAAATAACATGAGAAAACTTCACAGACTTGAAGAATGAGACAGAATCCCAAATCCTAGAAGCCTACAGGATGCCGAATGTGCAAAATCATAAGAGATCCACACCTAGACACATTAT
Organism: Urocitellus parryii; assembly: GCF_045843805.1. Classification (NCBI taxonomy): domain Eukaryota; kingdom Metazoa; phylum Chordata; class Mammalia; order Rodentia; family Sciuridae; genus Urocitellus; species Urocitellus parryii. Next base: position 25,437 of record NW_027552271.1, read on the forward strand.
AATGAAGATGCCCAATATACAGAATAAGGAGAGAATTTTAAAAGTTACAAGAGAAAGGAGGCAGATTACATTTAGTGGTAAACCAATCAGGATAACAGCTTATCTTTCAACACAGACTCTGAAAGGTAGAAGATCCTGGAATAACATATTTAAAACACTGAAAGAAAATGGGTTCCAACCAAGAATCGTGTATCCAGCGAAATTAAGCTTCAGGATGGAAGATGAAATTAAAACCTTCCACGATAAACAAAAGTTAAAAGAATTTGCAGCTAGAAAACCATCTCTTCAAAACATCCTCGGCAAAACATTACAGGAAGAAAAAATGTAAAATAACAATGAAAACCAACAGTGGGAGGTAGGACAGTAAAGGGGGGGGGATAATCAAAGAGGAAAACAAACCATGTTTAGTAACATAAATAAAGAAATATGGCCAGAAGAACAACCCATATCTCAATAATAACCATAAATGTTAATGGCTTAAACTCACCAATTAAGAGATACAGGCTAGTAGAATGGATCACATAACAAGACCCAACAATATGCTGCCTACAGGAGATGCATTTGATAGGAAAAGACATACATAGACTGAAGGTGAAAGGTTGGGAAAAATCATATCACTCATATGGACTTTGGAAACAAGCAGGAGTGTCCATACTCATATCAAATAAAATAGATTTCAAGCCAAAGTTAATCAAATGGGATAAAGAGGGACACTACATACTGCTCAAGGGAACCATACACCAACAAGACATAACAATCATAAATATATAAACCCCAAACAAGGGTGCAGCTATGTTCATCAAGCAAACTCTTCTCAAGTTCAAGAGTCTAATAGACCACCATACAATAATCATGGGAGACTTCAACACACCTCTCTCACCACTGGACAGATCTTCCAAACAAAAGTTGAATAAGGAAACTATAGAACTCAATAACACAATTAATAACCTAGACTTAATGGACATATATAGAATATACCACTCAACATCAAGCAGTTACACTTTTTTCTCAGCAGCACATGGATCCTTCTCAAAAATAGATCATATATTATGTCACAGGGCAACTCTTAGACAATATAAAGGAGTAGAGATAATACCATTCATCTTATCTGATCATAATGGAATGAAACTGAAAATCAACAATAAAAGAAAGAAGGAAAAATCATGCATCACTTGGAGAATGAACAATAGGTTACTGAATGGTCAATGGGTTATAGAAGACATCAAGGAGGAAACTAAAAAATTCTTAGAGATAAATGAAAACACAGAAACAAAATATCGGAATCTATGGGACACATTGAAAGCAGTTCTAAGAGGAAAATTCATTACTTGGAGTTCATTCCTTAAAAAAAGAAAAAAAACAACAAATAAATGATCTCATACTTCATCTCAACATCCTAGAAAAAGAAGAGCAAAACAACAGCAAAAGAAGTAGAAGGCAAGAAATAATTAAAATCAGAGCTGAAATTAATGAAATCGAAACAAAAGAAACAATTGAAAAAACTGACAAAACTAAAAGTTGGTTCTTTGAAAAAATAAATAAAATCGACAGCTAATGAAGAGAAGAAGAGAGAGAACTCAAATTACTAGCATACGGGATGAAAAAGGAAATGTCACAACAGTCACTTCAGAAATACAGAAGATAATCAGAAATTATTTTGAATAGTTATACTCCCAATAAAATAGAAGATAGTGAAGGCATCGATAAATTTCTTAAGTCATATGATCTGCCCAGATTGAGTCAGGAGGATATAGACAACCTAAACAGACCAATATCAATGGAGGAAATAGAAGTAACCATCAAAAGACTACCAACTAAGAAAAGCCCAGGACTGGATGGGTATCCAGCAGAGTTTTACAAAACCTTTAAAGAGGAACTAATACCAATACTTTTCAAGCTATTCCAGGAAATATAAAAAGAGGGCGAAATTCCAAATTCATTCTACAAGGCCAACATCACCCTGATTCCTAAACCAGACAAAGACACTTCAAAGAAAGAAAACTACAGACAAGTATCTCTAATGAACATGGATGCAAAAATCCTCAATAAAATTCTGGCGAATCAGATTCAAAAACATATCAAAAAAATTGTGCACCATGATAAATTAGGATTCATCTCTGGGATGCAAGGCTGGTTCGATATACGGAAATCAATAAATGTTATTCACCACATCAATAGACTTAAAAATAAGAACCATATGATCATCTCGATAGATGCGGAAAAAGCATTCGACAAAGTACAGCATCAATTTATGTTCAAAACTCTAGAAAAACTAGGGATAAGAGGAACATACCTCAATATTGTAAGAAGAATCTATGCTAAGCCTCAGGCTAGCATCATTCTGAATGGAGAAAAATTGAAGGCATTCCCTCTAAAATCTGGAACAAGACAGGGATGCCCTCTCTCACCACTTCTGTTCAACATAGTTCTCGAAACACTGGCCAGAGCAATTAGACAGACAAAAGAAATTAAAGGCATAAAAATAGGAAAAGAAGAACTTAAATTATCACTATTTGCAGATGACATGATTCTATACCTAGCAGACCCAAAAGGGTCTACAAAGAAACTATTAGAGCTAATAAATGAATTCAGCAAAGTGGCAGGATATAAAATCAACACCCACAAATCAAAGGCATTCCTGTATATCAGCGACAAATCTTCTGAACTGGAAATGAGGAAAATCACCCCATTCACAATATCCTCAAAAAAGATAAAATACTTTGGAATCAACCTAACAAAAGAGGTGAAAGATTTATACAATGAAAACTACAGAACCCTAAAAAGAGAAGTAGAAGAAGATCTTAGAAGATGGAAAGATATACCCTGCTCATGGATAGGCAGAACTAACATCATCAAAATGACGATATTACCAAAAGTCCTCTATAGGTTTAATGCAATGCCAATCAAAATCCCAATGACATTGCTTGTAGAAATAGATAAAGCAATCATGAAATTCATATGGAGAAATAAAAGACCCAGAATAGCAAAAGCAATTCTGAGCAGGAAGTGTGAATCAGGTGGTATAGCAATACCAGATTTCAAACTATACTACAGAGCAATAGTAGCAAAAACAGCATGGTACTGGTACCAAAACAGGCGGGTGGACCAATGGTACAGAATAGAAGATACAGAGACTAATCCACAAAGTTATAACTATCTTATATTTGATAAAGGGGCTAAAAGCATGCAATGGAGGAAGGATAGCATCTTCAACAAATGGTGTTGGGAAAACTGGAAATCCATATGCAACAAAATGAAACTGAATCCCCTCCTCTAACCATGCACAAAAGTGAGCTCAAAATGGATCAAGGACCTAGATATCAAATCAGAGACTCTGCTTATGATAGAAGAAAAAGTTGGCTACGATCTACATATTGTGGGATCAGGCTACAAATTCCTTAACAGGACGCCTATAGCACAAGAGTTAACAGCAAGAATCAACAAATGGGACTTACTTAAACTAAAAAGTTTTTCCACAGCAAGAAGAAACAATAAGAGAAGTAAATCGGGAGCCTACATCATGGGAACAAATTTTTACTCCTCACACTTCAGACAGAGCCTTAATATCCAGAGTATACAAAGAACTCAAAAAATTAGACAATAAGACAACAAATACCCCAATCAACAAATGGGCCAAGGACCTGAACAGACACTTCTCAGAGGAGGACATACAATCAATCAACAAATACATGAAAAAATGCTCACCATCTCTAGCAGTCAGAGAAATGCAAATCAAAACTACCCTAAGATACCATCTCACTCCAGTAAGACTGGCAGCCATCAGGAAGTCAAACAATAACAAGTGCTGGAGAGGATGTGGGGAAAAGGTACTCTTGTACATTGCTGGTGGGACTGCAAATTGGTTCAGCCAATTTGGAAAGCAGTATGGAGATTCCTGGGAAAGCTGGGAATGGAACCTCCATTTGACCCAGTTATTGCCCTTCTTGGTCTATTCCCTGAAGACCTTAAGAGAGCGTACTACAGGGATACTGCCACATCGATGTTCATAGCAGCACAATTCACAATAGCTAGACTGTGGAACCAACCGAGATGCCCTTCAATGGATGAATGGATTAAAAAAATGTGGCAGTTATACAGCATGGAGTATTACGCAGCTCTAAAAAATGACAAATTCATGGAATTTGCAGGGAAATGGATGGCACTAGAGCAGATTATGCTTAGTGAAGCCAGCCAATCCCTAAAAAACAAATACCAAATGTCTTCTTTGATATAATGAGAGCAACCAAGAATAGAGCAGGGAGAAAGAGCAGGAAGAAAAGATTGATATTAAACAGAGACATGAGATGGGAGGGAAAGAGAGAGAAAAGGGGGATTGCATGGAAATGGAAAGAGACCCTCATTGTTATAAAAAAATACATAAAAGAGGTTGTGAGGGGAATTGGAAGAAAAAACAAGGAGAGAAATGAATTACAGTAGATGGGATAGAGAGAGAAGATGGGAGGGGAGGGGAGGGGGGATAGTAGAGGATAGGAAAGGTAGCAGAATACAACAGTTACTAATAGGGCATTATGTAAAAAGGTGAATGTGTAACTGATGTGATTCTGCAATCTGTATTTGGGGTAAAAATGGGAGTTCATAACTCACTTGAAACTAATGTCTGAAATATGATATGTCAAGAGCCGTGTAAGGTTTTGAACAACCAATAAAAAAAAGAAAAAAAATAAAAAAATAAACCATAGTGTATCTAAGATTATATCTTCCATTTCCCAACCACTAGAAAAAAAGACAAACAATATTATGTAGGTATTTTACCATTTAGTCTACATGGTAAATAGGAAACTAATTTTTTAATTTATTTTTATTTTTTGGTATTAGGGATTGTGCCCAAGAACACTAAACCACTGAGTCACATCCCAAGCCCTTTGTATTATTATTTTTTTAATTTTGAGACAGAGTTTCACTTAGGTTGCTTATAGCACTGCTAAGTTGCTGAGGGTGATTTCAAACTTGTGATCCTCCTTCCTCATCCTCCCACACCAGGATTATAAGTGTGCACCATCATGCCAGGTCTATTTTTTTTTTTAATTTTTATTTGTCAAAAGAATATATATAGGTTGAGCATCCCTAATCCAAAAATATGAAATTCAAAATGCTCAAAAATCTGAAACCTTTTGCACTCCATGTTACATCTTGGACTTTGGATTTTCCTATTAGAACAGTTCAACCAGTAAAGTCTATGAAAATATTCCATAATCAAAAAATTTTGAAATTTGAAATATTTTTGGTCCCAAGTATTCAGACAAGGGATACTCAACTTGTAAAAGGAAGGGAAATCTTCCATACATAAGCAGGCTTATCTGAATGCATTGTATCTAATAAACTAAAATATTTTAAATGCACTTCACACAATTTTTAACTACCTTGTACTCTAAAATTAAAAAGCATTTGAATTAATTTATACCAAAACCCAAAGGACTTAAAATCAGCATACTACAGTGACACAGCCACATTGATGTTTACAGCAGCTCAACTCACAATAGCCAACCTATGGAACCAACCTCAGGGCCATTCAACTGATGAATGGATAAAGAAAATGGAAAATGTAGTTTGTATACACAATGGAATATTACTAAGCCTTAAAGGAGAATGAAATTATGGCATTTGTGAATTAATGGATGGAGTTGGAGAATATCATGCTAAGCAAAATAATCCAATCCCTAAAAACCAAAGGCCAAATGTTTTCTGTTATGCAGATGATGATTTATAATGAAGTTGGGGGGTAGGGAAGAATGGAGGAACTTTCGATTGGGTAGAGGGGAGGTAGGGAAGGGGAGGGAGTATGGGAGTGGGAAGGATGGTGGAAGGAGAGGGACATTATTACCCTATGTACATATATGATTACAGGAACAGTGTGACTCTACATCATGTACAGCCAGAGAAAAGAGAAGGTGTACTCCATTTGTGTACAATGAGTTGAAAAGCATTCTGCTGTCATATATAACTAATTAGAACAAATGAAAATATTTTTTAAAAGGATTCAAATTCAAAATCAATGACATCACTGAAAAAAGCATACTCAAAATGAAAACACACAAAGTGCCAGTTGTGTTGAATACTTTTCAGTTGTTTCTCAGTCATCTGCTATGGGAGAAAAAGAACATTTACTCCTATAAAAATCCAAAATAATGTACAGAAAACTTAACAAAAGTTCTCATCTTTCAATTTGGACACAAAATCAAACATAAAAAGAGAAATACTTGAAAAATCCATAATATGGTTTACTTAAGCTAAAAAATAGCATACAATGAAGTTTCAATAATTTGCTTTACATCTTTCTTAAAATATATTTTTAGTTATACACGAGCATAATACCTTTATTTATTTTATGTGGTGCTGAGGATCAAACCCCGTGCCTCACATGTGCTAGACAAGCACGCTACCACTGAGCCACATTCCCGCCCCTGCTTTACATCTTAATGCCTTCTTGTAAACTACACCTAACTTCCTCTAAAAACCTTTTAATTACTTATGCTCTTTAATCTAGGCTGCTAATTGGGTTTTCTCTAGCACATAAGCATTGCCTTTAGCCCTCTCTCTTAAAGATAGTTATATCACATGGTGACATCAAACTTCACCATCAAAATTACCTAGAGGACTAATTAAAACACAGATTGGGCTCCACCCTCACAGTTTCTGATTTAGTAGATCTGGAGGGGGCAGGAGAATCTGCATTTTTAGCAAGTACCTAAGTGATGTTCTAATCTGAGACCACATTTGAAGAGCCACTGACTTACATCATCTGTGACACAGGTAGAAGGCCATAATAAAGCAAGTAGGCAACTCAAAAGCAAGGACCCAGAACCACAACTCTTTACTCCATGAAAGTATGGAGTCTTACACAAGCCCACAAGCTGACAGACAAATATATATACTGGCTTTTTGAATTTTTTCCAAATTTCTTATTAATGACTATGTTTTTAGGAATCTCCAGCTAAGGAAATAAAAACTACCAACATATTTTGGTTCAATCACATGTTTGAGAATACCTATTACCCACTACAGCCCAAAGTGTTATAAAGAAGAATTTAGGAAAGATAAAATCAAATTCCTACTCATAACACATTTCCAATCTAGTTAGGGTACATGACCAGTCCACAAGAAAAGATAAGAAAAGATAGTACAGTCTTCTAATAAATGATAATTAAAATGATACAGTCAAATATTCACATTCATTCAACTCACAATATTAATTGAACACCTACTCTGTACTAGGCACATTTACTGGCACTGGGATTAAAAGACTAACAATAGAAATAAAACATTTCACAGTCCAGTAGATGTACCATGTCATATACACCATGAGTACAAATAACATATGATAGATGTACTTACAATAGAAACAGTTACAGGCAAAAGCAGTGAATATAAAAACAAACACAAATAAAATACAATGGGATATCTGTTCAATTTTGGAGACAAATATAGAATTGTTGCTCTTTTCAAAAATTTTTTACCTGGTATTTATTCTGTAACTAGCATAGAAAAATTCCTGTACTGTTTACATTTATTTGTCTATCATTCCTTTTCAAAAAAGATTAGGAAGTTTTTAGAAGACATATTACCTCTGAAATGCTATAGGAAAGAGTGGTGCATTCTTTCACAAAGCCATCTCTAAATGTCTGATAACAAATTCTGGTTTTCCAATACAGAAAACCCTCAACTACCCAAACCACTAAATTAATTATATCCATACCATTGTCTTATGACAGTATATAAATAACCACCCAGCAGTAGGTTTCTACAATCTCATAAAGGTTCACTTAGGTTCCCAACCAATCAGTTCCCACAGCACATTTTACTCTCTTAAATATTAAATCTTGAAAAGTGATAGAGTGCCAGGGATCCCAGCAGCCTGCAGCAGGGCCCGGAGAGCCAGGCCAACTGATTCGCATGGCCTGCCCTGCGGCTACAGAAGGCGTGGCGCCTCAGTGAAGCCATTAATCGGCAAGCAGGGAGGTTAGGGAAGGCCATTAGGTGGAATCCCACCAGCCAAGCCCACACGGACCCTTGGGCCGAGCACGGGTTCTCAGAAGGGGAAGGAAGCGGTACAGTCCCATCCCCCACAGCGGACACTCCGCCGAGCCAGTCAGCGGCCACCATCCGGGAAAGCTGAAGGATACACCGCCACTCTCCTTCAGAGTGCGACATCAAAACAGGTCGGTGTCATTCAGCTCACCCCCCAGACAGCGGGAATTCGCATAAAATCTCTCCTAGGCTTGCCGGGAGAGGGAGTATCAAGCTGAGCCTCCATACAGGCTAGGGGGAAACCAGAGACACCTGACCTCCAACCCCTCCTCCCAGTAGCAGCCAAAAGGAAACCTGGCTAGCCAGCGCTGGGGGAGGGGCAAGCAGAAAAAATCAAAGTGATAGAGTGCCAGGGATCCCAGCAGCCTGCAGCAGGGCCCGGAGAGCCAGGCCAACTGATTCGCGTGGCCTGCCCTGCGGCTACAGAAGGCGTGGCGCCTCAGTGAAGCCATTAATTGGCAAGCAGGGAGGTTAGGGAAGGCCATTAGGTGGAATCCCACCAGCCAAGCCCACACGGACCCTTGGGCCGAGCACGGGTTCTCAGAAGGGGAAGGAAGCGGTACAGTCCCATCCCCCACAGCGGACACTCCGCCGAGCCAGTCAGCGGCCACCATCCGGGAAAGCTGAAGGATACACCGCCACTCTCCTTCAGAGTGCGACATCAAAACAGGTCGGTGTCATTCAGCTCACCCCCCAGACAGCGGGAATTCGCATAAAATCTCTCCTAGGCTTGCCGGGAGAGGGAGTATCAAGCTGAGCCTCCATACAGGCTAGGGGGAAACCAGAGACACCTGACCTCCAACCCCTCCTCCCAGTAGCAGCCAAAAGGAAACCTGGCTAGCCAGCGCTGGGGGAGGGGCAAGCAGAAAAAATCAAAGTGATAGAGTGCCAGGGATCCCAGCAGCCTGCAGCAGGGCCCGGAGAGCCAGGCCAACTGATTCGCATGGCCTGCCCTGCGGCTACAGAAGGCGTGGCGCCTCAGTGAAGCCATTAATTGGCAAGCAGGGAGGTTAGGGAAGGCCATTAGGTGGAATCCCACCAGCCAAGCCCACACGGACCCTAGGGCCGAGCACGGGTTCTCAGAAGGGGAAGGAAGCGGTACAGTCCCATCCCCCACAGCGGACACTCCACCGAGGCAGTCAGCGGCCACCATCCGGGAAAGCTGAAGGATACACCGCCACTCTCCTTCAGAGTGCGACATCAAAACAGGTTGGTGTCATTCAGCTCACCCCCCAGACAGCGGGAATTCGCATAAAATCTCTCCTAGGCTTGCCGGGAGAGGGAGTATCAAGCTGAGCCTCCATACAGGCTAGGGGGAAACCAGAGACACCTGACCTCCAACCCCTCCTCCCAGTAGCAGCCAAAAGGAAACCTGGCTAGCCAGCGCTGGGGGAGGGGCAAGCAGAAAGAATCCAAGTGATAGAGTGCCAGGGATCCCAGCAGCCTGCAACAGGGCCCGGAGAGCCAGGCCAACTGATTCGCGTGGCCTGCCCTGCGGCTACAGAAGGCGTGGCGCCTCAGTGAAGCCATTAATTGGCAAGCAGGGAGGTTAGGGAAGGCCATTAGGTGGAATCCCACCAGCCAAGCCCACACGGACCCTTGGGCCGAGCTCGGGTTCTCAGAAGGGGAAGAAAGCGGCACAGTCCCATCCCCCACAGCGGACACTCCACCGAGGCAGTCAGTGGCCACCATCCGGGAAAGCTGAAGGATACACCGCCACTCTCCTTCAGAGTGCAACATCAAAACAGCGGACACTCCATTCAGGCAGTCAGTGGCCACCATCCGGGAAAGCTGAAGAATACACCACCACTCTCCAACAGCTTGTAGCATCAAAACAGCCAGCAGCAGGACCCCGGAGATCCAGGCCAACTGATTCGCGCGGCCTGCCCCGCAGCTACAGAAGGCGTGGCGCCTCAGAGAAGCCATTAATTAGCAAGCAGGGAGGTTAGGGACTGCCATTAGGTGGAATCCCACCAGCCAAGCCCACCGCCCACGCCCGGAAGAGGCCCAGTGATCTGCCAGCATTGTAGTCACGACACCCCAATTGGAATACGGACAGAGCAGAGCCGCCTTCCACTCCCGGAACAGGCCCAGAGAGCCGCCAGCGTGATAGACACGTCACCCCAATTGGAGTAGGGGCACAGCCGCCGCCCGCACCTGCAAGGGAGACTTTTCAAGTATACAAGAGCAACATAAATAAATAGGGGGTAAATTTCAAAACACAACAGTTGCACCAAGCAGAAAGAAACGCGGGCAGTATGAAAAGACAAGGAAAGAAAGGACCACAAGCAATGCAGGTCAACTCAACTTTAGAAGAGGTAATAGCTGCAACAGATGGAATATCAGATAAAGAGTTCAGGATATATATGCTTCAGATGATCTGGAGTCTCAAGGAAGACATGAGACAGCAAAATCAGACAATGAAAGATCACATTGACAAACAAATCCAGGAAGTCAAAGATCAATTTCACAGGGAGATAGAGGTAATAAAAAACAAACAAATTGAAATTCTAGAAATGCAGGAAACAATAAACCAACTTAAAAACTCAATTGAGAATACTACCAGCAGAGTAGATCACTTAGAAGAGAGAACATCAGACAATGAAGACAAAGTATTTCAACTGGAAAAGAACATAGACAGCTCAGCAAGTCTGCTAAGAAACCATGAGCAGAACATCCAAGAATTATGGGACAATATCAAAAGACCAAATTTAAGAGTCATTGGGATACAGGAAGGCACAGAGCTCCATTCCAAAGGAATAAACAGTCTATTCAGTGAAATAATACGAGAAAACTTCCCAGAATTGAAGATTGAGACAGAATCCCAAATCCTAGAAGCCTACAGGACGCCGAATGTGCAAAATCATAAGAGATCCACACCTAGACACATTATAATGAAGATGTCCAACATACAGAATAAGGAGAGAATTTTAAAAGCTGCAAGAGAAAGAAAGCAGATTACATTTAGGGGTAAACCAATCAGGATAACAGCTGATCTCTCAACACAGACTCTGAAAGCTAGAAGATCCTGGAATAACATATTTCAAACACTGAAAGACAATGGGCTCCAACCAAGAATCGTGTATCCGGCGAAATTAAGCTTCAGGTTAGAAGATGAAATTAAAACCTTCCACAATAAACAAAAGTTAAAAGAATTCGCAGCTAGAAAACCATCTCTTCAAAAAATCCTTGGCAAAACATTACAGGAAGAGGAAATGGAAAACAACATTGAAAACCAACAATGGGAGGTAGGACAGTAAAGGGGGGAAAGTAGTCATAGAGGAAAACAAACCATGTTTAGTAACATCAATAAAGAAATATGGCCAGAAGAACAACCCATATCTCAATAATAACCCTAAATGTTAATGGCTTAAACTCACCAATTAAGAGACACAGGCTAGTAGAATGGATCAAAAAACAAGACCCAACAATATGCTGTCTACAGGAGACGCATTTGATAGGAAAAGATATACATAGACTGAAGGTGAAAGGTTGGGAAAAATCATATCACTCATATGGACCGCGGAAACAAGCAGGAGTGTTCATACTCATATCTAATAAAATAGATTTCAAGCCAAAGCTAATCAAAAGAGATATAGAAGGACACTTCATACTGCTCAAGGGAACCATACACCAACAAGACATAACAATCATAAATATATATGCCCCAAATAATGGTGCAGCTGTATTCATCAAGCAAACTCTTCTCAAGTTCAAGAGTCTAATAGACCAACATACAATAATCATGGGAGACTTCAACACACCTCTCTCACCACTGGACAGATCTTCCAAACAAAAGTTAAATAAGGAAACTATAGAACTCAATAACACAATTAACAACCTAGACTTAATTGACATATATAGACTATACCACCCAACATCAAGTAGCTACACTTTTTTCTCAGCAGCACATGGAACCTTCTCAAAAATAGACCATATACTATGTCACAGGGCAACTCTTAGACAATACAAAGGGGTAGAGATAATACCATGCATCTTATCTGATCATAATGGAATGAAACTGAAAATCAATGATAAAAGAAGAAAGGAAAAAGCAAGCATCACCTGGAGAATGAACAATAGGTTGCTGAGTGATCAATGGGTTTTAGAAGACATCAAGGAGGAAATTAAAAAATTCCTAGAGTTAAATGAAAACACAGACACAACATATCGGAATCTATGGGACACATTGAAAGCAGTTCTAAGAGGAAAATTCATTGCTTGGAGTTCATTCCTCAAAAAAAGAAAAAACCAACAAATAAATGATCTCATACTTCATCTCAAAATCCTAGAAAAAGAAGAGCAAAACAACAGCAAAAGAAGTAGAAGGCAAGAAATAATTAAAATCAGAGCTGAAATTAATGAAATTGAAACAAAAGAAACAATTGAAAAAATTGACAAAACTAAAAGCTGGTTCTTTGAAAAAATAAATAAAATTGACAGACCCTTAGCCATGCTAACGAAGAGAAGAAGAGAGAGAACCCAAATTACTAGCATACGGGATGAAAAAGGCAATATCACAACAGACACTTCAGAAATACAGAAGATAATCAGAAATTACTTTGAATCCTTATACTCCAATAAAATAGAAGATAGTGAAGGCATCGATAAATTTCTTAAGTCATATGATCTGCCCAGATTGAGCCAGGAGGATATAGACAACCTAAACAGACCAATAACAATAGAGGAAATAGAAGAAACCATCAAAAGACTACCAACTTAGTAAAGCCCAGGACCGGATGGGTATACAGCAGAGTTTTACAAAACCTTTAAAGAGGAACTAACACCAATACTTTTCAAGCTATTTCAGGAAATAGAAAAAGAGGGAGAACTTCCAAATTCATTCTACGACGCCAACATCACCCTGATTCCGAAACCAGACAAAGACACATCAAAGAAGGAAAACTACAGACCAATATCTCTAATGAACCTTGACGCAAAAATCCTCAATAAAATTCTGGCGAATCGGATTCAAATACATATCAAAAAAATTATACATCATGATCAAGTAGGATTCATCCCTGGGATGCAAGGCTGGTTTAATATACGGAAATCAATAAATGTTATTCACCACATCAATAGACTTAAAAATAAGAACCATATGATCATCTCAATAGATGCAGAAAAAGCATTCGACAAAGTACAGCATCCCTTTATGTTCAAAACGCTAGAAAAATTAGGGATAACAGGATCATACCTCAACATTGTAAAAGCAATCTATGATAAGCCACAGGCCAGCATCATTCTGAATGGGGAAAAATTGAAGGCATTCCCTCTAAGATCTGGTACAAGACAGGGATGCCCTCTCTCACCACTTCTGTTCAACATAGTCCTCGAAACACTGGCCAGAGCAATTAGACAGTCAAAAGAAATTAAAGGCATAAAAATAGGAAAAGAAGAACTTAAATTATCACTATTTGCAGATGATATGATTCTATACCTAGCAGACCCAAAAGAGTCTACAAAGAAGCTATTAGAGCTAATAAATGAATTCAGCAAAGTGGCAGGATATAAGATCAACACGCATAAATCAAAGGCGTTCCTGTATATGAGCGACAAATCCTCTGAAACGGAAATGAGGACAACTACTCCATTCACAATATCCCCCCAAAAAATAAAATACTTGGGAATCAACCTAACAAAAGTGGTGAAAGATTTATACAATGAAAATTACAGAACCCTAAAGAAAGACATAGAAGAAGACCTTAGAAGATGGAAAAACATACCCTGCTCATGGATAGGCAGAACTAACATCATCAAAATGGCGATATTACCAAAAGTTCTCTATAAGTTCAATGCAATGCCAATCAAAATCCCAACAGCATATCTTGTAGAAATAGATAAAAGAATCATGAAATTCATATGGAATAATAAAAGACCCAGAATAGCAAAAACAATACTAAGCAGGAAGTGTGAATCAGGCGGTATAGCGATACCAGACTTCAAGCTATACTACAGAGCAATAGTAACAAAAACAGCATGGTACTGGTACCAAAACAGGCGGGTGGACCAATGGTACAGAATAGAGGACACAGTAACTAATCCACAAAACTACAACTATCTTATTTTTGATAAAGGGGCTAAAAGCATGCAATGGAGGAAGGATAGCATCTTCAACAAATGGTGCTGGGAAAACTGGAAATCCATTTGCACCAAAATGAATCTGAATCCCTATCTCTCGCCGTGCACAAAAGTTAACTCAAAATGGATCAAGGAGCTTGATATTAAATCAGAGACATGGCATCTGATAGAAGAAAAAGTTGGTTATGATCTACACGCTGTGGGATCGGGCTCCAAATTCCTCAATAGGACACCCATAGCGCTAGAGTTAACAAATAGAATCAACAAATGGGACTTACTCAAACTAAAAAGTTTTTTCTCAGCAAAAGAAACAATAAGAGAGATAAATAGGGAGCCTACATCCTGGGAACAAATCTTTACTCCACACACTTCAGATAGAGCCCTAATAACCAGAATATACAAAGAACTCAAAAAATTAGACAATAAGATAACAAATAACCCAATCAATAAATGGGCCAAGGACCTGAACAGACACTTCTCAGAGGAGGACATACAATCAATCAACAAGTACATGAAAAAATGCTCACCATCGCTAGCAGTCAGAGAAATGCAAATCAAAACTACCCTAAGATACCATCTCACTCCAGTAAGACTGGCAGCCATTCGGAAGTCAAACAACAATAAGTGCTGGAGAGGATGCGGGGAAAAGGGCACTCTTGTTCATTGCTGGTGGGACTGCAAATTGGTGCAGCCAATTTGGAAAGCAGTATGGAGATTTCTCGGAAAGCTGGGAATGGAACCACCATTTGACCCAGCTATTCCCCTTCTCGGTCTATTCCCTAAAGCCCTAACAAGAGCATGCTACAGGGACACTGCTACATCGATGTTCATAGCAGCTCAATTCAGGATAGCAAGACTGTGGAACCAGCCTAGATGCCCTTCAATAGATGAATGGATAAAAAAATGTGGCATTTATACACTATGGAGTATTACTCTGCATTAAAAAATGACAAAATTATAGAATTTGGAGGGAAATGGATGGCATTAGAGCAGATTATGCTAAGTGAAGCTAGTCAATCTTTAAAAAACAAATACCAAATGACTCCTTTGATATAAGGGGTGTAAACAAGGACAGGGTAGGGACGAAGAGCTTGAGAAGAATATGTACAGTAAACAGGGATGAGAGATGGGAGGGAAAGGGAGTGAGAAGGGAAATTGCATGGAAATGGAAGGCGATCCTCAGGGTTATACAAAATGTCATATAAGAGGTAAGGAGGGGTAAGTCAAGAGAATACAAATGGAAGACATGATTTACAGTAGAAGGGGTAGAGAGAGAAAAGGGGAGGGGAGGGGAGGGGAGGGGAGGGGAGGGGGGATAGTAGACAATAGGACAGACAGCAGAATACATCAGACACTAGAAAGGCAATATGTCAATCAATGGAAGGGTAACTGATGTGATACAGCAATTTGTATATGGGGTAAAAGCGGGAGTTCATAATCCACTTGAATCAAACCGTGTAATATGATGTATTAAGAACTATGTAATGTTATGAACGACCAATAAAAAAAAAAAATATTAAATCTTTACAAATGTTCCTGATGTTTGCTCAAGGGGCTAGAAAGTTCACTGGAAAAAATACAAAACCAGATGCATATGGTATACACATCTACACACACACAGATACAGGCACACAAAGAAGTGTGAGAAAAGAAGATATCAATCAAGGGAAGAAATCTACAAACATATTCAGTATATCAGACTATAATGCTCATGGTTACCCATGCAGAAGATACTTTGTGAAGGCAATGGAGAGGCTAAGGACTAATTCAAAGACTAAAAATGCATGAGTTTAGCCAAATGTTTTTCATTTACATCTCAAAGGTCAAAGGCAATTACTAAAAAATGTTATTTTTTGCGTTATAGTCCAAGAAGGGGAATAGCTGGGTCAAATGGTGGTTCCATTCCCAGCTTTCCAAGGAATGTCCATACTGTCCTCCAAATTGGCTGCACCAATTTTCAGTCCCACCAGCAATGTACAAGTGTACCTAAGAGCATACTACAGGGACACAGCTACATCAATGGTCATAGCAGCACAATTCACAATAGCTAGATCGTGGAACCAACCTAGATGCCCTTCAACAGATGAATGGATAAAAAAATTGTGGCATTTATACACAATGGAATATTACTCAGCACTAAAAAATAACAAAATTATAGCATTTGCAGGGTGATAAATGGCATTAGAGCAGATTATGCTAAGCGAAGTTAGACAATCCCTAAAAAACAAATGCCGAATGTCTTCTCTGATATAAGGGAGGTGACTCAAAACAATGTAGGGAGGAAGAGCATGAGAAGAAGATTACCATGAAACAAGGAAAAGAGGTGGGAGGGAATGGGAGGGAGAAGGGGAATTGCATGGAAGATGGAAGGAGACCCTCATGGTTACACAAAATATATATACAAAGGTGTGAGGGGGAAGGGAAGAAAAAAAGAGAGAGAAATAAGTGTCACAGTAGAATGGGTAGAGAGAGGTGATGGGAGGGCAGGAGCAGGGAGGGGTGGATAGGGAGGGCAGCAGAATACAACTGACACTAGGATTGCTGTATGTATACATATGGATGTATTACCAATGTGATCTTGCAATTTGTACATGTGGAAAAATGAGAATTCATACCCTATTTGAATCAAATGTATGATATGTCAAGATCATTGTATTGTCTTGAGCAACTAATAAAAAATGTTATTTTTTAAAACCCTGAGTTTCTTTTTTTAATATTTACTTTTTACTTGTAGTTAGACACATTATCTTTATTTTATTTATTTATCTTTATGTGGTGCTGAGGATCAAACCCAGTGTGGCACATGCTAGGCAAGCACTCTACCAGTGGGCCACAACCCCAGCCCCCCAACATGTTTCTTCATAAAGAATGTTTTCCTGATCACCACCAAAGAAAGCCAAACTGTTAATAACAATATTGGAAGAAGGGAAACTGTAAAGACTAAGAAAATGATAGCTCTTAACCTAAAAAGGAACAGATTATCAAATTTGGTAATAACTTGTAGCTATGAATGTGAACAAGTCCACCAAATATTTGAGATTAAAAAAAAAAAAACAATCATTGAACTGATTAACCAAATACTCTAACCTGAGCAAAAATAATTCATAAATTAAAATAAAACATTCACTAAAGTTGAAAAGAACATTAACATGAAGAATAGTAGTGTAAGGGTCCGGCAAATGTCGGAGGAAGAGACCACCAAGAGACTGACTTATGCAATTCACAGAAGGGGGTTTATTGAGAATCCGGTGCACTGGGGCTCCATGCTCACTCAACAAGGGAGAGCGGCCCAGAGCCCCGAGCAGGGGGTGAGCAGTGCTAAAGTACACATTTTGGGGAGGGCGGGGACTTTACATACATCACAGTCTCCTTTAACAAATCACCATACACCGCGGGAAAATCAAACAACAATTCTTAGACATGATTAGTACATTCATTGGCGGGAACAGGTCGGGCTGGAGTGATAGGTCAGCCCTAAGGAGGGGGGTACATTCAAAATGATTGGTTTGGGCCATGAATGCCTACGTTCCAAACTGTACAGGGTCCTAGGTTATTAAACAACTAAATGGTCAGGGAGGGAATATCTACTGGGCAATCCCGGGAATTGTCCTAACAGCTACAGGAATTTCAGGTTTGGGATGTAGCATAGGAACTTAACAATACCTGGTCCTTTACATTTTAACTCAGGCTTTGCAGCTTAGAAACTTTACAATACCCGGTCTTTTACACTTTAACTTCAATTTCTTTTACTCTTACAGTAGTATATACAAGAAACATAAGACTCAATAGAAATACATTCAGAGCAAGTAAAGATTTGAACAAAAATTGTACAATGTTAAAATCTGAGGATTTGAAATGGTCTCAGAAAGCATGCCATGCAAATGGCAAGTCTTTTATAATGTATGATGTTGTTGATAGCTCCAAAGTGGTTCTAAACACATTTTAAACCAATAAAATTATTTTGATATGTACATTAATCCTTAAAGTATCATTCTTCAAGGGGCCTACTTTTCTATATTTAAAACATTCATTCTCTATGTATAAAGTATAAACCTACAAATCTCAGGTGGCATATAAAGTCCAGCCTGTTGAGAGCTGTGGCCCACTCAGAGTGATGCTTGGCATTTGCCAGAGGGAATGGTTGAAAGGTGATGCCAGCAAACCATTGAGATGATGATTTGAGTTAAGCTGTATATAATTGCTGTGATGCTGTATTGATTGTATTGTATATTTGACCTTTACTATCGGGCAATAGGGCGGTTCTTGCTGCCTTGGGCGCCAGCTACTTTGGAGTTCCTGTGAGTTCTTGCAGAGGTTGGGGGAGATTGGACAAAGCCTGCTGGAGGGAGTGGGTTTCTGTGTGGTATGTGCAGTGCCATAAAAGTTGGGGAATAAAGAGTGGCAGTCTGAATCTACAAGGCTTTGTGGCAGCTCGGTTATTTGTGCCCAGCCAGACTGTGGTACCAGCATCTTCCCAGCAGAATAAGGATATCCACAATCTGTCCCAAACTACTCTTCCTAGCTTCACCTTTCATAATCCCTGCTCACACACTCTGTGCTTCAACTGAAGCAATTAATCTTCTGATAAAACTGAACTTTTCCACTTCCATGCCTTGCTGGTTGCTTTTCCCTTTTCTTTCTAACCTCCCCAATCAACTTTTCTTTTCATATTCTACCAATATTCAAATTTGAGCCCACTCAGCTCATAGTAATCTCTCTGAAACTTAAGAGCATTTATTATAATTTAAAAACACAACAAATCTCTACATGTAAATATCATTTTATGGAACTTTTAGTGTTTTGTCAAAAGGGAAGAAAATAAGCACTTCAAAGTATTTACTATGTATTAGGCACTCTGTTAAACACTTTCTATAATTAATCTCATTAAGCCAGGATTATTATGTAATTATTTTTTACTTTCATTTAATTTTCCAAGTGTTTATGGTTCATCTCATCTCCAACCAGATTATAAATGTTTGACCAGGATGCAAGAAAAGACCACTGACTCCAATTAAAATCAAATTAAAGCAAGCTTATTATTTTGACCGGCTGGGCTGCCTCTCCCTCCCAAAACGGTGGGAACAAGACAGCCACCCCACCTTTCCTACAGCCCAGCTTTATAGCCCAGAAAGTTACACAAAGGGGGGTTACAGATAACAGAACTCTGACAAGCATCACACTAATGGTAGTTTACATTTTTTGCTGGCCCCAACATCAGAATTTATGAGGAACATTAGAGCCTCAGAGAGGGTCATTGTCTGGCCAGGGAAGGCCAATATTTATGAGGTGTCACTAAGTTTCAGAGAGGGCTGCTATCTGGTCAGAGAGCCAGGCATGGATGAGTTCAAGGCACGGGCAGGCATTCCAAGCAGGTTCAGAATTTGCAATAATTTATAGTAAAGCTGAAATTATCTTTTTATGGCTTTGTGGCAAGATGGCTCCCAATTTTAAGAAAAGAACAGGTTGGGTCTATCTTAAATCCCCTACAGGCATAAATCTTTATACATTCAATAAGAATTCATTAAATTCCTACTAAGTGCTTCCAACTTGGCTTATATTGAGGATACCAAAACCAGAATTTTTGCACTTTATGTATTAGATTATATAGCTGTTATGCTCAGTAGATTTATAAACAAATACACCATTTTGTCCCAAAACATACTATCTTGCAATGTTGTAAATATTCAATGTCATTTGATTTAAAAGATAAAATTTAAATTGCACTAAATGAAGAAACTAAGACAAGAGTGTATAAAATATAAAAAAATAAGTACTATAAGCTAAAAAGTGTTTTCCCCACCTTAAAAGATTTGAATTTTTTTCAAATTCTTAGTTCTTTCTTCTACTATGTAGATGACCATAAAATGTGAATTACAGCTTCTTCTACTAATATAAAATAAGAAAAAAGTTTTAGAACATGAAAACCATAAATATTAAATATCCAGGCAAAAGCAAAATGATAAATAAAATCAGACTGAAAACAATTTCTTTAAAAAAAAATTATAATGCCTAATCCCTTGAATGAAGACATTTAAGTCTTTTTTGTTGTTGTTGTTTCACATCTAGACAAAATCTTTGTTTCCTTTTTCTCTGAAGAGTATAAGCAACCAGTTGCCCCCTTTCACAGTAAAAATATGCTATCCTTGGTGTATAAAGATATAATTGTTATAATAATCTATATTAATAAAATAACTATAAAAATCTAAACATTAGGATTAATTCTGTTTGGGTTTCTTTTTTTCCTCCAGTCAAGGCAATAAATTAAAGTCTTTTATCTAATGATTAAGGTAAGAAAATTAGATGAGATGAAGGGAGGAATTCATGTTTATGGAACACAAACTATATTGTGTGAAAGGTTAACAATGATTAAGAGACTGAACTAGTAATTTGCAACTATCCCACATGCCAGGTGCAGGATGTATCATTCCCAGCTACTAAGAAGACCCAGGCAGAAACACTCTTTAAGCCCAGGAGTTCTAGTCCTGCCGGTGCAATGTAGCAAAATCCCATCTTTAAATAATTATATAACTACAGATACCATTCTATAAGTTAATTGATATCATATATGTACATGTGTGTATATGTGTGTGTACATCTATACATTTTGCAGTATACTATATAGGACTTAACTATGTATGTGGGAGTGACTAATAAACAGTCTTTCATTATGATGATGAAACCCAGAAAATAAAAAAAAAACTATCAATGCTGTATTTAAGAAAGATAGAAGGTAGTGATACTGATAAGCATGAGTTGTCCAACTTCTAAATTATAGGAAACAATATGACAAGTGCATAAATTATCTCACCTTTGTTTTTCTTTGATGTTATTAAATGTACAATTAGCCTTCTGATTCTGATCACAGGCATTTTTCTTTCTTTTTGTAATACATTACCTATCACTTTTTATAAGCAAATTTTCTAAAAGAATGTCTTAAAATTCAGGAAGACCCTGAGTTCAAAGCTAGCCTCAGCAACAGTGAGGCACTAAGCAACTCAGTGAGACCCTGTCTCTAAATAAAAATTCAAAATAGGGCTAGGGATGTGGCTCAGTGGCCCAGTGGCCCTGGGTTCAATCCCTGGTATCCACAATACCTGCCCCCCACCCCAAAAAAGAATGCTTTAAAATTCTCCTTCTGCAATAATCTATGTTGTTTTATACAAGGCTTAAAATATGACTTATGATGGCAGAATTTTCCAGGTCAACATACTAAAATTCTCAGATCAAGACAGTTGGACTGGGGTTGTAGCTATATGGTAGAGTGCTTACCTAGCATGTGTGAGGCACTGATTTTGAAAATCAGCAGCACATTAAAAAAAAAGACATTAGGACTCAGAAAAAGTTGCAGAAGACAGAAATAAAAAAAACAAAAAAAATTAGTGTGTGTGTGTGTGTGTGTGTGTGTGGTGTGTGTGTGTGTGTGTGTGTGTGTGTGTGTGTGTGTGTGAGAGAGAGAGAGAGAGAGAGAGAGAGAGAGAGAGAGAGAGAGACTTACAGACTGACCAGAGAGAGAGAGAGATATAAATGGTTATGAAATATTCACTCTTGACAGTAACAAGAGGAGTAAATACAGCATTCTTTAAAACAATCTCATTACCAATAAATAGTTCTACAAAGAAAAGTAAGAGGAAAAAAATTAGAAATAACAGGTCAACGAAAAGCAAAGAGTTTGTGATCATGTATCTGAATGCCATGAGCATAGCCATGAGTATTTCACCAAACCTGAAGTTATTTTGAATTGTAAAGATTAATTTTTCTCTCAAAAGAACATATCTAGTATAATCAAAGTTTAAGAAATTAAGGAAAGCTGATTGTAAGAATCCCAGGATTGGGCTGGGGATATGGCTCAAGAAATAACGTGCTCGCCTGGCATGCACGGGGTGCTGGGTTCAATATTCAGTACCACATAAAAATGAAATAAAGATGTGTCCACCAAAAAACTGAAAAATAAATATTAAAATATTCTCTCTCTTTCTCTCTCTCCCTCTTAAAAAAAAAATCCCGGAATCATGTGCAACTGAGCTGCTCTCTCAGCCCCAAGAAACCTTTTGAGAGGCATTGCAGGTATAGCCAGTTCAACCTAGTTTAAATCCTTGCCATGTACTTAATGGATAAGAAGCCTTGATCTCACCTGTTATTTGCTATTTGTATTTATTTTCATAAAGTGGCCTATCATCTTTTTCCCAGTGCTGTCAAACTTAAAAGTTATTAAAACTACTACATTAATACTGTTTTTAATATTTTAAAACATACAATTACTTGATATTTTAATTATTGTCAGTCCTGTCACTCTTTTATGGATTCTGATTGAAACTTTTTATGATTTTTTCATGTAATCATCCTTTATTTCTTACCTCTTCTGAGAGTAATTCTACTAGATTTGAAGAGAAGGTTTCAGGGGTTGAACCCAGAACCTTAACATGCTAGGCAAGTGCTCTACTACTGAGCCACATACCCAGCCCTCTCTCTCTTGTGTATCAAGTTCATTAAACTAGATAAATGTCTGTCAACTCAAATATAGTTCCAGATATATTTGCCCATCTATTAGATGTAAACTGTATTTGTTTTTGCAAGAAACATTTGAATAAAGCTTTAATTTCCTAAAATAAAACCAATACTATAAACTTTATTATTTTAAGTATGTGAGTTTACTTTTTGTAAATACAAATAACACATTCTACTGTAATTTTTTTCCAAAGCCACTTTTGCCATTTTCACAGACCAAATACCTAATATAAATCATACTGAAATATACTGACAAGAGGCAATGATAACATCTATCTTCTGCACTCTTTCAAACCACTTTCATATACCTATATTATGATTATGAATCTTTTCTGTTCTTCACAATAGTGATACAAAGTAGAAATCAAATTCCAAAAAAGTCAACTTAACATCTAGTCACTTTAAAGCTTATTTTGCCATTTAATAAGGGTAAATTCTTCTACAATTCATTTATACATGAAAGGAAGTCCCTAGTAAATTGTCCCATCCAGTGTGCTATGCTTCTGGATCTTCTGATTCTAGTCCACTCAAGAATCTTTCACTAATCTCCACTGGAAATACCCTCACATACACACCCAAAATAATATTTTACTGGGTTTCCAATATCCATTCCATATATCATTATGCAGCTATCTCATATACAATTGTAAAAGCACCAATCCCTATTCTACCTAGCATCAAATTTCTACTCTTCTCATATAAATACCCCGCTACCCCCATGTATCCACAATGGGAACTGTGGTTTTGGGAATTTCAACTTTCAGTATTTCGAAATTCAGAAACTTAACCTTTGAGGATTGCCATTTGGGGGAATTTAGATGTTCAGAGCTGGTATCAGTTAACTTAAGGGAGGAGACCTAAAGATAAACCAAACTCCATTAACATACTAATAAAATGCTTATACAACAGTATGTTTGAACTATTGAATAGGAAAATAATAATTTAACAAAAGGGGAATGTATTAATTTTAGAAATAGAATGTATACTTAGAATACTCAGGAAATTAGAAAAATTTAAATACAATAATTTAGCAAAATAGCAGGTCATAAAACCAGTTCATAAAACGAGCACCATTCCTCTTTTCTACAGTTTATATGGTCACCTTCCAAGAATAACATTGAAAGCAACATAAGGTAGAGAATCTGGGAAGTCAATTTAATAAAAAAAATTGATATTAGAGTGAAGAGAGAGCCTATAAAATGGAAGAAAATACAAGGGTGGGAGTCTGTATGGAGAATATAAAGATGGACACAAATTAGAAGAATTTTCCATATATATTTAATAAAATTCAAGCAAAGGAGATACAATTAAACTGGAAGACATGAGGTTTTGGGTCACTGCACAGGTATATATTATCACAAGAATAGTTCATCAGGATTTTCCATATTCCTTTGGCTCAATTCAAAACCAAATTTTTATCAGTGAATATTAATTATACAGAATAACAAGTTTCATTGTGGTATATTCACACATGTATATTCATAATTGCCCTTTCTCACCCACTCTCCCTTAAATCCTTCCCCCCATGATGCCCTTTTTATTAATAGTCTCCCTTCTACTTTATCTTTTTCCCTCTAGATCACACATGACAATACATGTGATATTTGAGTCTAGCTTATTTTTGATACCATGTTTTTCTCCAGTTCTATCCATTTGCCTATAGATCACGATTTCATTTTTCTCTATAGTTGAATAATACTCCATTGTGTATATAGTCTCCATTTTCTGTATTCATTCATCCATTAACAGGCATCCATTAACATAACAGTTAATGTGATATGTGCTACAATAAACATAGGTATGCAGGTATCCTTCAGGTATACACCCAGGAGCAGTACAGTTACATCATATGATATTTCTATTTTTAGGTTTTGAGAAAACTCCCCACTGATTACCACAGTGGCTGTACTAGTTTATACTCCCGTCAACAGTGTATAAGGGTTCCTCTTCTCACAGGTCTGTACCAGCATTTATTTATTTATTTATTTATTTATTTATTTATTTATGTGTGTGTGTGTGTGTGTGTGTGTGTGTGTGTGTGTGTGTGTTTGTACTGGGGATTGAACACAGGGGCACTTTACCAATGAGCTACATCCTCTATCCTTTTTATTTATTTTGAGACAAGGACTCAGTAAGTTGTGAGGCTGGCCTCAAATTTGTGATGCTTCTGCCTCAGCCTCTCAAGTCACTGAGATTACAGGCATATGCTACAGTGTCCAGCTATTTTTTTATATTCTCCATGCTAGCCATTCTGACTGGAGTAAGATGGAGTCTTTTTTTTTTTTTTTTAGTTGTAGATAGACACAATATCTTTATTTATTTATTTTTATGTATTATTTAAAAGTCCTTTGGGATAACTCACAGAACTTGATAGATTTATGAAAAAACTGTTACAAAAATAGGAAATCCAAAGAATCCTAGGAAGTAAAAAATAAAAGGAAAATTAACTGTGATGAAAGCAAATACATACTAGATTTTAAAACATGCTAGAACAGCCCCTTCCCAAAAACTTACCAAAAACAAACATTAATTTAAAAAATACAACATCAAGAGAGAATATTTAAAAAGACAAATGTCAAGTGATAACTACCTATTTTTGGAAGGTAGAAAACAGATTCATAAAAAGTCATTAAACTAGGCTTGGAGGCTCAGCTTACCAGAAAGGCTAAAATAGAGTTCCTAGTTCAAGCATTGTGAGACACGTCTCAAAATAAAATGTAAAAAAGGTTGGGCATGTAGCTCAGTGAGAGAACTCCCCTTGGTTTCAATTCCCAGAAATACAAAGGAAAAAAATATTTATTTCTTTAGTTTTTAGGTGGACACAGTATCTTTATTTCACATTTATGTGGTGGTGAGAACCAAACCCAGTGCCTCACACACTCTAGGCAAGCGTGCTACCAATTGAGCCACATCCACAGCCTCAGGAAAATTTTGAAAAAGGTCACTAACTAGCAGCTCAGAAATCCAAGGGAGTTCCTAAAAGAAGCTAGTATATTTTCTCCAAAGTGCCTTAAAGGCTTAGAAGTCAGAAATATGAAATTCATAGATCAACCGTGTATTTACAAGACTTAAAACTTTTATATGAAAGTACATAAAGTAGTCTGATCTCCAAGGAACCTACCTCTCTACTCCTTGTCATTAAAGGACTATGAATTCTCCCTCTCATCAGACTTTGGTCTCTGTAAGTAAATAAAAGGTTTTTGAGGGTGAGACCTAGAACCTACTATCCACATAGGTTTCAATAATACCTATTAGCTAAACTCCTTCTCCCAAGTAAAGTAATTGGAAAATATTTTTTCTGGAAAAGTGAATAAATCCAAAGAGGGGGCACTTAAACATGACTGAAGTCAAGGGCTCTCCCCACAACAAAGGCGATTTACCTAAATAACACTGTCTGAGAGTGAAGGCTGGAACATCCTTTAGGGAAGAGTCGATGGCAATCCACCAAGACTACAAATAGAGAGCTTTGTGTAACATTCTTAGTGTCATGCTTTTAAAAAACTGTTCACTTACTGAAGCCCTTAGGTACTGGAGAAAAGATTCCATCCAATAAAAGAGACAAAAACAAAGATGACAAAACACCCATAATAGAAAATACAGACACAGAACAAAACTTCAAAAGAGCTCTGACACCCTTAAAGGAAAACCAGCTAACATGACTGAGTGCTTTCTGTGTACCAGGGACTTTTCTAAGTGATGTACTGGTATTATTGCTCTTAATTTTCATACAGCTCTTAAAAAAGTCTATTGCTATCTTCATTGCTGAAATTAGAGATAATACCACATACACAAAGCAAAAGGATTTTAAGAAATGTTCAAAGATCAAAACACTGAAATTGAAATTATGACAATCAAAACAGGTGGAAAAAAGTAATCAAGATAAAATGAAGGATTCTCCTGAAAAATAGAACAAAATACAAAGAAAATGGAAAACAGATGGCAAATATTACAATAAATAAAGAAGCCTAATATCCAATTATAATCATTCCAGAAGGGGAGACCAGGGAACATCAAAGAGGGGAATATCAAAGAAATAATGTTTAAAAGAATTCATAGAACTGAAGGACAGCCAGGATGGCAATTGTCAAGAATACAAGTAATAACAAATATTGGCAGGGATGTGGAGAGAAAGGTATACTAATATATTGCTGGTGGGACTGCAAATTGGCACATGGAGATTTCTCAAAAAACTTGGAATAGAACCACCATTTGACCCAGTAATCCCACTCCTGGGCAACCATAAGAATGGAAAGTTTTATTTCATATATGTATAATAAGTCAAAATACATTTTACATAAAATCAGCATGCTATAGTGATGTGGCCACATCAATGGTGATAGCAGCTCAATTAACAATAACTATGCTATGGAACCGACCTAAGTGCCTTTAACAGATGAATGGATAAAGAAATTGTGGTATAAATATACAATTAGTCAACCATAAAGAAGTACAAAATTATGGCATTTGTCAGTACGTGGATGGAACTGAAGACTATCATGCTAAGTGAAATGAGCCAATCCCTAAAAACCAAAGGCTGAGTGTTCTCTGCTCTATGGGAGCTAACACACAATAGGGGGTGGGGGAAATAGCAGAAGTTCATTGGATTAGACAAAGGGGAATGAAAGGAAGGGAGGGGAATAGAATAAAATGAATTGGACATACTGTATGCAACCATAAGAATGGAAAGTTATATTTCATATATGTATAATAAGTCAAAATACATTTTACTGTCATATATAACTAAAAAGAAAATAAATTAAAAAAAAACTGAAAGAAACAAACCTTGAGATGGAGGTTGGCTCTTATCACGCTGCGTGGTCTGCCCTGATGGGCTGAAAGTCTTTCCATGTTCCCCCTCTGGGATGTTGATCCCATTTTCCTGATGAAATCCCATGCGTCCTTCAAGGACAGGAATCTGCTGCTGCACAAAACCCTCCCCCATCTTAGTGCTTGCTCCCCTTTCCCTTTCCACCTTCTCTCCCTCTTGTCCAGTTATCCAGTAACTTGAAAGGAAAAGAAATTTTATTTTCTCACAGTTCTGGAGGCTGGGAAGCCCCAGGTCAAGCAGCCAGCATCGTTTCTAGCAGTATCCAAAACGGTGCAATAGAGAGACAAAAGGGGGGCAAACATCTGTCCTTTTATAGGAGTATGTTTTCACAACTTGAAATCCATTCCTGTGACAGCAGTGTTACCATATCCACTGTGCCTTCATGACCTCATCATATCTTGGTAGACCCCTCCTGACATGATTGCCTTGGGGGTTCGGTTTCCAACAGGCACCTTTTGAGGATACCTTCAGAAGGGTGGTACCCCAGCTGGAGATTGGATAATCTTACTTATTCTGGAATTCTCCAGCACCAATTCCCAGGATGAGCCCTGGGAACTGAGCTGCATACCTGAGTCCTGACAATTCAAGGCCAACATCTGCCACAGTCTGGCTGGACACAAATCATGAGCCACTGAAGCAGGAAAAAAACTTTATTTCTGAACTCCACCAGCACACTCCACACACACTCCTGGGAAAAATGCCGAACCATGCCACATGGCTCGTCCAGGGACACACACTACACCAACAGGAAATCCCTCTTCCAGAATTCCCTCCTACCGCACTTCCCCAACCAATGGGAACTCTCCTGGAGTCCCACAAGAGCTCCAAAGTAGCAGGCCTAGGCAGACAGCAGGGGTCTAATCTCCAATTGAATGCACATCTTAACATAATCATTATCATCTCAATGGCTTGCTGGGGTCACCTTTCAACCAAAAATGCCATGTGTCATTCCTACTTGGCTATGGCTCTCAGCAAATATCCAGATGTGAATATCCACTTTGGCCTGAGAAGCAGGCTGAGGAATATGCTGCATCCAGATGAATAGAAAGAGGCAGTTCTCTGGGAGGAGCTATTAGGAATTAGAGAGATTATTTTCAATTCATTTTGCTTCTCTAGGTGAGGACTTATGGGCTATTTACTTTAATTTTATTTTTAATGTTTATATGACAGAAGAGTTGAGATGCCTCCCACACACACACACCACATCTCCCGAAGATGGTGTTACTTTCTTCCATCATTCTATTTTCTGAGGGACCCCTGAACTGAGCTGTGAGCTTGTTACCCCTAACTTATTAATAGCACCTCTGTCCAACAGCAGGCTGCTGCTCCTCTAAAGCAAACTCACAGGAAGCAAGGAACTCAGCACTCCTTCAGGTTGAATTAAGTAAATATAGAGACAGTATGCAGGAAGGATGGCCCATCTAGCTCAGGAATGGCGAGTGTCAAGTTTGTCACAAGGAGTAAAATCACACTGGCCTCCTGAAAAGGCAAGTCAGAGTGCTGAGCCACAACCTCACCTCTTTGTCTGTCTGCTGGGGACACAAAGCCTCAGAGACTTTTTTCAGCAACTCTTCCTGTGATATGAGGTGGTCTAGAAAAATCTGCTCTGTGTTGTGCTGTGATGATTATCACATCTTGGCTGCTGCAGGAGCCAGGAGGAAGCAGAGAGATGGTTTGTATTCCCACACACTGGGGTTCTGCAGGCATTTCTGAGTCTTTGTAGATGAGGAAACTGCACTGACTCTTGGTGCCAACATCCTAAGCAATAGCAGACATCTGTGTTCGAGAGCAGGTCATGCATTCCGGCATGACTAAGAACATGAAGAGAATTAAAGTACTATGAGTTAGGAAAGGCCAGTTGGAAGATGGGAGGGACACCTCACCACACCATAGCTGTATTAAACTGCCCAGAACAGAAAGTTAAGTGAAGAACACAAAGGATTTTTCTTAGTATTAATGAGAATCCCCCCAAGTTATTCTTAAAGTACTTTCTTTCAACTCCCATCTCCACTCAAATTGATTTCACTAAAACGTTACCAATATCTCATCCCTTCTCATACCCAGCAGGTACCAGAATTCCATGAGCTTCCACTACTGGCTGCTCTAAGCCCCTGACAGAAGGGAAAGTGAGGTTTGTGAATGTGCCTACCCAGAGAATGACTTCAGGAAACAGCCAGATGGCTCCACATGCCTCTGTCTACCTGCCATAAAGAAAAACCCTCAGCTGCATGGCTTGCAACAGAGCCAAGTATGTGGTTCCTCCTGCACCACTTGGACCACAGGGGTCAACAGCCCCAAGTGACCCACCCAAAGGCCCTCTGAGCTTTCCAGAATCATATTCCTAATTACTAATAGCTTAGCCCCAAATTGGACATGGAGGTTCAATCTGGGATGGCTGCAGGTGAGTTAGTGATGTTACTGCTGTTGGCTGGTGAGGAGTCCTTGATTCCCCGATGTTGAAGAATAACACCAAAGAAGCACGCGGAGGCAAGGTCAGAGTAGAAATTAGAAGTTTATTAAAGGACAGCAGAAAAGACTTCTTCCGGAGGAAGAAGGGGACCCAAGAGGTGGAATCCGTGGAAGTGCGGTTGTCTCCCCTTTTTATAGTTTTGGTGATGGAATGTAGGTTGGAAGGCCTGAGGGGTGGGACACAGGTGGGCCAAAGAAGTAATCTGGCAGGAAGGACTTCATTAACACTTCTTTGGGATGGACTTTGGCCTAGGGCCTTTTCAGGACTTCATTAACATTCCATTCTCAGTATGGCCTCCATTTTAGATTTCACTCGGTATTAGACGCGATTTATCTAACTACACTGACTACCTAACTTTAAATCTGGCTTCAGTGAGACAGTGTCTGGGATTGTCCACCTATCAGAGCCCATTATCTCCTGCTCTGTTGGAGCCTGGTTCCAGGATTTATGACCAATCAGCACCAAGGGAGCCCTGGTTAAAACACAGACTCCTAATACCCACCTTCCAGACCTGAGGAACTGGTCTGACATATCATGAGCCTCCCCCTTCAAGAGGAGGTAGGAAAGGACCACAGGCAGGGGTCAGTGGAAGGACCCAACAGGGGCACAGGGAAGGGGCCTGGGGACACAAAGCAGGACAGCTGGGCTCTTGGGGAACAAATGAGGAATATTTTGTGGTTTTGCTTGGAAATGGCCTGTCACTATGGATGCTTTCCATATTGGCTAGCATGGGGACAGAAAGATTTTTCTCCTCATAACTCTGTCCCTGTCACAGGCTACTCACAAACCTATGCTGATCTATGAACAGGGCAGGCTGACTCACCCTTCCCTGACCTCACCTCAGAAGGCCCTGTCCAACCTTTTCACCTCCTGCTTGGGCACATAAAGTCAGAGAAGTGCCAAAACCATCTTATAGGGCAAAACGTGTTTGTAAAAGCATTGCCCTGGTGCACAGTATTTGAAAACCCTCTTCCACATCAACCCTGCTTTTCCCTTCTGGTCCTATGAGTAGCTGGGTTCTTGGCCTCTGGTTCCCTGGCAAACCAAATTACAGCACAGGCAATGGCCCTGGTTGTGGTCACTTACATGAGCCCAGAGATATTGCCAGAGGCCTCTCCGGCCAACCTAAGTTCTGCTTTCCTGGCTCCATGACAAAGTCCTCAGAGAGCCCACATGCATTCCAGGGGCCAGAAAAAGCCTCTGCCACATGAGGTACCAAGGCAGCAGTAGTGCCCACTTACCCAATGTCCACCACAGCAGGACTGCTTGTCCAAAATTTTGCATACAGTATTGATTGCAAGCCTTCGATATATGCAGTGTTCCATAGCTTAGAAAAGTGGGTTTCAGAGAAATTCAAAGTGCCTCTCTCAAATCAAGCAGCCAGCAAGTGAATTATTTGTGTTCCAGTATTCCAATAAACTAGACTCTTTTCAAGTACTGAGATATGGTAGATGTGTCAAAATTGCCTTACAGCAACAAATATACAATTGGTTGTTATAAAATCTACTATTTTGTTGTTATAAAATAATGCTGATTTTTTTAAGAAAGGACTCTGAATGACTTTATGAATTCTATTCAAATCAATGACTTAATTATCCAGTCAAGGAAAAAAAAACAGATCCTATGTTCAAACTGCATGTCTGAACAGGTCTCTTCCTGAGCTGCCAGAATAAATAAATATTACATTATCAGCAAAAGTTTCTATTTCAAGAATAAATCTTAGTCTGCATTTTTAAAGTTTCCAAACAAATGGAACAAAAACAACAGTATGAAATTGATGTAGCCACCTGCCTTGTCTTTATCATCTTCACCTGAAGAAAGCAAAGAGAGAAAAGATCAAACAACACACTCTCAGAAAAAGCAAAAAAAAAAAAAAAATATGTACTTAGCTCCTGTCTTAGTCAGATATGGCTGCCAATCAAAAGACCAGAGGTGGG
This sequence comes from Urocitellus parryii, assembly GCF_045843805.1. Classification (NCBI taxonomy): domain Eukaryota; kingdom Metazoa; phylum Chordata; class Mammalia; order Rodentia; family Sciuridae; genus Urocitellus; species Urocitellus parryii. The sequence goes on from NW_027552271.1 coordinate 57,304, forward strand.
GTGGCTTAAATAACAGACACCTATTTTCTCACAATTCTGGAGGGTAGAAATTCAAGGTCAAGGTGTGGGTGGGGTTGGCTTCCCCTGAGGCCCTCTCCAAGGCTTGCAGATGGCCAAGTGGCCTTACCTGTGCCATGCATGCTGGTTTCTCTTCCTCTTCTTCTAAGGACAACAGGCATATTGGATTAGTGTCCCACCCTTCTGACCTTACTTAACCTCAGCTACCTCTTTAGAGGCAATGTGTCCTACTGCATTGACACTAGAGCTTAAGGCTCAAAATGAGAATTTGGGGGAAGATCACAATTCAGTCTGTAAAGCTCAGCAGTAAGAACACATTCCAAGAAAAAAAGAGTATTCAAACACACCTCTTTACAATGGTCAAATTTGAAATTAGCTGATAATTATTCCATCACCAATTCTTCTCTAATTAAAAAAAGGTATTTTCAGCAGCTGGAAGAATTTTCCCCCATACAATCTCTCTTTTTGGTCTTGGGGATTGAACCCAGGAGCGCTTTACCACTAAGCCACATTCCCAGCCCTTTTTACCTTGTATTTTGAGACAGGGTCTCACAAAGTTCCTTAAGACCTCACGAATTGCTGAGGCTGGCTTCAAAGTTGTGATCCTCCTGCCTCAACCTCCTTAGTCACTGGGTTGACAGTAGTGTGACATCATGTCTGGTTCCATACAAGGTCTTGAATGAATCAGTGATCCAACAATGTATTTTAATATGGCACTTTGAAAAAGAGATCAAATTGGGCTGGGAATACAGCTCCATGGTAAACACTTGTCTAGTACATGCAAGGCCCTGGGTTCAATCCCCAGTACACAAATGATAATAGTTAATAAATTAAATTGAACCAAAAAGAGATAAAATGACATTTTATAATTTTTCACTCCTATTTAAATTATTTTCACTTGGGGTCAATAGTTTTTTATTACTATTTTATTGGTATTCATTTAATATGCTGAGAATTTATATGGGAATGATAAAAATGTTTTACATTTATAGTATTATAAATTTACATTTATTGGGCATTGCTGCATATGTCTGCAATGTTTTGCATTTGCAAAATTATTATTCAATGTAGCTGGTTTATTAATGAAATATGGACAGTGTTGGGACACACCCTTCTGCTTCCCACTGCTGTTCTTAGGAGCTGGCTTCTCTTATCATGAGATCAAGTTTCCTGTCCCCCCAAAAAAGGAAATTCCCTTTCTCTGGCCTTGGGGGGCCTTCACCTGTGCCGTTCATCAACCTCCCTGAACAATCTCGTCTTCCCCTGCCTCCCTCATAGTAGCACTCAGCCCTCCATTGACCTTAGACCCAAGAGAGCCACAGCCTCTTCTCCTTCACCATGTGGAGTCTCAGGTAATGTTGTGGAGGGGCTGGGTGGTCCTTTTCTTCACCAGCCAAGACCTCATCTTCTGGGTGGCAACTCCTTCTTCCCTAAACCTTTGGGCAGTGAGTCCTCAGGCCACCTGGACCCCTGGCAGCTCCACACTGTCCTTGCTCCCTCTCTTCTTGGTCTGCTCAACTTTTCAGGATCGTGCTCTCGACCCCTTCCCTCTTTCTAGAAGAGCCATCAGCTTCTGTTTTCTGCAGGCTCTGGGGTTTGGGCCCACTTGGTCCTGCTATTTGGGTGGAGGATGGTGCTCCTGGGGATACTCTTCAGCCTGCTTCATACCTCCTGGACAAACCCCTGCCTTCCCTGATCCCAGTGAGGTGGATCACTGAGCTCCTGACCCTAAGCCCAGTGGGCCACCCTCTCTCAGTTTTTCCCAGAGTCAGGACATCAGGTGAACCAGCAGCCCCAGGGCTGCTGAGCTCCCCCAGGCTTCAGTTTCCAGGCAGCTCCTTGTTTTGTATGTAAATGCAGCCTACCTCATCCTCAGGGAAGAGGGCTTTACTAATCTTACCTTTTAAAACACAGACTAAGACAAATGAGACAAGAACGCGTACCAAAGGCAATTTCAAGGTCCCAACAATGTTGTATTATTTTTTTACCTGGATCCATGTTCTGCAGGGTGTTCCATTTGTGAAAATTCAGAGAGCTTGACACCTATGATTTTTGCAGTTTTAGTACATGCTTCTTCAATAGTGCACACAAAGCTCCACCCCAGGAAATCTACCCAATGGAAAAAAACACTAAAGTCAATATAGAAAACAGAAAACAAAGTCACCTGTACCCCCCACTCTTCGCCCTTCACCCCGATCCTGTGAATCTGTGTTTCTATGTAGATCTTTCCTACACCCTGCTTCCTCTCTTAAATATATAATTAACATGGCCCATAAGTTAGTCACTATACTTTTAAATTAAATGGCTTCATGCTTGACTTATGGTTAAATAAAATGCATGGGAAGCCATTATTCACATGACATCTGTGTGGAACCCCGGCAGACCAGACCTAGTGGAACTCAGGCTGAAATTCCATGAAAGCAACCCACACTGAGTTGTTATCAGACCTCGATATCATAGGACAACCAGTCCCCAAACAGGACAGTCTTAGCCACAGGAGGAGGAAGCCCCCTCCGCTCTTACCATAAACCAAGCTCGTTCTACACTGTGCAGTTTCCTGGTTCCTGCTCAAGCTGCTCTGCCATGCCCACCAGAACACCCCTCTATTACTAAATGTGATGCCGCAGACTCATGAGTTGCTAGTAAAATCTCAAATCTTTAGACTAAATTTGTCAAAATGTTCTTTTTAAACCACTGTGTGGTACTATACAACAGTTCTCAGCACTGAAGAAGTTTATCCTTTGAGGCTGGTTTTGGAGGATCTAAGGAGAAAGCCAGGCCCTTGGGATTGCTCCTTCCTCCCAGTCCAGTCTCTGGGAACTAAATGGGGAGACTGATAAATCTGGGGAAGCTCAGTCTTCTCAGTGAGGAAGGTCCCTTCCACCTAACACACAGCCAGGAATAGAGAGATCCAAATCTCAGCTGCACCCCATCATCAATTAAAAAGGCTCAATGCAGCTCACCCAATTATAGCTAGGACCTTAGGTCAGTCACATCAGCCTGCTGAGCCTCAGTTTGGGATAACAATACCTAATAACAGAGTTGTTAAAATCAATTTATGTACCTAAAATGCTGGAGCATGATGCTCTCTTGATAATCAGAAGATATTAACTCCTATTTTATGTCATGTTTAATTTGCCCAGTCAGGACATTGGAAGCCAGAGAGAGAGAGAGAGAGGTGTCAGACTCCACATTCATACCCTCCAGAATCCAGCCTCATCCATCTCTGTGGCCAGGCTGCTCTTGTAGACGAACACTGCCTCCACCTGCTGGCCCAGCTCCGCTGCTCACCAGGTCACAGTCTGCTGTGTTCCCCTCCCCACACTGTCCTCCAGCGTCTCCACCTCACCCAACACCCCAACCCCTGGTTAAAATTCTACACATCTCTCTACGAACTCTCTGCTCTAGGGAGATCTCACCTATCTCCACAGCAGTTGTGTGTCACATTAGTTCTTTACCTTTGTATTAGTTCTTTATATTTGACACTTAAACCTAGTGTGACTTTTGGTGTTGATCCAAGATCTACATCATTGTAAGTTTTTTAGCATGGGGGGGGGTCTCAGCAGGGGCTGAAGCATCCAAGAGCCCATCTTCTTCCTGATTTATTTCCCTCTATCTTCCTCTTCCCCAGTTCATTCCAACCCTTCCCCAGAGAACTTAAACTCAAGGAGCACAAGGGAGGAGGATGGTCAACTGGAGAGGAGCCCCACCACCACCATTATAGGGGATGTATGGCAATATCTGGAAATGCTCTTAATTGCCACTCCTGGTGAAGCAGAGTTACAGGAATCCAATGTGTAGAAAGCCAGGATGCTGCTAAATATCCAAGAAGGCACAGAACAATCCCCCCTCCTCACTATATCAAATGCCAACAGAAACTTTGGCCTACAGCCAGGAGAGGTGCGTTTCATGGCTGTGCCCAGGGACTTCTTAATATGGACACAGCTCAGGGTGGGAGGGGGCTCTTCACAAACTTTGGCTTCCTGTCTGCTTGACCTTGCATGCTATGGCCACTGGAGCCCATCTGCAAAGAATTTCCTTATATTCCACATTGGTTAGTTAATCTGCTCTTATCAAAATAAGTCAGATATGAGGAAGGGCTAAAACCATGAGAAAACAGAATTTCTGGGACACCAGGGATGAGATAAGAGAGAGTAAATGTTATTTGCAAAGTCTATAAACTCAGCAGGTGTACTATAGCTGTGCAATGCTATTAACCCATAGAAAATTAATTCTAGTTTTCATTCAATAGTAGCAACTGACATTAAAAAAAAAAAAAAAAAAAAAAAAAAAAAAAAAAAAAAAAAACACTCAAGTAATTTTGAACAGCACCCTCCTGGCCAATGCCAATAGTTGACTATCTGGGGAAGGCACTGTCAATCACCATGCCTGCAAAGCAGAAAAAGAGTAATTTCAGAGAGCTTGCAAATAATCCAAACAGCAGCCTGTTTTCTGTTCTCTTTTTTTTCCATTTCAAAGCATTCAAGAATCAGCTCTATGAAATTCACTCCTCTGGAAATTTGAAGATAGAAGGTCTATTAGTTCTCTTCAAATCAGAATAGGGGAATAAGGCATGGGCCACAAAGCAATGAGGTGTATGCTTCCCTCACGCTGTGCCTAATGAATGGAATAGTCAGATGGATCAACCCAGCTGTGGAGGGAGAAGGAGCTGCACAGACTTGATTTGCAGGTGGTAAGTGATGGGTACCAGAGTCAAGAAAAGGATCCTGACTCTTCAATCAATAAAGGCACCTGTCTTTAATGAGAACAGGGATGTGTGTTAATACCAGCTCATCTTGGGGCTCCCATGACTGGGCCTTTGCCTCTTAACAACCACAAACATCCAGTTTACCTGGGAGTTTGGACATCAGGGGGGAAAAGACCAGGGTCCTGCTGTAGGGCAGGACCTGCCTGGTCCAAAGGTGTGAATGGGAGTAGGCGAAGATTTTATGAAGAGCACACTTTTGAGTTGTAACCTCTGGATTAGAAAGGGAACCATTTCCTATGAGGAGATCTTTAAAGACAAGTCAAAACTGCAGGGCCCACAACAGAACGCATCTGAGGAAGGATGGTCAGTGAGAAAGGTCCAGTGCCTGGGTTCTGTCCCGTGTCCCTTTGCTTGCTGTCAGTCTCCAGGGCTTCCCTTCTCACTCCATTTCCCCAGAGTCCTTCTGCTCTTGAGACCACAAGAGAAGGAGCAATTGAAGGTCATATAATGATGGAATAGATGTGATGCTCACCCTTACAGCCATCCAGGGACACAGATCCGTAGAAGCTGCTCTCAGAACTTTGCTCTTTCCTGTCTCCTCTGCACTTACTCTGGGTGTCTTGGAGGTGAGAAGAAACAGGAACCAGAATGCCTGGACTTTTGTTTTGTTTTGTTTCTATTTTATTTTTAATGTGAAAAATTAAAATTGTCTGTATTTATGGTGTATTTTGATACGGTTACCCATTGTTGAACAGCTCAATCAAATAAATGAATGAATATAGGCATTACCTCACATGCTTTTTTGTGTTCAAAACACAATCTAGTCTCTTAGCAATATTCAAGTATGCCATAGAATGTTTTTATCTATAGTTACCATGTTGTGTTCTTGATCTCTTGAAACTTTTCTCCAGTCTTCCTGGAGTTTTATGTTCTTTGACCCCAAACTCGCCAAACCTTCTTCCCCCTGCTCAGCCACTGATAGCCACCATCCCATTCTCTAGTTCCAAGCTTGACTTTTTTGGATTCAGGTTATAAATGAAACCATGCAGCATGCCTTTCTTTGCCTGGCTTATTTCACTTAGCATAAAGTCCTCCAAGTTCATCCATGTTGTCATGAATAACAGAATCTCCTTCCCCTTTAAATTAAGTAGTATTTTATTCCGTGTGTGTGTGTGTGTGTGTGTGTGTGTGTGTGTGTGTACACATTTCCTTATTCACTTGTTGATGGCCACTTAGGTTGATCCTTATCTCAACTATGGATAATGCTGCAATAAACATGACAGAGTGTGTGGATACTTAACCCAAAACTCAGACTTAGCATTTCTCTTTCACATCTTCCCCACCCCCATCTTTGATAAAGAGGGCATATAAGTAGACCTGATACTGAGGAGAAGTTGTATCAGCCCAACATAAAGTCCAATGTGGGATAATGCTCTTGAGATGGCTTATGGAATTTTCCTTCTACTCTGTAGACTTGGAACAGAATGAAAGCAGTCTGATCCATAGGAATATCAAACCCAGGGTTAGGCACACTTTAATTCCATGGATGAATGAAAAAATAAATAAACATATTGGCCAGTAGATATATGAAAGAATGGAGAAATGGCTCAATAAATAGACCCAGATACATAATTCCACAAAGATGAGAAAAGTACATAGTTACATTGTTAATGACAGAAGTGCTTCATTCTTTGTGGTGGAAGGCAATACAGATGCAGAAGACCTCAAGACAGAGGCTTTATTTACATTTTCAGGAAAAATGAGATAAGGCAGACTCAGAATGTCAAGAATCGCAGGTTTTCTCTCAAATGTGGAAGCTAGAGAGAAAACAGGAGAGAAAAAGGGACCTCATTAAAATAGAAGAAAGTTCAGTAAAGTGGAGAAGGGGGAAAGGGGAGGGGAAGGGGAGGCATGGGGGAACGAAACAGAGCAGTCTATGCTACATGTGCATACAAACATACCACTATTATGTATAACTAAGGTGCACCAATAACATTTTAAAAAGGATTAAACTTTTAGATAAGAGGGAGAAAAAGCAGAAGTCAAGGTACAAAGAATGATGTGTGGTCTGGGTGGCAAAGGATAGAGGATGGCAGGACACAAGGATTTGTGTAGGAAAGGACAATTCACAAGCCACTTCTGTCACTGCTGGAGTAAGTTCTGGGTTTCTTTACCCCTCAAACACAGTACTGCCCAGGCCATGATGATCTCTCGGACTTTACATATCTTTTTTTTTATTTACTTATTTATTATTTTTTTGGTACTGAGGATTGAACCCAGGGACCCTTAACCACTGAGACACATTCCCCAACCCCTTTTATTGTTTATTTTGAGACAGGGTCTCATGAGGTTGCTTAGGGCCTCACTAAGTTGCTGAGGCTGGCTTTGAACTCACAATCCTCCTGCCTCAGCTTCCTGAACCACTGAGATTACAGGTGTGTGCCACCATGCCCAGCTAAGACTAAGAGAAATTCCAAAGAAAAGGTCTCCAAGAATTCTACCATTCCAACTCTGTGGCAATGAACACATCTTACTGTGTTATTTGGCCAAAATCTTCCCCAAATGGACTTTTCTACAATAAAATACACTATTTCCCCCTAAAATCTGGAACAAGACAGGGATGCCCTCTATCACCACTTCTATTCAATATAGTTCTCGAAACACTGGACTTTACATTTCTTTTCCTATCGTTCATCTGGATCCTCTGCCACTCTGAGGTTGGGCAGTGATGGCTCTTGGTAAGGGGTTAAAGTTGGTCTTACAGGTGGGTGGAGTTCCTGAAGGATTTTGAAGCAGGGATGACTTGCTGAGAACTCTAGCCAGTCACTGAGGGATGACCAACACCGGCAGCAGCAAGATGCAATGACTCTGGAGAAAGAGGAACTTATCCAGGCCTGACTCACAATGCCCCCCTAGAGTGGTCTTCCCAAGGGAAAGGCCACATAGCAGGTGGTCCTCAGTAAACAAGCAGCAGGGTGAAAAGCCTTCAAATTAATGCACAGAAACACAAGTCATACACAAAGTTTAAGACTTAAAGAAGGATCAGATGGTTAAAGCTTAAATATTCTCTTCATTAGGGAGGAGGAAATGTCAGGAACCAAGGTCCTAGAAAATTCTAGAAGGATAATAAATTATTAGAGAAAGAACAAATGAATCCAGGAGAGAGAAATCTGTGTGTGAATGATTCTCTTTGGAATTTGAATGAGCCCCAAAGAGATGTTATCTTGTGCCAGTTCATCCAGGGGTGGCCAGGAGTCTTAGTCTTCTTTTCTGTGGTAGACAGGAGATTTAGGAAAGGAATGAAAGCCAATTGTGTGACCAGTCTTAAGGCAGACAAGAAAATTCCTGGGAGAGGCCCTCCCTGACCTTGGAATGGAAGAAATACCAAGATTACAGGGACCTCAATTCAGAGGTATCTTATAAGGCCTCTGAGCATGTCAGAGTGCCAGTCTTGGGGGTGTCATTTCTGAGCTCCAACACCATCACAAGGGAAGCCTGGTGTAGAACACAGGATTGGAGGCCTGCAGCAGGCTCCAGTCTCAGCCCCATCTGCTCCTGGCTGTGCAACTATTAAGCAAAAATTTTCATAAGTGTAAGGCAGAGTGTGAAGGGACCCATAGTGGAGCGGACAGTAGGGGAAGGAGGTGGGGCTTAACTTCTAAATCAGTAAGTACAAGGGGACTTCAGGAAAGGGGGGAAAATGGGGTCAGTGGGTGCAAAATGACTAAGGAGGAACATCAAAGCTAAGAGATTGGACAGGACTGTTGCTGAAGGCCAGATGGCTGGTAAGATGTTGAGGGTAGGGGATGAGGGATTTGATCAGATATCAAGGGTGGGGACTTTCATTTAACTGACCCAGTGGAATTCTTAATTAAAACCTGACTCAGTGGACCAATAACAGACCCTGAGGGATTAAAGGCCAAGCTAAAGCTGGGTCAAGGGTAGGGTCTTTGTCATTTAAAAGAAATACTAGCTTGTATCTTGAATGTTAAAGACCCTGTGTTGAAGACTTGTTCCCAGCCTGTGGCACTATAGGAGATACTGGAACCTTTAAGAGGTGGGACCTAATGGGAGGAAGTTGGGTCATTGGGGACATGATCTTAAAGGGAATATTTGACCCTGGCCCCTCCTCTTCTCTCATCTCTCTTTTCCCCAACACCCTGCCTTCCCTACTTCCATGAGGTAAACAGCCCTCCTCCATCACATGCTTCTATAATGACGTACTGTGCCACCCCAAAGCAGCCATGAACAAAATTTCTGAAACTTTGAGCCAAAATAAAACTTTCCTCCTCTTAAGTTTATTATCTCAGGTATTTTGTCACAGTAATGAAAAAAATGGCACAAAATAAAATCAAAATGGAGTAGCAATGTTCGGGGCACTTAAAATAGAGTCACAAGGCACTTGTTAAATCTGGACTAGGACAATGTCTGCAATTGAACTTTGAGCTGTGTTGCAGACACACACATACACATGTGCATATACAAAGATCTTAAAACTGGACCAAAGAGCAATTTTCTGAAACATTGTGTATTAACTTCTGCTGACCTTCTGTATAAGGAGCTTTTCCCCAGACCACACAGAAACTGAGAGCACACACAATCCCTTTCTTAAAAGACAGCTTAATTCATACAATCATAGCTCCTGACTAACAAGTGACATAACCTCAGAACCCCCTTGAGGTTTAAAGGTGCAAATACAGCCCCTTTTTTGTAAAATCTTGGAGAACCTTTTCAAAATTGCTTAAATCTGTGTTTTCCCAGACTGCAATCCTAATTAGACCCAAATGAATGTGATACTCTTTGCTGTTGATGAGACTGATCTTATTCTTGGTTGACAGTCATAAGACACTTATCTTCTTTGAGTCTTCCCCACCAATCCATGGGAATAATACCTATTTTATAAGGACAGCTGCAAGGAATTACGAGAGAAAGTGCTCGTGAAGTACGGGGCATGTGGCCATGACCTGTCTGTGTCCAGGGAGATTCTCTTCTTCCCTTTCTTGAAACAAAGATGTTTTCCTCAAGGTAGGTCCACTCCCACCCTGAGCTTATCCCACTCGAGAAATACCCTTCATATGTCTTCGGTAACTGAGGAAAAGACAAACATTCCTGCCCCCGGAAGGAATCCTAGCTGAAGAACTGAAGCCGTCCTTGGCACCCCTCAAAGGGCACCTCAGATACTCTGTGCTGAATCTGTAGCTGAAGATCATAAGCAACAAGGTCTGCCTCAAAACTGGCACTCCAGGTTGCACATTTCCATCAGTAAGAAAATCTAGGGCTGGGATGTGGCCAAGGAGCAGAGCTCTTGCCTGACATTTGCAAAACCTTGGGTTCAACCCTTAGTACTGCAAAAACACATAACAAAAAGAGAACATGAAACCAATGTGAAAATCTGAAACTGGAAATTTCCAAAATCTGAAACTTTTTAAATGTCCACATGACACCACAGTGGAAAATTTCATGCCAGATCTCATGTTATGTCACAGTCAAAACATAGGTACACTAAAAATATTGTACAAAATTACATTCAGGCAACGTATGTCAGACATAAGTGAATCTGGTGCAATCTGTCCCCAGAATTCTCTGTATGTATGTGCACATATTCCAAAATACCCCTCAAAATTCCAAATCCAATAAACCAATATATTTCTGGTTAGGAACACTCATCCTGCAGGGCATCTCACTATCACATATTTGGCACTATTTGGGGGAGCTTCTTGGCTGGCAGGAGGTGCATGGCATCTGTTGCCTGGGCTATGATTGGGTCTGGGCCAGGATCAGGAAGGAGGCCCCTGCCCCAAGGCTGTATGAAGAAGCAGGAGCTGAGGGCTCTTGGGCTCCTAAAACAAGCATAACACTTGACCTCCATCAGCCTTTGGGAATGGCAGCCAGCTCTGTGGGCTCTCTTCCATTCACAGGTCCAGTCTCCTCTTGGCAGTCCTGTTCTCAGCAATCCCTGCTGGGCTGGGCATTCAGTCTGGGGAGATGGAGATGTTATGTCAAGGGTGGGTTCCTCATGGGATTAAACATCTCCCTTCTCAGAGAAGACTGGGAGAACTGAAGCCTTGGGCCATTGGATTTGAGTTCTGAGTTTTTGTCATCAGGAATGCATTATGCCATACAATTTGGGACCTAAGGGATATCCAGGAAGGAAGGATCAATATGTTCCTTGGAATGTGCCTGTAGCAGGTGGCAAACCCATCATTAGCAGATGGGTGACTGTGCCTGATTCAAGTCACCCACAAAACCAGACGATGGGCTTTATTTTTACACTGCACACTCCTTAGAAATCACCAAAAAGAAGCAGCAAAGGCTGAGTTGGCAATATTTACTTTCTCAACTTTTCAAGTCTGGGGAAATGTTTTTAAATAGGGAGGAAAAACCTACAGATCACTCCTTACATTCTGCTAGAAACCTTGGGGAAGCTAAGTGCAGCATATCTGTCAAGACCCAAGGACAGAACTCCAAAATAATCTGTCTGGAATATGTAACAAAAATCCCTCAAATGACTGGAATGTCTTTCCACATTTGTCTCACTTCACCTGCAACGCAACCTCTCTTCCCCACACGCCAGCCAGCGCAAACATGAATCATGACATACACTGAGGGCTCCTTGTACTGGTCTTGTTTAACTAACATCTGTCCCCTTCTGTAGGTGCTATGATTTGCCTATGCAGACAACACGTCTTTGAGCAGCCCCGAGGGGCTGGTCTGGGTCCCTCCTCTTCCAACAGCTTCCTTGGTTGAAGACTTGTTCTCTGATGCAAGGACCATGCCAGCCATAGCTCTTCTATTTCAATTAAAACAAACAAACAAAAAAAGTCTGACTCAGACTGATTTTCCTCCTCATCCTGCACTTCCTTATTATTCCCATGAAAGGGTGTCTTTTCCAGTTCAAACAGAAAAAGGAATTGAGGGTTTAAGGCAGTTCTCAATAAGCAGACCCCAACTCTGAGAGATAAGACAAGCATTTATGAAATATTTAATAATGATACGAAGGCCAGAACCATCAATTCAGAAAAAAAAAATAGGAGTTGTAGGAGTGGGGAAGAGCCGTGAGGGATGATATGGTCAGGAGAGGTTTCGAGAAGATGTCAGGTGTTGGGAGGAATCCCCAGTAGGGAGAGGATGTCCCAAGAGAGGTGTCAGAACCGACCAAGGTGGGAGAGAGCAGATGGGGCTTTGAGAACTGCAGAGAAGCACAGATTGAGCTGATCACAAGCCATGGAGAAATAGGCTGAGACAAAACAGAAAGAAGAATGTGATAGAAATGGACCAAACCCTAAAGCCAGGGGTGCTGCCAGCTAGGAAATGCCAAAAACAGCTGGCCACCAATAGCAGCTGGAAGAGACAGGGAGCGTCCCCACACAGGTCCACCATTGATGCATTGATCTGGGACTTCCAGCCTCCAGAACCACAAGACAGTACAATTTTGTGTTTTAAGCCATAGCATTGTTATGGGTCCCTGTGAATCACCTCAGTGGCCATGTGCATCACAGGGAGACTGAGGAGTGTCATTTCTGCCCATCTCTGCAGTATGGTAGAACAGGAGGTGGGTGGGGCAGGGCAGCCTCTGCTGCCGATGTTCTGGGGCACCTGTGCCCTGAGAAAAGGCTGGAAAGGATTGATTTTACTGTGATCTTTCCCTTTAGGACAGGCTTTATTATCATCCTTTTGCAAATCATGAACCCTGAGTTTATTTCCAGGCCTTCCTGATATCTATCATGTTTCATGAAAAAAGAGAGCTGATACTAACCTTTTATGCCTCATGTTCATAGCTTTCAAATGACTCTCAGTTGTCCAGGAGGGACATTGCTTTAGCTCCTCAGGGATGCCTACAGGCTACCTGAGGCATTGAGTTTAAGGATGAGCCCAGGCCATGTCAAATTTCTTGGTAGATATCATTTGAATCTTATTCTGATATGGGAAATCAAACTCACCTTGAATTTCTAGAGGACAAAACTGACATCTACTTGAATTAGTCATAGTCACCAGTCCAACAGGTGATGTCATCACATCTCATTGTCCATCTCAGTTAAGGTTCTGTCCATAGCTGTTCAATTCTAGAGGCTTAAACACAGGTCAAGGGGTAAGGCCCAAGAATCCACCTTTGAAGTCACACCTCCCAATCCCCAACCCACCACACAGTCCCCTTTACTTCCTTGCCCAACCTCAAAAATCCCACATGCAAACTCGCTTCCCCAAACCTCTCCTAGCCACCTGCCCTCAGGCGGTCAGTCCTGCCCAGACCCAAGGAGATCCCACCCACCCACGAGCTCAGGCCAGCGAGTCTCAAGGAGTGGTCCTGGTACCACCAGCAGCAGCCCTGAGAGTCTGTTACAAATGCCAGCTCCTGGGCTCCACCCCAGACTGACTCTCAGAGTTCACAAGCTCTCTGAGTGATTCCCAGGGGGTTAAAGCTCCACCATCACAGCTCACAAAGGCCTCATTCTGTGATGAGGCTCTGCCCTCAGAGAAGCACAGTCCAGGCCTCTGGGGAGCATCCCAAGAAGCAAAACCTGAGACAGGGATTCAGGAACCGGGGACAACAGAGTGCTATAGCACTTCCTATAGGAAGAGGAAGGGAAGCAGGAGAGGGCAGAACAGGGAATGAGAACAAGACCTCCCCTAGAGAGCACCTCAGCCTGTCTCCCAGGAGAGCCCCCAGAGCAGAGCACCAACTGTGCCACAGAGCTGGTCCCACCAGAAGCAGAGGAACACCAAATCGGCCAGTGACCCACTAGTGACCCACCACAGGAGCTGCAAGACCTCCTGGGGTAGGCAGCTTTGTTCCATCCCAGGAGAGGGATAATCAAGGAGCACATCTCTGAACCATCCGAAGCTCAGACCACAGCTGCTGGGAGCTCAAGCCCAGCAAAAGGAGAGTGCCACCCTCAAGAAGTCTGACCGGGGGGGGGGTCACCAAATAGGTGGGGGTCCTAGTCTCCTAGTGGTTCTGTAGTGAAGAAGTATAAGCCAGTGGATTAAACAGCAGAGCATCCTCACAGCTCTAGGGGGCGGGGGATCTGTAGTCAGCAGGGCCTGGCTCCCTCCACAGCCTTGTCCAGCTTCTGGTGGCTCCAGCCCACACTGCCTGGTGCACCTTACCTTGGAGAATGTCCCACTCCAATCTCTGCATTCACCCTTGCATGGCCTTCTCCCTGCATATCTGCATCTGTTTCCTCTCTTAAAAAGACCAGTCATTAAGTTTAGGGTCCACCCTAGTCCAGCTGATCCTTTACTTACACAGACTGTTCCAAACAAGGTCCCCTTCACAGGTAGGGGGGCTAGAACTTCAACATAGCCTCTTGGCAGTCACAACCAAACCCAAAACACTGAGGATAACTGAAGAGGTCACATCCCTAACAGACTCAGAGGCCACCTCACCCAGTGACACTGCAGAAAACTCGCTGTTAGCTCCTTGATGAGAAGGCTGCTAATTAAAAGCACTGGGGCCAACTTTCAGCCGCTAAAAGAACCACAATCACCAGGCCAAGTGGCTAAAGAAAAGGAGCACTTACACTTGAAGTGACACCCTCTGGCTGCTGTGCTTCTCCGTAGAGAGGGAAGCATTGGGCCCACTAAGTGGGTGTCAGGCAGACAGCAGAGGAGGCAGCCGTGATCTTTCCATGTGAAGAACAGGACCCTGGAAAAACAGCTGTGATGCCCCTTGGAGCCAGACCATGCTGTGGATTCCCACAAGCGGTCCTCCTCCTCCAAAGTTCTTCTTTTCAGTTTCCTCTTCACCCCCACAGTCTCCCCTCCCCCAAAACAGAACTGCAAGTGGCAGTTCTGTCAGTGGCTGCAGGGAAGAGCTGACCCCCAGAGATCTCCAGCAAGCAGTCCACTCTGCCCCTGGAAGATGCAGAACCAACTCAGAATCCATAACAGAGGCACAGTCTGGGAAACCAAGGTTTTCAGCTTAAAGCTTCAAGCAGGTGATAGAGAAAAGGGGTTTTTATTGTATTCCAAGTGAAATCAAGAGCAAGTCTAAGCAAAAAAATCAATCCACAGCTCACAGTGAGAACAATTGGCATTCCTGTGCAGGGGCTGCTGGGCTCACAGGGGAAAAGCAGAAGACATGAGGTGGAATGAGCCCCGCACCCTCCTTGAGATCAAGAAGAGCTGTGGTGAGCCTGTGGTGGTGGATCACTCAGGGTATCCTGAGAGACAACTCCAACAGGAGACCTATGCATACAGATAGGTGATGACAGACAGACAGATGATGGGTAGAGAGATAGATGATGTGTGGATAGATAGATAAATGATGGATGTATAGATAGATGATGGATGGATAGGTAGGTAGATAGATGATGGGGGGTAGAAAGATAGATGATGGATGGATAGATAGATGATAGATGGACAGATAGATAAATGATGGGTAGATAGATAAATAGATGATGGACAGGTAGATAGATAAATGATGGATGGATGGATGGATGGATGGATGGATGGATGGAGAGATAGATGATAGATGAACAGGTACATAGATGATTGATGGATGGATGAATAGAGAGATAGATGATGGATGGATAGGTAGATAGATGATGGATGGATAGATGATGGATGGATAGGTAGGTAGATAGATGATAGATGGATAGATAGATGATGGATTGATATATAGATGATGGATGGATGATAGATTGATAGACAGACTCATGCAACAATGTAGGCTAAGAAGTTCCACGATCTGTTATTTGCAAGTTGGAGATGAAGAAAGTCAGTGGTATAGTTCTAAGGCCTGAGACAGAGGGATGATATAAGAGTGAATCTTGATCTGAAGATCTGAGAATCTGAGGATCAGGAGTGCTAAGGACGAAAGATCAATGTCCCAGCTCAAGCACTCAAGCAGACAGGAGACAGCGATAAAGATTTTATAGATAGAGATATAAATACCACACACACACACACACACACACACACACACACACACACACACACAGTCTTTCCTTCTTCTACCTTTCTAAATTATTAAGACCCTCAGCATACTGGATGACACCTGGGGAAAGACGTCAGTTTTACTCAGCCCATGAACTCAAAGGCTTATCTCACAGACATACCCATAGACAATGTCCAACGAAGTATCTGGGTATTCTTTGGTCCAGTCAAGTTGACAAGAGGTCCCTGGAGCTGAGAAGGGGGGGCAGAGCTGATATAGGCAGAGAGGAGGCTGAGTTGACCCTGTTCCTCACTCCTCACTCCTCACTCCTGCTGGTTAGGAAAGACCAGGGAGTCCCCAGATGTTGGAGTGGGATGCCAAGGGCAGCTGAAGGTCAACATCTGGCATATCTGAAGAGAAAGGGACTTTGTTATGAGCCCAGAGACCATGTGGCAGCCCAAGCTGGAGATCAACAGAGAACCTGGTTGAGTCTGCAGAAGCTGAACTGGGGGATGGGCAAGGACACAGCCAGGACTGGCCGCCACCTTCAAGGACTGGCCATGGGCTGCTGCCCTCCACGGTCAGAGGTTAGCCCAGACCAGATGGTCTGCTTACTCGCCAGGCCCATAGATCACCCCCGGGGAAAGTGATTTGGAATCCTGAACTGATTCCCTGCAAAAGATCCCATACTTTAAACCAGGACTGCCAGAATCGCCCAGAATTGGCAAGATTAAGTTCTCCACCATTAGCAGAAATGAGGGTGTGTTAGCTAAATTAAGCTCAATTATAAAACAATAAAGAAAGTTACATTTCTGCACACCGGAGTTTATGGTTTCGAAATTTGTACTTACTATACAAGAACTGTAATTGTAATTCAAGGCAGTGGGTGATGCATGCCATATCTACTGTAGAAGCAAAGTGTTTTATGAGTTAAAAAAAGGAGAAAGTGTGCCTACTGGAGTTTTAGAACCTGTCTCTGTTTATAGTTCAGCCTCTCCATCTTACAGATTACCTTACACCTTTCCTCAAACCCAACTTCCCGTAACTATATTAGTTATGATTCTTTCTGCTTTGAATGACAAAAACTCTAACTCAAATAAGCTTAATAAAAGGAAAAACAATTTCTTTGCTCGCACACCTGAAGAATCCAGAGGTCATTACTGCTTCAGGCATAGCTTGATCCAGGACTCACATGACCTCACAGGGATGGAGCTTATATCTCTGGGTTTCTGGGCTCTGCTCCCTTGAATTTAGTCCATGCTCAGACCCATGAACTACAAGAAATCTGACCCAATTCATCCCTGCAATCTTCTCACATTCCAACAGAAAAAGGAAGTATGCTTCCCTGATACTTCCAACCAAAACCTAGAAAATGGTTCCTTTTGGCTGTGCTGGGTGAGGGTTATATCATGTGACCATCAGGAAGTCAATCGCTGCTCCAATGGGTGGGACATGCTGACTGGCTTAATAGAGCTGCTTTACCCACACGGCATCATTGGAGAATAGAGGAGCAATGCTCTCCCCTGGGGCAAGGAGCTGACTACAGCACAGTGTTGTTTGTTTTTGTTTTGCTTCCCCTTCCAAGGCAGACTAAAGGTTCTGGTTCCCGAGCCTGGGAAACAGTCCATTTGTTTTCTCATTGTGGGGCTATGGAAAAACTCCATGAACTCCCTGGTCGATGTCTTTGGCTGTAAGTAAAATAAACTGTTAATGTCCTCGGCTGTAAGTAAGATAAACCAATGCAAGTGCCTTGGGTGGAAAGAAAGCAAGGAGGCAAGGAATGGAGATCACGGAAGAAGGACAAACTGTCAATCCACAGAAACTGAGGGACAGGAAAGAAGGACAAACTATCAAGCCACAGACACCAGTGACGTGTGTGCATGGAGCCTCTGGGAGAGACAGAAGCAGACCTTGGAAAGCCATGGAAACCCTCTGCTTTCTGTCTCTCATCCTTTCCACGTGTTCCTGTCAGTCTTTCTCTCATTTTAGTAGGCCCTCCCTCTGCTTCTCTGTGTGCATGGCAGAACGTGTCCGCTAGGGCTCCAGTGGGCAGGGGACATTTGGCAACTTGGGGGATTTCGCTAGCTCTTGTTTCTCCTGTTTCTTTAAATCCTTGGCTCTGCTTGTAACTCCAGGTGAGCCACAGTCAGAGCATTACATTTTCCTAGCCACAGGGACTGGCTCAGCCATAGGCATGTGACTCAAGCAGAGCCTAGGAGATGCAGTGAGGTCATCAGTGGGACTTTAGGGAACTAACACTGAACTCTTCTTTGTGGACTTAGACTTGACAGTTGTAAACTGGAGCTTCTGCAGCTCTCTTGGCACCATAATCTGAGATTGCACCAAAACTAAGAAGACAGAGTCAAGAAGTGGAGATGGTCTGGATCCTGTTATAATATTTAGGTCCTTGGATCAAGCAACACCTTCACTGAGTCTTATATTTCAATATTTTTTAGAGAGAAAGAGAGAGAGATAATTTTTTAATATTTACTTTTTTTAGTTTTCAGTGGACACAACATCTTTATTTTATTTTTATATGGTGCTGAGAATCGAACCCAGAACCGCACTCATGCCAAGAAAGCACGCTACTGCTTGAGCCACATCCCAGCCCCTCGATATTTTATTCCAGTCAATAAATGTCTTTATGCGTAAGCCCCTTGGACTGGATGTCAACCACCTATGCCTGAAAATAATTCTGCCATACCATACTGACATGTTGCCACCCACGTAACATGTAATGTTATAGGACCAGGCTGGGTTAAGTGTCCACACCTGGCCCAACCAATTTGGCCCAAAGGGTTTTGTAATCTTAGCAAGGGTTCAGGCAGTCCCAATGGGAGGAGACACAATGGGAAGCCAAGCAGAAACACCATCATATGCAATTTATCCCAGTGCATTCAGTACTTAAATCCCTCTCTACACTTTGGGTAGAAAAGAGTAACTCTACCTACTTGGTTTATATTATCCGTGTATTAATGAACCTCACAAAGAAGATGTACTTATTCCCCTTTATCCATGGGAAATCCATTCCAAGACCCCAGTGCATGCCTGAAACTTCAGATAGTACCTAGACATATACACTATGCTTTGTACTATACATATACAGTTTAATTTATAAATTAGTCACAGTAAGAGGTTAACAACAATAAAATGCAGCAATTATAGCTATGTACCATGATAAAAGTTGTGCAGGTTTTGTTACCCAAAACCATGGGAAATGGGAGACTTCAGTAACACACGAGGTTGGATTGGTATATTTCTCCCAGGGCACCTCCACTGGCAGAGAATGTGGTGGTTGTGTGCTGGAGGTGGCTGTGATTCTTTTCATCATCAGAATGCTTTCCACCAGGCCGCTGGCTGCAGTGGTCTCCTCCTTGGTAAGAAGCACAGTGAGCCAAAGGAAGGGACCCATCAGGTGCAGCTAAATACTGCAGACAGAGTGGCGACCACGTCAACCTTGGGAACCCTGGAGGCCCTTCAGATGGTCTCCCAGTGTATGCCTAGTGGCAGAGATGCTTTCAACAGCCAAATTCAAATCCACTTACCACAAGTGAACATTTAAAGTCCCACCACCAGTCTTCATAGGTTAAATGGATTTTTAAAAATCTTTTGACTGAAAGTATCTCACCCCCTCCAAAATAATTCATGTGCTGAAGTCCTAACCCCAAATATGGTACCCCTGCAGTATTTGGAGGGGAACCTATGGGAAGAAATTGGATTTGGATGAGGTCATGAGGGTGTGTCCCTTGTGATGGGATTGGTATCCCAATAAGAGAAGAAAAACAGAGCTCTCTCTTTACCCCATGAGGACAGAAAGAGAAGGTGTCCATCTTCCAATCAGAAAGAAGGCCTTCACCAGAATTGACTTTGCTGCACCCTGATTTTATTCTTCTGGACTTCAAAACTCTAAGAAATAAATATCTGTTGTTAAAGGCAAGTGTTCTATGGTATTTTGTTATAGCAGCTTGAGCAAACTAAACATGTTGGTCTAAAAAGTTGGATGAAGAATTGTCCTGGGAATGAGGAGAAAGAAACAAATCTGTTTCTTAATGTGACTATTTGCTGAGTCCAATGTGGATATCATTCTATTCTTATGTACTAGGGAAAGTTTTTCTCAGACACAGCTTGCTTTCAAAGATTATATAAATCATCAAAATGGATTCATATTTGAAAATCAGCGAGAACTGCAGCAGTACAAATGTAAACAGGGAACAGGTGCAGGATGCTAAGTGATGACCGGAGGCAAGTGGTTGTGCGATACTGAGCGACAAATGGGAGAGGAATGAAATGAAGCAGAAGACAGCCTGGCTACTGAGGAACATGTGTACCCAGTGACCATGCACATCACTCAGGGGCCAAGGATCACTCAGCACCTAGGAGGATCAGAGAGACATGCACACATGTATACATGTATGTGAGCATGTATGTTTTTACATACCATATATCATAGTATATTCACCTATCACATATTATACAGTATACATTCTGCATTGTATATTACATGTTATATTAAATATTGTTTATATGGATATATGTTTTAGTCAGTTTTTTCACTATTGTGACTAAAAATATCCGACCACAATGATTGTAGAGGAGGAAAAGTTGATTTGAGGGTTCCTGGTTTCAGAGGTCTCAGTCCATAGACAGCAAGTTCCATTCCTCAGGGCTCACGGTGAGGCAGAACATCATGGTGGAAGAGTGAGGTGGAGGGAAGCAGCTCACATGATTATCAGAAGCATAGAGAGGTCTCCACTCCAAAATGCAAATATATACCCAAAGCCATGCCTCAAGGTCCCACCTCCTCCAGCCACACCCCCACCTGCCTTCAGTTACCACTCAGTCAATCCCATCAGGCGATTGATTCACTGATTGGGTGAAGGCTCTCACAACCCAATCACTTCTCCTCTGAACCTTCTTGCATTGTCTCACACTTGAGCTTTTGGGAACACCTCACACCCTAGCCTAACTATGGATTTCATATACACAGTGTTTTTACCTCACATGTATGAAAGCTGTTGTCCTGGAGTCTGGGGCTAGAGCCCACAGCAGGCAGTGGGAAGAGAAGTTGCTCATGAACCATGAGGAGCATGGCCAAGCTGGAACCCACAGGACAAACTGGCTGCCACTTCCCTTCTGCCCTCTGACTCTCCACCAGGTTCTCCTTGGGCCCTCCACACCAGAACACACTGGAGAGGGGGATCTGTGATACGGAGTTGAGCCCTGTCAACACGTCATTGCCAGTGACCTCACCCACACATCTTAGTAAGAAGAATAAACATTTGAGGTGATGAATATGCTAAATACCCTGATTTGGTTATTACACATCATACACCTGTATGGAAATACCATGCTGTACCCCCCAATTATGTCAATCATTATGTGTGAATTAAAAATGAATCATACATAGGTACATATTTTTTAAATAAGTTTTAAAATTGCCTTAAAACTCAGTGCTTTAAACTCCTTTATTATGCTCAGGTATTCACTGTGGCAGGAATTGGGACAAGTTACTGTAGCCATGGTCATCTCTGCTTCACGATGTCTGGTACCTTGAAGGTTGGGACTTGTGGAGGCTGGGACCTCAGCTTCTCTCTCTTTTTTTAAAAAAAATTATTAGTGCATTATAATTATACATGCTATATAACATTCATTGCTATATATTTATATATGCACAAATATAGTTTGGTTAATTTCATTTTCTGGTATCTTCCCTTTCCTTCCCCACCTCTGTCCTGGAATCCCTCCTCTACTGATCTTGCCTCTATTTTCATGTGGCACCCCATTTTTTCTCTCCAGATTTTAAATATGAAAGAAAACATGCCAGTTGGCTTTCAGAGTTGGCATATTTTGTTTAACATAATGTCTTCAAATTCTATTCATTTTCCTGAAAATGACCTAATTTTGTTTTTATTTGTGAATGAATAAGACTCCATGGTGTGTATCTAACGCATTTTCTTTATCCATTCATCCACTGATGGACACCTGCCTGCTACCATAGTTTGCGATCGTGAGCTGTGCTGCTATTAACATGGGTGTGCATGTGTCTACTGTACAATGGCTTTAGTTCTTTAGGACAGACACCAAGGAATAGCGAGCTGGGTCCTGTAGTGCTCCAATCCTAGCCTCCATGTTGTTTTCTACGTGGCTGGGCCCCAGCTCCTTGTATACATGCATCCCCTTGAGAAAGTACAGGTAGAAGCTGGGGTCTTCTGGTGATCTAGCCTCATAAGTCCCACAGTATTTCTTCCACCATTTGTTCCTGGCTGAACCAGTCACAAGCCTAACCCATGTTTGTGGGGAGGAAATATAGACACCCTGGGCTGATGGCCAATTGCATTGCAGTAAGAAACTGGTGTGACATTTTTATCTACAGGTGGCCATCACTGGAAAACACACCTGCCTCAGGGGAAATGGTAAATAGGGACTACAGTTGTCCCTTGTCACAAGAAAGTAATCCTAGTGCCATTTTGCTTAGTTTGAGAATCTGTCTTCTTCTAACAATGTAGGATAAAACATTCTACCGGCTCTCATTAAGAGCTCCACGTTCCTGAAAGGTCTAGCACTGGCACAATCCAAGGCTTCCAGAGGCCATGAGGGGACAGAAATTGAGTAAAGATGATACTTCACAGATATATTATGACACGATTCCTTTTAGATAAAAAATACCCAACTCAAAAGGGCTTAAAACACAAGAGAGAACTTTTTGGCTCACATAAATAGGAAGTTCAAAGAAGGATTCTGCTCTCAGGTAGCGTTTGATCCAGGAATTCTGACTGCTCTGGCATGGCTCCACCATTTACATAGAGGATTCCATCCAGAACTTTCATCTGAACCGATCTTAACCTCCTAATTCCTAATAAAAGAACAATTTCCTGACCAACCCAGCCAAATTCATGCAGAGTAATCTGATAGGTTATCCCTGAACCATTAAAAAGAAATAAATAATTTCCACTGGCCACCCTTGGGACAAGCCAGAGTAGTGAGTCCCAACCATAGTGAGTCCCAACCATACCACAAGACAGTGTGTGCACATGGCCATGGTGCAGGGAAGTTTCCCAGATGAGGAAAGTGAAGCAGATTAGCACATTCCACTTAACCACCCAAGAGACAGAAGTGTAAACACTACTGACATTTCAATAATCAGTAACCATTTGCTTGTGCATGTGGGTATCCCCAGTGTACATGAACATCCACGTGATTCCTTTAGAAATAACATGTCGGTCAATTTTATTCCCGGGGAACCCAGGGGGGAAAGCTCTTTAAGTAAATAAACGAAGCTATTTGTCCCCTAGAGGAGATTTGGAAGTAACATTAGTTGTGACCCAGCCTCCGGGGAAACATCACACCTCACATCCATACACATCAGCTTAAGAAGCTGGCCTTGGCTTTAGCCTGCTAGGGCTACCGTGACAATGTACCATGAACTGTGACTTAAACAACAGTTGGTCAATATGTCGCAGTTCTCAAGGCTGGAAGTCAAAGATCAAGATGTGAGCAGAATTGGCTCCTGGGAGGCTATGAGGGAGAACCTGCCCCATGCCACTCCACCAGTGTTTCAGTCTGCTTCTTCGCTACTGTGACTAAAGGATCTGAGCAGAACAACTACAGAGGAGGACAAGTTTATATGAGGGCTCACATTTTCAGAGGTCTTAGTCCATAGAAGGCTGGCTCCATTTCTCAAGGCTCAAGATGAAGCTGAGCACCATGGCAGAAGAGTGTGGGGGAGGGAAGCAGCTCACATCATGGTGATCAAGAAGCCCAGAGAGACTCCACTCACCAGATAAAAATATATACCCCAAAGCCATGCCCCAATTCTCACCTCCTCCAGCCACACCCCACCACTTCATTACCACTCAGTTAATCCTTATTAGGGGATTAAATCACCGATTGGCTTAAGACTCCTACAACCTGATCATTTCTCCTCTGAACCTTCTTGCACTGACTCACACATGAGATTTGGGGCGGGGGGATAACGCCCAGCTTCTGCTTAGTTGGCAATCACCAATACCATCCTGAGGTCTGCCTTTATCTCCACAACACACACATATGTATACACACACACACACACACAAACACACACATGCTGCTTTCTTTTTCCATATAGAGTCAGTCATGTTGAATTATGGTCCACCCTAATCCTCTACTTTCACCTGATTATCTCTGTGAAGGCCCTTTCTCTAAACAAGGTCACATTCTGAGGTTCTGGAGGTTAGAATTCCAACCATTCTGGGGCACATGATTCAACCTCTAGCCTCATTTCATAGTAGAGAGCTCTACATCAGAAGAGCAAGTATACTAAAAATTCAGTCAGTACTCCCTAAAATTGACAGGCTACAGCAGCTTTTTAGCTAAGACCAATATTTTCTACTATAATACATCTTGATCTTTCCTGAACAGCAAAAGCTGATGATTCCTCTGCTGTTAGAACAATATGATCATTGACTACTTTCTGTTTATTTGGATATTTCCTAAAATATTATGTAACTTTTGCTTCTACCTGTAAGTACTAGGAAAGACCAAACACAGTTCCAAACCTAGAGGTTAAAAGGCATGACTTTCCTGTCAGAGACAAGGTACTAATAGCCAGTGTTGTCAAAATAATCAGATGTCTTCATTTCTAGTAAATCTGTCAGGCAACTCGAGTGTATCTGAGGAGTTGGATATAGAGTGTACTGGAAAACCAAATCCAACAGGGAATCTGGAGACTGAAGCTGGTGTGGAGGAGCAAAATATGAAGCAAAGCTTATACATTATTTTTTCAAGATTTTTAAAGTTGCATTTCTCTTTGGTCAGCAAAAATAGTGATCTATCTCATAAATGGAAAAAGAAAACCACCATCTATCACCAGCTCACCAATGCAATTGCTTCCTCAGCAGCTGCACGGTCTGGAAATGGAGGCTCAAGCCCTATCTGCTCCCTGTTGAATTCTGAACCTGTCTATGGTTTCTTGTCCATTAAACTGTTAAGTTCCTTTGTTAGAGGTTACTTCTGTGCATTGCTGATTAGCTCTAAATTTAACTGGACTTTCAGGGGGAAAATCTAGAATTCAAATCCACAGAAACTGAAACTACTGACTTGTGACTGTCAGTCTTATCTCCCCAATATACCACGAGCATGTCCATATTTACTATAGTAAGTGAATGAATTCCAATTTTAAAAGTGTTGAAAAAAAATATAGTCTCCCTCCTCACACAAGTGGCAGATGCCATCAAAGGAAGCAGAAGGACTGACAATGACATTTTCAGAGAAGCACAGACACAATGCCAGATCACTAGAGACAAAACTCAAAACATTTTTCCCTATCGTCTTCTTATTGGTCACATAGTGATAGGAGAAAAGACAAGTGACACTCAGTTTTATTGTCAGTGACCTTAGGTATGGAAGATACTGTGGTTGGGTACCTGTTTTAAGTGCTCTGTTTTAAGGACTTGTGTGCCTTGGACTTGGGGCAAGCATCAGGATATTGGCCACACACTTGCAAATGATTTAGTGAGGAACATGTTCATGATATACATGATATTATTAAATCCCGCACATATAACATGAGCAATTGTTGGACTTGGACTTTTTGTTAAATACATTCTTCTCGATTTTCTTTTTATTAGAAGATTTTTATAAAAATAAGTTGGGAGGGAAAAGGGGATGGTGAAGATGTGGACAGTTTTCTTTCACTGGCCAACTTGTCATTTCTTACTCTGTGCCCACCACATCCCAGGTCCACACTACTGTGCCCCAACCCCAAAAGACAAAGCCCTTTAACATCTACTTGGGGAATGATGACATTTTCCTTTCTATTTACAAATCATGGTCTGCTCAGTGGAGGGTCGTGAGGCTGAATGAACTGGTTGAGTTCGGTGCTCGGGTTTGTCCCCACCTCAGGCTGGCTGTTGTGACTTATCATCTAAACCACACGCATCTTGCCTGGTGTTGACTGTAAGTGCCCTGTGTGGTTCTGCTAGGAACCTGCAAGGATGGTAGGAAGAAAAGAACCCTGCAGGCTCTGGGGGTGGGGAGGTGAGTGGGAGCAGGTGGGGTTGGAGCTTCCACTTGCAGAGAGGTTAGAATTCAGAGATGCAGAAGTCAGTGGGGGTGGGGGGCCACTTGGACTTTTCACAAGATGAATCAAAGCCAGTAAAGAGCTCACACTCTAAAAGCTGAGGTGTCCCTTCCCACCAGGCACTTGAGTGAAGAGGAAATGCATCAGAATCCCAGAGAGCTGTGCAGGCCCAAGGCAAGTGTCTGTAAAATGCTCAGGCCTCTTTCTACGCTCCCTGGACCCCACCACCCAGCCTGCACGTTCCCACTCACATACACACCTACTCGTCATTCATCAGTAATTTGGAAAAGAAAGGAAATCTTGTATTAAAATGTGAATCTTTAATTGTTCCAACTCTGACCCCAACGTAAAGTGGCCTGAAGTGAAACCACTCTGATATAAAGGACACTTGCCCCCAGAGAGCTGCTCCTCCCAATGTTTGTTGACTTGCATTATTAATAGCATCTGTCCTTCTTTACATAGGAAACTTCAAAACTCCTCTTTAAACGTTAAGGAGTTGAAAGTCACCTCTGGATCCCAACACAGTGGGGCTGTGCTGGACAGCACATGGGAGCCCAGTGCAGACAGGAGTTTCCCACACTCCCCCTGAGCTTCTCACAGTAGGCCCAGGAGACGTGAGCCATGGCTGCTGCTGTGTGGGAAGTGTGGAAGGGAAAGCAGGGCTGCGCCTCTGGGACCCCCTCCCCTCTCCAGTATGAACATGAAGCCAGAAGCAGTTCTCACCCGTGAGCTGCCCTGGCCACAGAGCTCACTGGAAATCTTTGGCACTTTGAACCTCATTTCCTTGTCCTCCTTTTCCATCCAGATGATGATGTGGCTCAAAGAAGTATTTGAAAGCATTTAATGAGTTTTAATGCACTGTGTGAGTGGAAGGGGTTGCCACTGAAAACTTAATCCCCAATGGCATTTGGCATTTGGATGTGGGGCCTTTGGAGGTTCTTAGGTTAGATTAGGGCCTGAGAGTGGGCTTTTGCAATGGAATAAATGCCCTTATAAAGAGACACAGGATCTCTCTCCCTCTACTCTCCTCCCCTTCCCCTCCTCTCCTCCTTCCTCTTCTTCTTATTCCTCCCCCTTCTTTTCCTCCTCCTCCTCCCTCTCCCTCCTCTTCTTCCTCCTCTTCCACCTCCTCTTCTTCTCTGTGTACCAAAATAGTCCATGTGAGCACATAATCAGAGATCCTCTCCAAACCCAGGCCAGCTGGCACCTCAATCCTCAACTTCCAAGCCTCCAAAACATTGGGAGATAAATGTCTGTCATTTCAGGCACCCAATGTATGGTATTCTGACACAGCAGCCTGAGCAGACTGAGATAGCAGTCTTCTTGAAAAGGTGCAAAAAAATTAAGAAGAACAATTAGAAGTTTTGCTCTTAATTCATTAATCTCACTCTTTCTAAGTGCTAGCTATGCACCAGGCATGGTGCCTAGATTTTCATATATTCTCTTAATGTCACCTTCAGAACCATTCTGTGAGGTGTGGATTGTTAGTGTTCCCATTTTATATGTGGAGAAGTGTATAACCACCCTGTCCAGGGCCAAGCTCCTGGGATGCTTGGAACCAGGACTCCCCTCAGAGCTTGGGATCTGTAGTTCACCTTCTCCCCTGCCACACAACCTCCGAGGCTTGCACTCCCTGGTGCTGCACATGGGATTAGAAGATCACGATTTGTTTCACTGAATCTATGTGTCATGGAACCACCTCTCTAAGCACTTCAGATGCAGTGTCACATACCACTGTGATTGTGTGATGTTTGTTACACAGAATTACTGTCATGAGAGATAACTGCTCTATCAGGGCATTACATGGTCAAAGGAGAAAACCACAGGTTCACTGAAATATCCTGCTCTCTCCTAACCACAGCTCTTCTGTCCCCAACACACCTGCTAGCCCATGCCCTACCACCACCCATGCAAGCTCCAGCTCTCAGCTTCAAGGTCACTTCCTCCAGAAAGATTCTCCTGGTATCCCCCCCTCCTTTCTCCTCCAAGGCACTGGACACACTTCCCAATTTATTGTGCAGCAAATGGATAAAAGTGTTATTTCAGGAGGTGGCAGGAGAATTCCTTTGAAACGAGGGTGAGTTAGTGAAAAGTAACTGTTAAGGGTTTTGCTAAGGTGCTGGTCAGTAAACAAGGGGGAAGGGTGTGTTCAGTGGAAAGGGTGGTGGGAATGACCCAACTCCATGTTTGTGCGGCTCTGCAGAGAAACCTTTAGACAAGAAGGAGGTGGGGGAGGCTCCAGCACCCGGATGTCATGAATAACTATCCTCAGCCAGAGCATGGTGCACCAGTACTTCCATGCAGATTGCTCAGTAGATATTTGAACATAATTGGGATTGTCTTATTCCCCGTGTCCTTCCTGACTAATTGGGAGAAAAGTTCTACATATTGATAAGTCTTCTGTGCTTATATGCAAGCCAGAGCAACACCACTAGGGTGTTGCCCAGTTCCAGGGCCACATCTGAATGGAGGAGATTTGGAATGACAGAATGTAGCCTAGCTTACAAAAGGAATTGCCCATGATATTTAAGTATAGCCAACTCAGACATACTAACAAAGCTTTTTTTATTTCAAAGGATATTTCTTTAGATAGTCTGTTTTTATTTCTGTATAAGATCCATTAATAATTACCTTGTACTCTATATGTAAATGTTGTTTCTCCAGTGTTTGATGAGTAGGTCTTCAATGAGAAATATACCCCTCCCTCACATTGAAATGATAACTAACATTACCTTTCAAGAAAATGTTTGCAAACTAAAAAAGACTTCATTGAGCCCTTATCTGAACCACTACAAATTTTAAACTAATGAAATTTAAACAAATGAGATGTGCTATCAGAGATATTTATTTTTCAGAAAAAATGTGACTTAGATTATTAACACAAACATATAAATGGAAAATTATACTCTATTATTTTTTGTTTCTGCCAGGGGTAGAAAGGATCCAAAAACTAAATCACTTTTACCAAACAAACAAAAAACAACAACAACAACAAAAAAAATTTATGACTATATCCATCAAAAACCTCGTATTAAATGTTCTAATTAGCATTATCAATAATAACCCATAACTGGAAACCATCCAAATGCCTATTACCTATAAAATGGATAATTATAGGTATTACACAATTAGTGTTGCTAAATGGAAATTAGAGCCCTTCTTTCTTGGTTTTCAAATAAGTTCCTGCACTAGGTACCAACCGACCAGATTAAAAAATCAAAATGGAGTCACTTGCACTAATGTTTCACCTGGCTGAAACTAAGCTGTTTATCTGAACTCCAAAAAATCACAGGTAGAAAGGTAATAGCCAAATTTTCCAATCAGGACAGTTTCGACTGGCATAATAATAAAATTCCTTCAGCTTTAATTCTTATACACACACACCCACCCACACACACACAACAAAAAAATAGTGGCCTGAGGTAACCTGATTTAACCAATCAGTTATTTTTCTCTTGTCCGTCTTCCTGTCCCCACCTTACAAGGAAAATAACTTTGCAGTGATAAATCTACCTTTTATTGAAGCCCTTTCCTGTCTATGTAAGGAGCCTCCTCTGCCTGGCTCTGGGAACGCTCATGATGCCCAGTTCCAGAACAGAAAATAAAGCCACGGGAGATCTTTAAACAACATTGTGCTTTTGTCCTTTGATGGTTTCTGTTCTATTTCATACATTATTTCATGTTACGTAAAATGATAGATTGTACTGGAACTATAGCATCACCATGGGACAGTGCTCTGTGGAGCGTGAACACACCTGAGCTGGACCTCACACCCAAGGAGCCAGACCCGAAGATTTCATTTCTAAGTCTACAAAAGCAATCAACGCACATGCATGCAGTTAGAAGGCACACAAATGGTGAGCTTTTGAGGGGGTGGTAACAGGGAAGGGACCGGAAGGTTTTCTGGAGCTGGCAACTTAGTTTCTTTCTCAGAGCCAAAACCATAGGAGCCTGTTTTGTTGTTGAAAAATGAACGCATGGAGTTTTTTCTGTGTGCACATACACTTCAATACAAATGTGTTTTTATTTTAATTGAAGTTAAAATAATAATAATACCCAGGTAAAGGGGCAGGGTAAGGGAGAGGGAGAACTTGAGAAGAAAGCAGGTGTCTACAGTCCATTGTTGAATATTGGGTTCGGATTCTGTCTGATAAACACCAAATTCAAAATGAAAGACTGTGAGGAAAATATCAGGACAGGTAGAAGACCCAGCACATGGAAAATGCTGAAGGACGGTACAGGAGACCACCCATTCAGCTTCACCAGCCATGCCAGGGATGGCAGAGGCAGGTGTCCCTGGGGGGACAGAGCAGGGGCCATTCAAACCATCTTGAATGTGACAGAGCACAGCTAATCCCAGGGAGGAAGCTTGGACCTTGGGTTTGCCAGAGTCATGGCCCCTCACACCTCTGTAGTTCTCAGCCCCCTCTTCTACCAAATGTGCTAAGAACACCTGCCCCCCCAGTTTGGTTTTAAGGATAAAGCGAGATGAAGTGTGAATATGTTTATCAATTGTGAGGGACAGCACAAATGAAGTTACCAGCTTATTTAGTGCTTTATATGAACCAGACCAAAAAATAATGTTGCTCCTGGTCACAGTGAGCTTACAGTCTAAACACAAGAGTATGTTTTTTATCTTTCAGGTCAAAATGATTCATCCTGAGCAGACCAGCACCAGAAAGCAGCATGCTCTTCCATTACTCATTTACAAAGCTCTTACTGAAAACACAAGATCCAAGACTTCAAAACAACACCATTTAAACTCAGAAGTCCCCTTTGTAATCCTCCAGAGAGGTAAGCAATGGCTCATTATCTGGTGTTATCGGACAGGTTTTATCACGGTGTGATCAGCTATTGCTCACACTTGTCATTTTTATGAGGCTGTCCTTCGAATGCATGTGGCACCCAACTCTAATTTAGTCTAATTTTGGATCCACAAATATAAACTTTATGTAGCATTTCACTTATCTCTAAAATAAAGTTATTGCTCTAGTTCTCAATTCCTTTCTGAAACACATTATTGTTTGTTGAGTTATTGATCTTACTTAGAAAATTAGAATATTAGCTTTCAAGTCCTTCACATGAAATTGTCATTTGTTAATTTGCATTAAATAGCTGGCATTACAGGCCCATTGAGAATTAACTTTGCTTCTAGCTGTTACTAATTATTAACATTTTTATCTTTGCACTTCAAGCACTTGTTTTGATACCCTCCTTTCCTATCTGTTCCAAGTCATAAGTCATCCAGGAGGAAGCGATTAAGCTGCCAGATTGCCCTAATGGTATTCATCCTGGGAGATCATTTGTACTACTAACTAGAGTTTGCCTTTTAACAACTGGTAAAGATCAATCTGTTTCAATATTGAGAATTAAAATACAGAGACTTCCTAATTTTTAATTATCCTTTGCAGCAATGTCCAGGCCTTGTGTTTGACTTTGAACAGTTGGCCATGGGGAAAACTGAGCTGGAGGGACAAGCCACTTCTTCCTAAAACACAGTAGAATCCTGGACAAACATTTCAATGTGTTTTAAAGATGTAGTTAAGTTAAAAAGTAAAAGAAATTTTAAGGTGCTGCCAGAAACTAAGGATGAGCTTGCAAGATGACACCCTGAGCGGCAGATTTTGGACACGGGCCCTAACAGCCGAGAGCCAGGGTTTAAATAGCATGTTGGGAGATATGATGGGTTTTGAGCCCCTTGAGAAAGGAAGAATACCACTGTAACCACTGCAGCCAGAATCTCTGAAGATTTGCCACAATGAAAAAGATGTTCTGTTGTCAGAAGTGAATTGCATTGATCATCTCTGGCGACGTAAGAAATGATCCCAAACCTTCACAACCTAAAAACACAACCACACATTAATTAGCTCATGGTTTCTTTGGGTCACTCATCCTGCTGGGCTTAGCTGGGCCTTTTCCTCAGCATCCCTATAAGGTTCCACTCAAGGTTTCAACAGGGCATGGCTCTGCCTCCAAGCCTACTCCTGTTGGCAAGATTCAGCTCCTCACAAGCTGTTGACCCAGAGCCTCCGTTCATGTGTGGGCCAGAGGCTCCCCTCTGCTCTCCCAGCCTCTGGGCCTCTCCAGGGAACAACTAGCCACATGGTGGCTGGATTTCTAGAGAGAACAAGCAAGAGGCAGGAGAGGGAAAGATGGAGACCAGGGCTTCTGTGACCTGGTCTCAGAGGCAGGTCCCCACCATTTGTGCCACTATCAATTTGTCTGTCAGCTCGCATTAAAGGGATGGGGCTACACCAGAGTACAAATAACAGAGAGAGAAGGCTGGGGTGGTCAGATATGGGAAATGGCAAGCCCCAAATCGTGTGGCCTGAGAAGAGGGGCTGAGAAAGAACACATTGATAACATCGATCCTTTCCCAGTCCATCCTTTTCCAGTGCAGGACAATCCCTGGGAATGAAGCAAACATCATATAGTGACACTACAATGCTTGGGGAGGACATATTCATCCAGCCCAGAATGGTAGTCTCTGGGAGGAAGCCAAAGCATTGATCCTTTCCCAAATAATTGCTTCACCAGTGACAGTACAGTGGGACCCTGAAGGGAAAGAGAAGCACTGAACACTGACCCCAGACCCTCCATTCTTCCCCAAGTAAAAATATTGCCCAAGAAAAACAAATTTAAAATTCTCAAAAACCTGTTTTCTGAGTGCCCAAACCTACCCTCTCTGTCAATAATTAAGTCACCTCTCAGTGTAGGATATATAAGCACAGAATCCCACTTTGGCCAGAGGCTCATTTTCCATTGGGAAATTGAGTCTATAAGATGCATGACTCCACCACTGAATAAAGACTGTGCTGATCTGTGAAATTTGCACGTGGCTCAGTTGTTTTGTGCTAACAGTGGCCATCTTTGAAGCTGCCCACCACAACCAGCTATTTATCTAGATCCATGTGTTCTTGTCCAAGAGTGAGCTCAGTAGAACTTAGAGGAGGGTCCACACAGAGCCAAGACCCAGTCTCGGGAACGGGTGCTGCCAGCTGGTACTGGTGTCTCTGGGTACAATAAGGGTGTTATTGGTGGTGGGAAAATAAGCCAGGAATAGAACCATGGATAGCCACAATGAGATCCTGGCTGGAGTGATGCTTCAGGAATGGAGCAGATAGGAAGTGGGAGTGTCCTCTCTCACTCCCCTTCCATCCTCACTCGGAGAACCTGATGAGCAAAAGCTAAAGGAGAGAGGAGCCTCCTCCCTTTTAGTGACAGAGGGGAAATATGGTTTGCAGAATCCCAACCCTGGCATCGTCAAACAGAACGTGCAGGAGCAGAGAGCCCACCACTCCACCTGAGTGCAGAAGGAAAGAAGAGAGGTTGTCCTCTGGGCCCAAGGAGTGGCAGGAGGTTTCTCTTGCCTTGGGATCTGGGCAAGAAATAATTTTCAAGTCTCCAAGGAAAAGTCAAAACACTACTTTTAGACATAGCTTAAGTGCAGAGTCTAAATTTACATCATCCAAAAAGTGCAGGAATCTTGAAAAGTAAGAACAACAAAAAATCTCAAGCCAGTGAAATTCTGTGGTTTACAGAGGAAACATGAAAACACACCCTCCCCAACACTCCTATGGAGTGGACAGTAGGCCTCCCCTGTCCACCAGAGATGAGCTCGGACTCAAAATTAAAGCCTAGAAGAGTGGACTGGAGTGTGGCTCAGTGGCAGAGCACTTGCCTAACATGGGCAGTGCCCTGGGTTTGATCCCCACCACACATGCGCATGCACACACACACACACACACACACACACACACACACACACACATGCAAGAAAGAAAAGAAAGAAAAAAATCACCTAGGAGAGTAAATGTTTTAGGTAAAGGAGAAGGTGACTCAGGAAACACAAAACAAGGAACAGAAGAAAGAGAAGAAACCAGGAGAAGTAGTAGTCAAGTCCTCAGGGATTAGAAAAATGTGGAATTATTATTCAGAATGTAACACAGTGAAAGAAGTTAAGAAACAAGAAAAGGTTTCTGTTTAAACATAAATGTTTCTTGTAACACAATCGTTTATCACTCCTCCTTCCTACAAATTCCACTGAAGTAACAATGGTGAAAGGAAGGCAGGCACTTCAGGAGCAAAGGGAACAGGGAGGAGATGCACGATAAGACATCACTAACAGCATGTAGCTTGAGAAGGCTAATGCGGAGCCCACAAGAAGGTGGAAGTAGGAGTAGGTGATCCGAGTACTATATTATGAGCCTCACGTTCCCTCCTGCACTTGGTTTGGAGAGCATGGGCATCCAAAGTCTACTCCCAGAGCATAGATGTGCAGGTTGTCCCTTTTAGAAAGCTGAGCAAAAGAAAACATGTAGTCTTTTTTTATGAACACTTCCCTCAATTGTCTTATAATGTTTGCCCAGGCTCCTATTTAAAAGCGAGGATTAGAAAGCAATTGAATGTTCTATATCAAAAAGGAAAAGAAAATAACTTTGAAGAAATGGAAGCAACATGCAGAAGCAGAAAAATCAGAAAAGACAAGCAACTATTGATAATGTCCTCAGGGAGAAGGAGGAGGAGGAGGAGGAGGAGGAGGAGGAGGAGGAGGAGGAGGAGGAGGAGGAGGAGGAGGAGGAGGAGAAAAAGATAGTATATACATGAATCAAGAACAGGAGGTAATTAAAAAAAGGAAACCGCTGCAGAAAGAAAATAATAATCATTTAGAAAATTTTAAAAATGATAGTAGGAAGAAAAACTTTTGGGAAAAATTTGAAAGATAACAAAGGGAAGGGGAACATTGTCATACAGGTATAAGAGGAAATTCCTCATTTCTGTAGTAAGAAATCAGTAGATAAAATCCAAACCTGAAAACAGTAGCATTATCATAATGTAGTAATGCAGAGGCAAATGTCAGAAGAAACAAGTTGAAAACACTAGGTTTGGGAGTAGGAATTTGTGTGAGGCAGGGGATTTCTTTATTATATCCTAAGTCTTAGTAGAACTTATTTAGCTTTAAACATTGCATATGTATTATTTTAATAGAAATAAATTCCTAAATATATAGATTTTGATTTTTGTTCTTTCTCAGGGATAGTGATCTGCAGTATAATCCTCTGTCATGATTATGGGTGGGGGCAGAAAGGCATTGCTGCTAGTCAGCCCCCAGATTATGAGGGGAAAACAATGACTCTACAGTATACAATCTATTGTGTGGCTAAGGCAGGATGCTTTTTGGGTTAGACTCAATGCATTTGCAACTTCTGATATTTTCAATTTATGAGGGGTTTGTTGGACATAACCCCATCATAAATCAAGGGATATCTATATACAGACACATGAAAGTGTTGTTAAGAGGCACATAGAATAAAATGAGAAGGCCCAATGTAAGTCTACAAAGATGTTTTCCAAAAAGAACTGGAGAAACTGGCAGAGAGACTATTTTAAAAGAATTTTGCAGCTTTCTAAAATGCATGATAGTTCAGATTCAAAAGGCTCTCCAAGTCTCAAGCAAGACAGAGTTAAGCACATGAATCATGGTGAATAATTTTCCCTGTGTTTTGCATTTGATTTGTGACCTCATTCTCAATGGAATGTCTGGGGTCATGCAAATACCCCTGCAGAGTGGCTTAGCACTAGCTTCTGCCAATCATCCCTAAGGATCACGGGCCAGGCATCTGTCTACACTGATCTCTTGGATTGGGATCCTAAACACATAGGCAGAGTATATTCAGACTCCATAGCACCTTGTGGATAATATCTGCTGTATCTCCACCAGGAAATCTTTAGCTTTTTTCTTCCCCACTCAGAATCCTGAACAGTGTTTAAAGGATGAAAAAGTAAGAAATATGAAAAATATTATCAAAATCTGTGAAAAGGTTTGTCAAGATCATATCATTATCTGAAAAAAAGGTCTAAATATGTAGAAAGAATCATGTAACATAAAACAATACAACACAGGACAGAGCAGAAGGTTAGAAAGAAGAGGGATGGAAAAGACACACCAGGCTAAAAACAAGAAAACAGAATTTGGACAGGCAATGCTGACGTAAAAACAAGGCAGCCTTAAGGTAGACATTGCTGTCCTGGGGACATCTGGGTTAGTCCGTTGCCAACATTGTGACAAAATATCTCAGAAAAACAACTTAGAGGAGGAAATTTATTTAGGTTAATGTTTTCAGAGGTTTTGGTCCTGGTCACCTAGGCCTGAGATGAAGTAGGACATCAAGGCAGAAGGGTGCAGCAGAGGAAAGCTGTCTCCTTGTGGCAGCCAGGAAGCAGAGAGAGAGAGAGAGAGAGAGAGAGAGAGAGAGAGAGAGAGAGAGAGAGAGAATGCAGGGAAGTGGGTGGGGACAAGCTGTAACCAGCAGGATGCACACCCCAGAGGCCTACTTCACCCAGTGAGGTCCCGCCTCCTACAGTTCCCAACTCCTCCCAACAATGCCATTAAAATCCTAATCTATCAGTGGATCAATCCACGATGAGGCTAAAGCCCTCATGATTCAATTAACTCCCCAAAGTCCCACCTCTGAACATTGCTGCCTTGGGGACCGGGCCTTCAACAGATGAATCTTAGGGGGTCATTCCGCACGAACTATAACAGTGCAAACCTCCAAGAGCCCTGGTTTCATGGGCTCTGCAGATTCCCATCTCCTTCAGGGCCCCTCAGTGTGCGCCCAACCCTGCTCCAGGTTCCTGGGCAGCATAATGACTCAGGGCAGAACTGCAGAGTAGGGACGCCTGTCACATCCTGCTCTGCTTCTCAACAGCTGCCAATCAAACTGGGCCTCCGCTGGTCCACCTGTGAGACAGGAGTGTGACAGTGACACCCTTGGCTATGTTGAGGGATAAATCAGCTAACTCTTGGAAAGCCACTGGAGGGGCGTCCAAAAGCAGTCTCAGGAGGGGCCACCTTCAATGGCATCATACCCTAAACAACTATATTGATGATATAATAGCCATTTCTAAATTTATACGTTCACTGGAACCATTATCTTAAGTTACACAGCTCTGTTTGGCTGTTCAATAAAATGAATGGGCATCTGAATTTCCAAAAGGAAACTGGACAAAAATTGCATTTTACTATTTATTCCTTGTTTAGGTTTTGACCAACAGACAGAGAGTGTTTTCCCCCTTTAAGTTACAAGAGTGGGGGTCACTATAACTTCAGAAGAAAACTGGCCTGATCCAGGTGAATAAAACACCTGTGGCCAATAGGGTAGGTCGGATGGCTGGGTGGTGTGCAGAAGGGACATATACTTCATTGTCACCTTGTCTGGAACTGTGTTCATGTCTTCGTTGCAGAAGATGATTGAGCAAGAAATAGAGTTCAAAGGAAGGAACAGGAAGTTTAGTGAAGCTGTGAATCCAGAGTGGAGCGAGAAGCAGCAAGACCTGCAGGTGCAATGAGACACCCTCTCATGGCTCCCATGCTTGATCTCCAGCATCAGGTGCTCTGCTTTCCCCCTGTGTGGTTTGTCCTTTCCTCACCTGAGAAAATCTCTAGCGAATTCATAATCTAAAGTTCTAGCAGTTTTCCCAAAGCTTCCTGGGAAGTGAACTGGAACCTTCTTGGGCCATCAGCTGAACCAGTGGATCCACTACTATCTGCTCCTGTTCCTTTTGCTCTCCATTCCAACAGGCCAGCCACTGTTTGAACAGTGGGCAAAATCTGCAGGTCACCCCCAGACAAATGTTCATTCAGATGTCATCCTAGCAGACTGTGCCAACCCATCTGAGCAGCAGTGAACACTTGCTATATGAATAATTCCTAATAAGGAAAAACTGCCCATGCCTCTAAGATGCTTTGACTTCATGGAAAACTTACAAATACACACTCCTATCTTCCTGTTTTCTGTTGCTATACTAAAATGCCTGAGATTGGTTAATTTGTAAATAAAAGAAATTAATTTCTTATAGTTCTAGAGGCTAGGAAGACCAAGGTCAAGGACTTGCATTTGGGGAGGACATTCCTCAGGTGGGAACTCTGTAGAATTCCAAGGCAGTTCTGGGCATGACATGCTGAGGGGGCTCATGAATAATGGCCAATCTAGATTTCTTAACAAATCACCCTTATGATACCTAACTCACTTCCTCAATATCCCATTAATCCATTAACCCATGAATGGATGAGTCCATTCATCAGGACAGATCCCTATTGATGCAGTCACCTCCCAAAGGTCTTACCCCCATCATTAACATATGACTAGACATTTGGTTCCAACACTTGAATTCTAGGGGACACACCCAAACCATAGCACAGACATAACTTGAAAATAATTGCACAGTGACATGTCAATAAATGCAACCTGTTGGGTAATGTGTAATATTAAGATGAAATAAGCCCATCAGACATGATAAGAGAACATGACAAAAATGGAAATAATAAAAATATTTGTAATAAAGTGTTTGTTAAATAGGTTAAGGCAAATCAAAGCAAGAATCCTATGCAACCACAGAAATTGTGCCACAGGTAAGTTTTGTTTAGGAAATAGATTCACGCTACATGAAGCAAAAAATTAGATTTCCAAGGATAAGTATTGTACACTGTAATTTTTGTTCAAGGAAAAATATCCACATGGGTGGGGAAAATCTGGACGTATGTACAATAAAATAGTCACAGAGGTTTTTATCTGGATGTGGGTTCATGGATGACCTTTATTTCCATTTTATATTTGTCTGTATTTTCTGATTTTTTTCAATATGTATATGCTTTGATTGCAAAATGAAAAACCAATGTTATTTTTAAGTGATTATCATCAGGGAATGAATGATGGATGGTTTCCTGGAGGAAGAGGCTATGTATCACTAAGTCCCAACATGTTTTTGATTGCACTGAAGAACAAGAGTGAGTGGGAAACACTTAACATAGAAAGACTAGCATGAGATGAGGAAGGAAGGGACTAATTGAATGTAAGAAATTTCAGAGTTGAACCAGGTGAAGCAGAGAACCAGCTGGACTCTTGGAGGGGCTCTTCTCCATGCTTCTGCAGATGCTCTTCAGTCTTCGGACCTCCTGGGACATCTCCCTTGATGAAGCCATCCCTCTGGCCACCCTAGCAACTCTCCCAGCCTGTATGAAGCTGCCTTTACTGCAGGCTTTGTCCTCTGCCACTGCCTGCTCTATCTTTGCATGTACATACTGAATTGCATTAACTGATTTTCAGTTCATTCAAACATTGTCTAAACAGCAAGCTCTGTAAAGAGTAAGGGACTTCCTGTTTTTTAAACACAGTCTTGTCCTATAATATATGTACCATACATGTTTGTTTTGGCTTGACTCCAATCGACTGAATTCCATTGGAACAGTTTTGGAGAAGGATCAGTAAACAACATCTTACAGGTGGGGAGGGAGAGTAAGTTTGGGAGAATTCAAGTAGAGAGGTTTTAAGTATATGTGTCACTAGCACATGAGGATGGTTTTCTAGAAGCTGAATACAGAAAGCATTTCCATTCTTCCCGCTGTGTTCCCAGAGATGAAAGCTGGCAGGTCTGAGGATACTGTTAATGGACAGCACGTTGGAAGGTGCCAAACACTGTCCACTTAGCAATCTGCTGAGAGGCAAAAGCATTTCATACACTACAGGTTGTAGATTCAAGATAAACACAGAAGAATGAATGAATGACTATGTTAAAAACATCTTTAGCCAGTTCCTTTATGTCTGGTGGCTCCAGGCCTGTGCCTACATACTGTGATGAAAACGTACTTTACATTTTTGCAGCACTGTTACTGTAACTGTCATATTTCTTCCTGGTGACACCCATTTTGCCCATTTTGAAAACATGATATAAACAGAGAATCAAGCATTAACTTTAACCTCATGAACAAGATGTTTTCAAAATGGTAAATATAACCATAGCAGACCAAGAATGCATGTTGGGTCACACTTTGGGATTTTTTTTTTTTTTTTGTCAACGAGTCATATTTTAAGAAAAGATATTTGATTAAGACTTTTAATCCCCAAAAATTATGTATTTGATTTAATTCTCTTCAAGAAAAAAATATATTTTTGTAATTCCTTCCCTGAAGATGGTTTCATTTAAAGTGGACTGTCCTAACACAGAATTACCAGTATTCATAAAGTGCAGTTAAGTGCTCATTTTCCTTTAATTCTGCATCTTTAATTCCTTTAAGATTTACTGCACATTTTACTAGTAGAGAAACTGCACTACTTTGATCATTTCACAAACAAGTGAGTTTTCATACCATTCTCCTGCTTTCCACACAGGCCTTTGCTGATGCGGGGACCAAGCTCCTTGGATCCAACTCCTATCCGACAGCCCATGGAAATTGTGTGGGGGTCTACAAAAATGTCTGAAAAATTTCTCTTCAGGAAAAAAAAAAAAGTTGCAAATGTCTTAAACATTGTATCAGTTCTTAGGAACCATGACCTAGGTATCAAGTAAATGGGAGAGCTTTTTCTTCCATAAAGGCAGATTTACCAAGATGGACTCACAGCATGATCAGTATTCAGTTTCAAAATGTGATTTGCAGTTTTTTCACTGTTTAAGTGGTTTTCCTCTACATAGTCAAAACACATTAAGTACCATTTTTTTCAGTATCTTGGAATTATTTCATATTCTCTTATAGGAAAGAGAAATAGAATTAAAACCCCTCTGTTAGTGTGAATCTAGCAACAGTTTGCTCTGTGAAGGGAATAGCGCTTGGTGATGCCTCTCCTTGTGACAATAACTGGATGAAACAAAATTGCAGCAACATCAGCACATCTACATCCTCTGGGTTGAAGTTTTAAGTAGTAGTAATAATATCCTTGCCCTTAATTTCTCTACTTAAGGATACCAGGGAACTACAGCAAGCCTTTGAACTCCTTGGCATCTTCACGACCATTTTACCTCATAATAGCCCCCTTCAATACCAGCATAGACATCAGAGGACACAAAGCGGGACCAGCATGCACAAATTATTCCTTTCCATTGCTTATTTGGGACTTTCAAAACCAGTTAATCCTCAGTCTATCCCTAGGATTCCTCCCTCCTGTCACCAAAAGATCTGAGTAACAGACCAAGTAACAGAGTTTTGGGAGAAAAAATATGGTACCCATTAGGAATTTTTGTTTCCTACTCTGGAAAGAGCAATAGAAAGTATTTAGTCCTGTTAGAATACTCACCTTTCTTCCTAAGGAAAGAGTCAGAGGAGAAAATCTAGACCACCCTAAATATGGCACGATGAGGTTTCTTCCTTCTCCACCCACTGGGGGTTCTTGCCAAAGCAGCTGTGACTTAGGGTGACTGAGGCAGCAGAGGCTACAGCTGAAGGAAGCACAGAGGCAGGAGTGCAGAACACTCTGCACAGTGAGAACATTTCCAATAATTAGGTCGGTCCTTCTCAGAGTCTTGAATCCATGTCGCACCAGAACAACATGAAACAAGGGTGTGGTTTTCAGCATAGTTCATTTATAGCCAGTGAAAGAATGTGGTCATGGACAGCCATAGCGGCTGGCTTGTCCACTACAGCAGTTCATGCCTCATACCTTCTTTGGAGGCAGCTTGCCACCATTTCTTTAATGCTGTGATAGCTGGCTCAGAGTGACACGATGCAGAGCAAATAAAATAATGAACACACTCTCCATTCCTATGCCTCTCTGTGACCCCTCATGGCCCTCAGATCATTTGATTTCTCTTGGACTAGAACAGTTGCCTAGCAGTGGAATGGATGGGCCTTATGATAGGTATGTTTACTGTGTGTGTGTGTGTGTGTGTGTGTGTGTGTATGTGTGTGTGTGTGTGTTTTACTGAGGATTGAACTAAGCACAAGGGTGCTTTACCACTGAGCTGCATCTCCAGCCTATTTGTTTTGAGACAGGGTCTTGCTAAATTGCTGAGGCTCGCCTCAAACTTGTGATCCTCCTCCCTTGACCTCCCTAGTAGGTGAGCTTACACACACCACCTCTAGCAATGTTTAACTTTTTAAGAAACTGACAAATTCTTTTCCAAGGTAGTCTTCCTCATTTTATATTCCTATCCACCAACAGTGCATGATAGCTGCTCTCCAGAATCATCAATACTTAGCATGATCAGTCTTTAATTTTAGCAGTTTTCACAGGTACGTGGTGGTGCTTCATTGTAGTTGTGAAACATATGCTTCGTATGACCAATGATATCAAGCAGCTTGTCATGTCTTTATTTACCATTTTTATTTCTTCTTTACTAGGTTGTCTGGTCAACTCTTTTGCCCACGTTTAAAATTGGGGTTGTTCACTTTCTTATGGTTGAATTTGAGAGTTCATTATATATCATGGGTAGAGATACTTTAAATGTTTTGTGAACACTTTTTTTTTTCTGTGCTAGGAATCAAACCCAGAGGCTCATGCATGCTACACAGGCACTCTCCTAGTGAGCTCTCCATGCTTTATATATTTTGAATGTAAGTCCTTCTTGGGAGGAATTAAAAAACTGACTCAAAAATTCATAGGAAAATGCAATATACCCAGAATAGTCAAAAAGAGGAACGCAGCAGGAAGCTCAATGGCCAACATTATCTGCTTTCAAGACTTACTATGAAGCTTTAGTAATAAACACAATATGGCTGTGCATAAAAACTAGTAAGTAGAAGAATAGAGCAGAATTTAGAGGACAGATAGAAGGGCACCTATATACAATGACTTTTGACAAAACTGCAAAGGCAATTTAACACACAAAAAAAGTTTTTCAACAAAATTTCAGGAACAACTGAATTAAAATATGCAAAAGTATCAATATCCACCCATATCTTGTACCACATACAAAATAAAAAACCTCCAGAAT
This sequence comes from Urocitellus parryii, assembly GCF_045843805.1. Taxonomy (NCBI): domain Eukaryota; kingdom Metazoa; phylum Chordata; class Mammalia; order Rodentia; family Sciuridae; genus Urocitellus; species Urocitellus parryii. The sequence continues at coordinate 99,673 of NW_027552271.1, forward strand.
AAATCATAGACCTAAACATAATACAGAAAACAAGGACCAGATACCCAAACATAGGAGAAATTTATGTCTCCCTGAATTATAAAAAAATCTGTTAGGTATAATACCAAATGGCTGATCTTTAAAAGGACACACTGACAATCTGGACTTCACCAAAATTTAAAAGTTCTTATCTTGAAAGAGATGAAGTGAATATAAAGACAAGCCACAGACTGTGAGATAATATTTACCAAAAGCAACAAAAATTTTAACATTGCCCACTTACTATGTGACATTCACTAAACACACTTTCTTGCACAGAGGCCACTTAAGTGTGTGTGTGTATTGAATAAGCACCTTATGAAGTACATATAATTTTTATTGTAATTGAATATATGAAAGGTATAAGTGTTTAGGAAGCTAGTTTAATGATATAAAAGTAGATAGCAAGGAAGCCAAAATTGGAGCACAGACTATCTATCGACTTCAGAAACTAAACTCTTCATATCTCCAAGGTAAAAAAAAAATGCCATTTTTCCTTCCTTTTTTTCCAGCCTGAGGAGGACTTTTTAAAACATAGCTACATCCTATTAAACCAGACTACCTTTGAAACTTCCTGGGATAGGTATTTTGCCGGGCCATGTCTAGTAGGCCACACTGAATTTACAACATCCTTTTGCTGTAAGCCTTTTTTGTAAGACTAAGCAAACCAAGAGGTTATCAGTGTTTCCAGCCTGGCATCAGCAACCTAAAGGCAGCAGGAGTAAGTTTGTATCAACACTAGTGCTTAGTATAGCAGCCTTGAGCTCCAGTTCCCACATTGTCCAACTTACTCTTTTGGAGCAAGGGACATTCCTACTGTAGAGTACAGAGTGGTTTGTTATGCCCCCCAAAAATGTGTGTACCTCCATCAGCAACCACTTACACCTGGAGAGTGACCAAGGTATGGAAACACATATTTTTCTGTAGGTCTGAGCCCACCCACTATTCCCCACCAATCCTTGAAGAAGAAAGTATCCACTCCTAGAGACATCAGGCTGAAAAGCCCCATATGCTTGGGTGCCCCTGTTTAGGGGTAAACAGGGTGACTGTGAAATCTCAGAGCCTGGGTGTCACAGATCTGCAAGGGTCCAACTGGCATTTAGAATGCTCCCCAGGTAGCACTGCAGATCTCTTTGTGCTGGGAGGGGTGTGTATATGACCCTGGTCACAAGGTTTCCTAGTGCTCCTTCTATGCATATTTCACCCCAGGCCCACTGAGTGAATGTGAGGGGACCTAGAATGTCCATTATAATGAGCTCTGGGCCAGCCCATCTCATTTTCACAAGCGCAAGTAAAACACTTTGATATTAAAGCAAGAGCCACAGGTAAACTAAATGTCTTTCTCTGAGCAGTAGAAATAATGTGGCTTGCATAGTTTATTCAAAACCTGGTAACTGCTGAATGAACTCTGTTTTGAACTCTCAGTGCCAGGAGTCTTATGATTTCAGGGCCTCCACTATTCTCTAGTTTCATGGGACAAAAAGGACAGGATCATATTCTTATTCCTATTATATAAAGTTTTATTTTTTTTTTCAAAGTCTTCATATCTTCCCACCTTCAAAAGGAGGAATACAGTTAACTGCTCGTGCCTACTCTGCTGGCAGGATTTGAAGATCACAGTTTTCCTGGATGTTCTTGATCAAGTCGCTAAGATACATTCTTTGAACTCCCTTCTCCCAAAGAAAGTCACCCTTTCTAACTTTAAGTCAGACACAAAAACTACCTCCAACAAAACTTTAAACTGTGGCATTTGGCATTTGCCATACCCAAGGTGTGGCTCATTTTGAGATCTAGCAAAAATGATAAATATGATTGTTCCTTTGTGTCACATACTTAAAATTTAAATTTTAATCAAGTTAGAATGTATAAAATATTTAAATATGGGTGTGCCCTGGACACATTCACATACTTCAATTTTGAAAACTCTTGGGTTTTTCATTTGGAAGCAGATTTAAAATTCTATGTACAAGAAAAATCATGGAACAAAACATCTGTACCTATATCCATTTATCATTATCATCTGTGCTGATATGACAGGTTCCAAGAAAATAGCTTCCACCCACTGGGGCTCCCTCCCCCAGCTATCTGTCTAAAATCACAGTATTCTCTTTGTGTATATTTATATTACTTTACAAATGTATAAGACCAGGCCTTGTTTGAGAAGAAAATCCTTCTTTTGACTTGTATAATTCTGATTTTCTTGATAAATGGAGACTATCCTGCACAGGCACATATGTAAATGAGAGTGTCATTTGCCTCTAAACAAACATTAGAGGCAGCAATGAATGAGGTTTAGGGGACAGGAGGTTAATGCATCTCCCTGAGAAGCCAATATTAAATAGTTGCTCTTCCTTCATCAGGAAAAAGGAATGTGCTTTATGACCAATTGTCATAAAGCAGCCACATGGTGAAACAAAATACTTGTCTTCTACAAGTATTTCAGTTCTGGGAAGGAAGGCAGACAGGAAGAAAACCAAGTCCACACAGAGGGTAGACCCTAAGAAATGAGGTCCACATCTCTTTCTCTCAATTTCCAATGAAAATGAAGGCAGCAATCCATGCCATGTACATGAAGGAAGAAAATTCTTTGGATAATTCATCTCCAAGTGTGTTTGGGAGGGTTTGCAGGGTGAAGCCACTCAAAATTCATTTTCCCACTACCTAAGAGTTTTTATGCTCATTTCACATCTGAAGGGCTTAATTATTTCTTGAAGGGTACACACAATGCCCCTCCAGAGTTCATTGTGCAGTTTAATTTTGAACCCTTGAAGGACAGCTTTTCCGTTAGAAATCGAACACAAAACGTCCTTAATGAACAGGCGTTTTTGCAGGGTGGGGCCCAAGCAGGATCTCAGGACTAGAAGTATGAATTTTATGCTTTGTTGCCAAAGGAGACTGTGGACATTCTCACCACCTTATTTAAAGCAGGATACACTAATGCGTGAAGTGGTGCATTAATGGCCTAAATTAAGTTACAGGTATGAATTTTACATAAAACGGATTAATATTATATGTCATAGCAGAATTTGAAATACTCCTTGTCCATGCATTTTTAATCTTTCCGCGCTCTAATTTATTTAGAAGGCAGTTGCATTTCCTTAGCCCACTTATGCATCTAGATGAGTAAAAGAAAAACCCCTGACGGTTTTGTGGTTTTGTTTTATTTATATTTTCCTTCACCATAAAACCTGCATTCGATTGCGCTTTCTCTTTTCTTTTGCTAAGCTTTAGCGTTAAATGAAAGAAAGAAAGAAAACGGAAGGCTCCACATTCCATCCCATCATTATGGTTTCAGCAATTGTCAAAAGGCGAATAATGAAACGGAAGGGAAAATATGGAACAGAACTTCTTGCACAGCGCGTCTTTCTTAAGGCACTGGAATCCCAGAGTGGGCCGCGCTGTTGGGAGTGGCAGGGAATCCGTGAGCAGGGCCCAGCGCTCCCTCAGCAGCCTAGGCGGGAGGAGAGTGAATTCCAGCCCCACATTCCCGCAGTTCTTCGCAGGAACTTCTCTCGCGTTTCCCCTCCCCTGGGCACACACCAGCCTGCCCTGACTCCCACCTTGCACTCTTTGGTCAGAACCCCAACCCACAGCGTTGATGGAATGGAGTGCTCTTCCCTTTGGCCCAAGCGTCATTCCCTGAGGTGGCACTGCCCTCCTGATTAGCGGGCCACTCCCCACTCCCCACCCCTCCCGCCGCTGGGGTTGCCCGGCTCCCCGCCTCCCAGCACCTCCCAAAGCCCCCACCCTCGCCACCTCCCTCTACGCACCAGCCTGCGCGCGGGACCCAGATCCCTCCAGTTGCGCAGCTACCAGGCCCACGCGCTCGCCCCGCCCCCTGGGGACGTGGCTCAATAAATACAGCTGCACTGCGGGCAGGGGGAGAGCGCAGTGGAGGAGGCGCGGTAGTGAGTCGGTGCCTGAGTGGGGAGCTCTTGGGCTAGGGGAGCGCGGCGGTGGCGACGGCGGTCCCGCTTAGTCTCAGCTCCGAAGGGAGTAACAAGGGGGCCCAGGTGGGCTACTTTTCCACCGGTACTTCCGACTTTTCTTGTCTTTTGGTTCGGGCCCAGTGTCGCCCACTGAGCAGAGATTCCCCTCGCAAAACCTGAGCGACCTTTCCATCAATTGTTGGGCTCAGATCGCAGGGAGCCCCGAGTGCGCTGGGCCCGAAAGCAAGGGGAGAGGAGCCGGCCGCAGGCGGGGGCCAAGCGGATCTTGCCTACCTCCCTTGCACGCCCCATCAAGTCCTTTCGCACAGGGTGCAGGGCGCACGCGATGAAGGCGGTGAGTCTGGTGCGCCCTTCGGGCTGCGGCAGCGGGGAGCTGGCGCTGCGCTATCTGGCCCAACATGGCCACAGCCTGGGCGGCTCGGCTGCCGCGACCACTGTGGCGGCAGCGCACTGCAAGGCAGCCGAGGCGGCGGCCGACGAGCTGTCGCTGTGCCTGCAGTGCGATATGAACGACTACTACAGTCGCCTGCGGAGGCTGGTGCCCACCATCCCGCCCAACAAGAAAGTCAGCAAAGTGGAGATCCTGCAGCATGTTATCAACTATATCCTGGACCTGCAGCTGGCGCTGGAGACGCACCCAGCTCTGCTGAGACAGCCACCACCGCCCGTGCCTGAACTTGTCCGGCAGTGCCGCCTCCGGACCCTGCTCACTGCGTTCAATACCGGCCGGTAAGAGGCCTGGTGGCGGCTGGGGACAATGCCACAGGGGATGCAGGAGGGTGGTGGCGGGGTGGCGGGGAGCGGGCGTTCCCTCTCTTCGGAGTGGAGGTCCGCGGAGAGAATGACAGCCCCCAGCTCCTTCTCCAGGCACCTGGGGCAGCCTGCTGCCAGCTAGCCTGATAAGTACAGATCAGGGAGAACGCGCCAGGCAGGACTTGGGGCTTCGCGACCCCTGTGCTGTCAAGTCCAGCGGAGGGGTCTCCCCAGGCTGCAGCCTGGGGTGGGGGCTCAGCGCACCAGCTTGGTGTCAGAGGACGCCCAGGACCTTGAGGAGAGTTTGTACCTGCTAACCTTTCCCTTGGTGTTTGGTTGCTGTTCCAGGCCGGATGGGTGAATAAGCATGGCGACAGCACCTCTTAGGGAGGGCAACCTCCCGGGCGTTGGACGCCTCCCGGGCTCCCCCGCGAAGCCTGACATCCGTAAAGAGGGGCGCGGGCAGGTCCACGCTCTGAGCTTCCCAGAGGCCCTCGCTACCTTCTGGGCGCCGCTCCAGCTGTGGGCTGCGTGTTGTCTGACCTGGTGGTTTGTTTGGGTTGTTGATGGAGCACGTCTTGAGTTTGGTCGGTGGTGCCAGCAAGTCTGCAGCGGGAAGGTTCACACAAAGGAAAAAAAAACTCCTGACTTTTCTTAATTTGTAGACTTTCATTGTATAGGCACAACCAAAGAGTAAGAGTCATTTGAAACCCTGGAAAGAATGTAAATACCCCACACAGTGGACATTACTTCTAAGGTTGTTATAAAATCCTCACATCTCAAACATCTTATGGTGAAGCTGGAAAGAAAAAAAATACCTTTTCATTTCAAAGAACTCATATATTCTGCTATTGTATAAACCCTACTCTATTGTCAAGCTTTAACTGCATTTTTAGAACTTTTAAGAATTTTGACTCCCCAATACCTATTGTATTAGATGCCTTCTATGACAATAAATCTTCACTGAGCAAAAGGTTCTTAAATTTGTGGTTTTTAATTGACTTTTACTGAGTTATGTGATTTTTCATTGTCAAGAATGGGTCTCTTGATGGATCACCTCAATTATTTACAGTGTTTCTTACCATATGGTGAAAAATGGGGCTCAGAAAGGGCTCCTTTGAAAGGAAAAAAAAGCTGCCCTACTCTTCAGTGTCTTCGAGGTCAGGAAGCAGTAGCTTCAAGAAAGTGCAGGACTCTGTCCAGGGGAAACTAGTACAAAACCCTAAAAGGTATATAAGGGAGATTCCAAGGAACTGTTTCATAGTAGTGCACAGCCAAATAAAACTGGCCTTGCCTTTCTAGTCGGCACACTTGAATTACACACATGTTAATCAGTGCAGCAGTTAGCATTAGGGTCTCAGCAGGGCCCCACCCACACCCTGCAGCTTGCTGAGGAAGGAAGCCCTTCCACTGCTCTTCCTAAGCCCAGAGTCATTGGCCCGCTCCAGAGTGAATCCTTCTAGGGCTGCCCTCAGTCGCATCCTTCAGACCCTACGGTTTCTTGCAATTATAAACCATGACATTTTGCTAAAATGTTATTAGCTTTATTGATTAGAACCATGGCCCATTAGATTTTAGAACTGTGATTTTACTTTCTCTACCTGGAGCCCTGACTCAATCCATTCTTTAAAAGATTAAACCAACCAACCAACTGACAGACACAAACAACTTGACCAAAGGGAACCCATTTCTTCAGGGGAGACAACCTGTAGTCTTTAGACTTAATTGAAAATGCTCAGAATTTTCAGTGAAGTTTCACAGAGGTTTTGTGTTTGAGGGCCTTCTTTACACTGATTTGCATGTTCTGTCTCTTTCTAGAGTTTCCCCTAAGCACTGAAACCCAGGTAATCCACATCGCCAAGGGTTTTCTAACTCACCCAAGCAAAGCAAGCCAGCAGTGGGGCTGAAGTCAGTCCCTCATTCTGAGGCACAACAAGAGCGCTGTGAAAACCCAAGTTAATTTGAAAAGTCCCTCTGAGTCCATAAAAGGGGACACACCTCAGGATCCAGAAAAGGGGAGCAAAGTGTGTTGCCTGTGTTCCTCTGGTTGGAAGATAGCTAAAGAGGAACTGAACTTAAAATGTTTAAATAAAGAGAGCCAAGACATATTTTCTACATGAATCCACTGGTATCTTTTTTTTTCTGGAGAAGAAAGCTCATACTATAAATAGGAACTTTCTAAGAGATTATCATGGGTAAATGAGAGGCCATTATAGGCTTTCGATGACTGTTTCTCAACTGGTTATGACATAAAATACCTACCTGCAATTTGAAATGCATGTAATAAAATTGATTTTTCAAAATTCTATCTTTTCTCCAAAGTTTAAGTTCCAAGGGAAAGAACTGTGGTCTTACAGTTCTTCTTGCAAATTCATGATGTTGAAGAGACTAAATGTACATATGCAAAAACAGAAAAAAATACTGACTCAGTCCTCTGCCTTCTGCTTTTCACAAAGTTATTTCAACATGGATCGTAGACTAAAAGTAAAGTGTTTAATTATAAAACAGCTACAAGAAAACAGGAGAGTTCCTCTGTTTGGTGATGATGTTTTAGGTAGAACACCAAAAGCATGATCCATAGAGGAAGCCCAAGCTAGATCGTTCTTATGGTTAAATCCACCACATCTATGTGCTCAGACCCACCCTCCAGTCTGGAAAATGTGTGGGGAAGAGAAGGAGCACAGACGATCCAGCCCATAGTCAGAGCTAACCAATTATTAGCTGTGTTCCTTCAGGCAAATGACTTTTCCACATTTCAATTGCCTCATTTGTAAAATGAGTATAAAATCATAATAACCTAGCTTTGGTAGGGTTATCTAAAGGTAAAATAAAGTAACATATATGAAAAAAAATTCCAGACAGTAGTTATAATTCTGGTGTATATAAAAATCATCTGGAGAGATTTTAAAATTGTGGATTCTTGATTCCACTCATTCTCTTATCCCCACCACTGAGGCCTTGATTCATCAGGCCTAGGATGGTCTTCATTTTAGTGTTTCCTAGGAACCCCGGTTTGAGAAACTGCAAAAAGTCATAAAATAATAAGTCACCTTCAGCCATTTCCAGGATATTTGTCCTCTTTGATATCAACTTCCAACTCCGCAGGAGCTCTAATCAAGTAAACAGGAAAGGTTAATGTGACACAGACAGAGGGGTCACCTGGGAGGCAGCTGCTTCAAGAGCAAGATGCTGGAGGGGTCCTGGGACAGGTGAGCACCAAGTGCTGGCTTCTCAGGAGCCCTGGCTTTCTTCCGGACTTGATTTGACTCTTATTTTCATGATAACCTACTTTGTTTTCATATTAAATCACATTCTTTTCCAAGGTAAAACTCAAAAGAAAGAAAATGTCCCCCTTCTTATGTGTCCTTCTCCACCAACATCTTCCCTCACTACCTCTGTGATGACCTGAAAAGTGATTGGAGAAAGTGCCTCAGGGGCAGGATGGCTTTCATGGTAAAGGGACTCTCTGGGAAATCCACGATTTCTCTGCTGTGTTCAGCACTACTGAGAGGCCACTGGGGCCCAATGGAGGCCAACAGCTCAACAGTCTCACCCGGCATGACAGTCACATACGGAAATTGGTAAATGGTACAATTGTACCTTAATTTCATGTAATAGATTTATTTTTTGGTAGAATTACATATAATTTTTATGAATCAAAAAGCAATGGGGAAAATAATAGCTTTAACTCTTCCAAAATTGAATAAGACTTTTTATAAATGAAAAAAGTAAGTCTGTGGAATTTGATTGATTGCAATGTGGCCCCAGGCAAGTTAGTTAACCTCTCAGAGACTTGCTTAAACTTCTAAAGGGGACTGTGGTGGCAATGAGAGTCAAAACCCAACACACTGCCAGGCACGTGAACTTGAGTGTCTGTTAGTTCCTTTCCTATAAGCCTTGTATCTATCTTCCCGTTTCATGGAGGTAGGTTTCAGCAGGCCACATGCTTGCTGAATAGGGACAGGAATGACTGAAGGACACTTGACTCCTTCCAGTATAAAAATAGGGTTAAGAAAAAGGGAGGAACATGGTGTGTGTGTGTGTGCATATGTGTGTGTGTGTGTGTGTGTGTGTGTGTGTTAACTCAGTACGGCACACAAAGATTTCACAAATGCACAACCTTTTCAAGGAGGCAAAAGGCTTCAAACCTTCTAACTGCAGAAACTATTTTCATTGCATCTCTTTATTTTCAGGGCAAATGGAGGAACCCAGGTGAGGGCTCACAGGAGGCTGAGTAGGGCCACTACCTGCTGGTCTTGCCTACAGCACAGGCAGGTCCAGAGCCTGTGTGTCCTTAGTCTGTTTTCTGATACATGGCTGAGTGCCCCAGAACTGAGACAGAGGCTAAGCTCCACTTTCTGGATGGAGCCAGGTTCCCCAGGTACAGAAACCACTGACTAGAGTGGTGCTCAGTGCAGCAAGTGGTGCTTCAGAAACAAGCTAAGGTTGAGAGCTGCATAAAATTTGCATCTTTCTTCATGGCTTAGGAAAGTGAACCTTTCATAATTTATGTTGAAAATATTTTCTGGTAGTTGTACATCCCCATGAGGCTAAAGTGGAGGCTAATTCAACAGGGTGGGAAACCCATTCTCTGAGGGTTCATGTGTCCATTGCTGTATTTAAGTGAAACATAAAATAGTAGAATTTCCAAGAAAGTCAAGTTCCATCATTTTTCTGATAAGGAAACTGAGGCTGTGAAAATTTAAAAATGTGCCTTTTGTAAGGGACTTGAGGCCGAGGCAGAGCTGCTAGTGTAACTCAGGCCTCTGACCTCCAGTGACAGGGACCTTGCTTAGTTCAATATGTGGCATGATCATTTGTTCTAGTGGGCTGTTCTCTCTCCAGCATTTACCTTGAGTCATTTTTTTTAGTTCCCATTTTCTGGTGCATGTATTTATTTCGCCAAATAATTTTCTTCTTATAAAAATTCTGTAAACATAGCCATCTTTTCTGTGTATGTAATTTGAGGACTGACTGGAGTCATTCCTAAGAGAACTATTTTTTTTTACTCTACAGTTGGCTGCTCCAGAAAAGATATATGTATCTTTTTGTCTAGAGTTATTTGAAATGAAAAACTTCATGATCACTCTGGATTATTTCACTCTATCTTAGACTACAAGGGTCCCTTTAAAGACCCTAGGAATTCTTAATGATCCCAGAGGGCACTGAAGACCCTATTTATTAATTTGCAGTTCGAATTTCATGACATGAAACACAGTAAAAAAAAAAAAATCTTCTGCTTCAGGATTGTAGAGATTACCAAGAAACACAACAGGATCATGTGAACCTGTGTGCTCTTGCCAAGCCTGGTGTTATAATTATACATAGGAAGGGAATGCTCTGCTCACTGACATCCATAAAGGGGCTGATTAACTCAGCTCTGTAGGAACAGTTTAATATTAAATCAGCCCAAACTTTAAGGGCACATTTCTTAGAAACCCTTTATCTAGCATCAGGTGTGTATGTAGACAGTAAAGCATCTGGTAATTTTGAGGTTATAAGAGGAAAAAAGACAAAAAAAAAAAGGAGAATGTGCATTTTCCCAAGACAGTTTAAATAGTCCAACTTGTTAATGGAGTTAAAAAAAATCATCAATTCTTTTCATCTTTTTTAAAAAATAAAAACTATGCTCAAACAGAGGGCTCAACTGTTAGAGACACCTTCTGGATTGCTATGTCATTTGACGTTTTCTTGGTAAGTCAAAACAATTCTAAAATGCTTTTCATAAAAATTGAAGAATGAAAATGAAAACTTAAAACCAGGGGATATAGCTCAGTTGGGAGAGTTCTTGCCTCACATGCACAAGGCCCTGGTATCAATTCCCAGCACCACAAAACAAATAAACAAGACTACCATAGACCTCCTGAGCCCAGCAACATCATTTAAAGATGTATTTTAAGAATAAGTTTTATTTTCTTTACTCTTCCTCTCCTGCCAAAAGATACAGAGCTTCTCTGTGAAGCTGCACTTGGGATCCACACTCCAGTATCAGCTTATTTAGGAAACTGGGTCATAACAATGACTACTGTATGATCCTAAGGATGAAAACCCACCACCTCAATTTTGCAGGTTTGCTTAAGATTGTGTCTTTGATGGAGAACTTCAGAGTTACTGATACTTGCCAGGGACCAAAAGGGAGTTCTCCTTCAAACAATAGCCTGACAGTGCCAGGGACCAAAAGGGAGTTCTCCTTCAAAGAATAGCCTGACAGTTACAAGAAACAGCCCTTTAGGAGACATCTCGCCTGGGAGACACCCTGAAGCCATCCATCTCCCTGAGACATCCTGCGGCCATCTGTCTTCCTGAAACATCCTGCGCTGTCTCACCTTGTGAAGACTTCTAGCAACTGCCGATAAGAGAGCTCCCCCCATCCCCAGCCCATAAATACCCCTGTGTGAACAATAAAAGTTTGCAGCTTGATCAAAACTTTTGTCTTGCTGTCACCCTTCATGTCTCTTGTCCCTTCATTCCTCCCCATCTAGGTTCGCTGCCCACATTGATGTGTCCTGCCGGTCGGGACAGATACTCAGCCTCCCTGAAATCCCAATCCCAGGGATGTGAAGGAAGTTTCTTCTGGAAGTACTGGAAAATCCCGAAGAGAGTTGCTCTCCTGCAGCCCATGCAAACTCCCAGGTAGGAGGAGTATGCACACTAGGTGAAGAGGATCTGCTCATAGCAGATACAGCAGGAGCAGTTACAAGGCAGCAAAAATGTCCAGGTAGCCATTCTGCTGTGCGCTCTGTGGCCATTTCTCCTGCACTTGTGCCCTAACTTTGCTGACACCGCTGGGGCAGCTTCTGCATTGCTCACAAGGCTCTTGCTCACAAGGCTGCCTCAGTTGGCAAATGTGCCTCATCTGCTCCTCAACATCGCCACGGCTCGTCAAAGGCCATTAATCAAGCATTTACTTTTAAATCTAAACATTTCTAGAAATACAAATTTCTGGCACAGTGGGCCCTAGCCTGACTAGGGTTGTGAAAACCCAGCAAATTTGCTGCTGATATTCCTCCGGTTACAAGCCACCTAGCCCTGCCGGCAGTGTGAGTTATCTGCTGCCCTCTTTTGAATCTTAGGGCACACTGCACCCTAAGAAGGGCCAATGGCCTGAAGAAGGTCTCTTCCCCCTGTCAGGGGGCAGCATCAACCTGGCTGATCCATGCTGTCACAGGGCTCTAACTCTCCCTGGGAGCACTACTTTCTCTGAAGGTGCACCTCTGCGGTGAAAGCAAACCGGAGTCTAAAGCAGTAAAGGAATTAAAAGACATGAGGTTATGTTTTGTTTTTTATTTTAAAATTTATTGATATATAATTGACTGATAAAATTGTATATATTTAAGGTATGGAATCTGGTGTTTTGCTATGTATATACAACATGAAAGGGTCACTGCAATCCAGTTAAGTGACACATCTCTCACCTTAATGTCCTTACTCTTTGTGTATGTGTGCTGAGACACTCAGAAAATATTCAGTACCTGACACAGTACTGTCAAAGCCAGTCCCCTTGCCATGCATTAGAGCTCTAGAGCTTCTTCCTGCAGGACTGGGACTTGGAATCCTTGGGCCAGCATCTTCTTATTCCCTGACACTTTCCCCCCAACCAACTTTTATAAGTCTAAGCTCTACTTTATGAGTCTTGATATTCTCAATGCCATGTCCAGGTGCAGGAGGCATCTCTCTGGGCCTGGCTCACTTCACTTCACACTGTCCTTCAGGTTCATTCCTGTTGTCACAAATGGCAGCATGTCCTTCCTTTTTTTTTTTTTTGAGGCCAAATAATATTTCATTGTGTGTGTTTGTGAGTGTGTGTGTGTGTGTGTGTGTGTGTGTGTGTGTGTGTATATATATATATATATATATATATATATATATATATATATATATAATTTCTTTTCTTAATCCAGGTTTTCACCCAGAAGGCTTCCCCTCTGACCTAATTTATTTAATGCCCTAAAGTGCCCACAGCATTGCAGGACACATTTCCTGAGCCTCTCCAGGGGGTCCCATGCATGCAGGACAACAGTGAGGTCAGGTCCTCATAGGTCCTCACCTGCTGCACTCATGCAGCTCCTCCACACAGCACCCTGCAGCCTGATGCCTGCCTCTCCACCAGCTGTGTCTGCTGCCATACCCCCCACCCCCATGCTTCTGCTGCCATCCCCCCCACCTCCACCCCTGTGCTCTGGTAATCTGAGCCCCACTTCCCAGTCCTTCCCTGATCAAATCTCCTCACTTGGCCTTCGGCCTTCGTGCCCCTAGTCAACCCCTTACTCCCAAAGAATGCACAAAGGAGCAGGTCGGAATGTGTTCCTGAGAACAGAAAGAAAGATTGGATTGCCACCTTCTCATCAGGGTCAGGGTGTTATGTAGAGGACAAGAAAATGGCATCAAGGTAGTGCTGGGAGAATCAGGAGGCGACTTGTCTAAGATCTTGGCCATGGCACTCTCATTTTGAGAATGGCCACACCACAACCATGGAAATGAAGATCCTGGTGGGAAAAATGATGATGGCACACTCCTCTTTCTGGAGGAGAAATGCTGGAATTTTCTGATCTCTCAATCAGATCATTAGGAACTTAACATGCACCCAGAATGCAGACACCCTCCCTGTCCCTGGGCAAATGTCCCTCTGCATCATGGCCCACTCCCTGGGCACACATCTCGTGAACTGAACAGGGTCCTGAACATAGTCGGGCACACACAGTGTGGCTTTGCTACCTACCACTGTCTTGGAATTCTTAATAATTTCTGAACAAAGAGCTCCTCTTTCCTGTTTATGTTGGCCCCACAGAATATGTAACTGGTCCTGCCCAGCACTCAAGGATGGCCAGTCCTATGGCACCCTGTCCCAGGTGAGATGGATGTCTTCTCTACAATTCCCAGATCTCTGTGGTCACTTCCTACATTCAAGGCAAGAAAAAATGAAGAGTTCAACATTTGTATAGCGGTATCCCTTTTTCTGGAGGAAGCAAAAGCTTTCTCAGAAGTACTCTAACCAGACTTATATATAGCTTATATACCTTGTGTTTCCAGCCCTTAACAGAACATGACAGCTTGTAAGTGACCGTTAAGTGCTACAAAATGTTTTTACAGGGGCTGGGGATGTGGCTCAAGCAGTAGCGCGCTTGTCTGGCATGCGTGCGGCCCGGGTTCAATCCTCAGCACCACATACAAACAACGATGTTGTGTCCGCCGATAACTAAAATAAATAAATAAATAAATATTAAAAAAAGAAAAAAATGTTTTTACATTAGCAATCTGGTCAACAAAACTCTGGCCTTAGAAATTTAGACCAGGAGGGAGATAAATGTAAAAGTAAAATACAAAGCAATCAAAAACCTCTCATTCCAGTCAGGCAGGTAGTTCATGCCTGTAATCCTAATAGATCAGGAGACTGAGACAGGAGGATCACAAGTTAAAGCCAGCCTCAGCAACTGTGAGGCACTAACCAACTCAGTGAGACCCTGTCTCTAATAAAATACAAAATTGGGCTGGGGATGTAGCTCAGTGGTTGAGTGCCCCTGGTATCGACCCCCCCTCCTCTCAACAACAACAACATAAAAACCTCTTATTCCTCTTTGAAAGAAAACCATAAGTAACTAAAGTGAGACATATTTCAATATTCTTTCTTTCTTGCTAGTAATTTAAAATGAACAAAAGAGGCTTCAATGATATACAGCTGATGATGTTTCTGTTCAAATAAAATAAAAAGAACAAACATAAAATAAGTGATTAATATATTTTTGTTGTAAAGGATTTCTGGTGAAATATCAAGATACCAAAGATAAAAAGGAAATAAATATTCAAGGTTTACAGGAAGGGAAAAGGAACTTAAAAAAATCCAGAAGCTCGTTAGAAATGCAAAATCTCAGACCTCAACCCAAACCTCTTAAAAAAAAAAAGTATGTTTTAGCAAGATCCCCAGGGAATTCGTAATGTGCCCATCTTTTTATCCTTTCTTCACCCTCAATTTTTAATTATATTGTCATATGAAAAGTGTTATATTATTTCACATAAACCTAGGAAGTATTCTTAATGTTATTATAATTATGTATATGACATTTATATAGAGCTAAGTAATATGGTGTGATCTAAGGTAAGGAAATGTATAGTCTTCCTCCATTTACATTCTATTTAGGCATCAGGGTTTCTCAATGTTGACACTATTAACATTTGGGGGCCCATTGTTCTTTGTTATGAAAAGCAGTCCTGTGTAGCGTAGGCTGCTTTACAGCATTCCTGGCCTCCTCTCACTAGGTGCCACTAAAATCCCCACTCTAGTTGTAAAAACCAAAAGTGTTCCTAGATATTGCCAAATTTCCCCAGGGGACAAAATAGTCCTGATTGAGAAACAATGCTATGCATTAAAAGTTTGCCATTTGACAAAGAATCTTCCAAGTAGTGCTAATTTCTTTCCTCTTTCTTCTTTTACTTCTTAGTTTATACCCAGATCTACTGTTTACTATATTCCATGTCATTCTCTTAGCTTGGATTTGTTTCTTCATTTTTTTTCTATTTTTTCTTTGAATAATTTTTTCAGTAGAGGTTGTGTAGATAGGAAACTTAACAAGTTCTTATTTGTCCAAAAATGTCTGACTTGACACTAGTTTGACTCAGTATGGAGATCAATATTCAGTAACTCTGGCTCATCCCATGTTGCTAATGTGAAGTCTGATACCAGTATTATCATTTCTCACATATCTGGGTATAAATCTGCTATCTTAGTGTGGGTTGGGTTATATGAAATTGTCAGTATTTTACCATTCTTTTTACTACAACCCAACAATTTCATGTGGTTTAATCTAATTTTCCCTCTATTTTTCTTGCTTATTCTATACTTCCTTTCTCCCTATAGTCACCTTCTTTGGGGAATTTTTGTTTGCTTGCTTGCTATTTTATTTTTCTCCATCAGTTTGAATGTATACCTTCTTTTAGTATTAATGATTTTACTAGAAATTATAACATGCATCACTGACTTGCCAAAATCTAGTGGCACATGGTATTTTTAACTTCTTCCAGACAATTCTAAGACCTGGGCATCCTTTCACTCCAATTGCTTCCTGGACTTGATGCTTTGGATGTATATGTGAACCCCCCCTACACACACACACACAAAGACAGTTGTTATTATGTACCATGTTTATTTAGATTTATTCCCCTGATTTTGCATTTTGGTTGCTTTCTTCCTGTATCTCTTGACTGTCACCTGGGACTATTCCTTTTATCCAAGAAGGGGGTGTGCACATTTTAGACCAGTTCCCATTGTCAATCTGTGAGGTTTTGTTTACTTGAGATTTTCTTATGCCACCTTTATTCTAGTAAAAATAACATTCTATCAATTTTAAGAAACATCCTGATTTCAGAAAAGGCAAAATGTAAAGAGTATATGTATTAGCAATAAAATTTTGTATAACCTCTGCCCTCTATCTTTTCATCTGAGACTTCAATTAAATGCATGCTAAACTTCCTATGTACTTAAGTACCTCCCTCCCTCCACTTTTTTTCTTTTTTACCTAATGTAAATCCAACATTTGGGTCTTTAATTTTCATTATTGCAGGCCTGGGCAGTGGCTCAGTGGCAGAGCGCTCGTCTCCCATGTATGAGGCCCTGAGTTTGATCCTCAGCACACATAAATAAATAAAAGTTACTGTGTCCACTGCAACTAAAAAAAATATTTAAAATTTATTTTCCATATTGCATTTTTTAGTTCTTGAATTTCCAGTTGTTTCCTTTGAATATTAGCAATATTTTAATTTTTATGGTTTCCAGGTACTTGCTGAGATTTTTATGTTTGTCTTTTATCCCGAGAATTATTGTAGGTATTGTTCTACAGGTATATTTCTACAGTGGGCAAAGGCCTTTTAACAAATAAATGAATTCACTCTGTGGAATAAAAGCCACATTATACAACATGCAACCACAAACAGTATACACACAGAGATAGTAAAGGACTGATATGATGAATTCTACTATCAGTTTTTAGTTCCTCCCTGCTAAGAAAGTGGTAGAACATAGTGGCTACAAGCAAAGTTAATAGACAAACATGTGCTTAAGTTCTGCCCATGTAATCTTGGTCAGTTACCTTATTTCACTGAGTAACAGTAGTGATCCTAAAGAATCGTCTTGGACCAAACTAGGGTAAGTGTGGATAGCATATGTAAAGCATAATGCTCAGCACACAGTCAACACTGAATACATGTAGTATCATCATCAGGGCATTGGTAATAATCAATCTTCATCTGGGACAGTCACACATGCAGCACTGGTACTGGGTTATCTCATGTTTCTTCCAGGAACTTTCCACTGAGTCTTAAGCTTAGCTAATGCATTTGCCCCAAAGCTTTTACTTATGGTATGTATTTCTTTTCTAAGATTTAATGCACAGATGTGAAACCTAGAAAGCCTGGCTTTCTTTTATTCTGTCCAGCAAAATGCTAGCCATGCATCATGCTTCAGTTCTCTCTCTCTCTCTCTCTCTCTCTCTCTCTCTCTCTCTCTTCTCTCTCTCATAGAAGGATGCTTTTCTGCAGGAGCCTTGGCAATTGGAAAGTAGAGAAGAGGAAGGGAAAGGTTGTTGGAGAAGTACAAAAAGAACATCTGAAGTCCCTCTGGCAATACAAGCCACTTCCTGAACAGGATCCAAATTGGAAACAGATCTTCCAGTGCTGAAAAATGGAGGTGCTGAGAGAACTCCTGGACCACTCCACACACCTGCCCCCTTAGATTTGCTCAGGGAAGTTCATGGGTGTTTATGTTATGCTTTTTTATTTATACACACTTTTCAAATCTCTAAGAAGGGGAACCTATTCCCACCAATGCAGTCTGGGAGAGTTATATGGGAGCACTGGACCCACAGATATGGTAAGTGTTAGCTTGTTGTGTGGAAGATAGAGTTCCATACAGATTAGCCCCAGGAGATGTTCCACCACTGCAAAAATTACTGACTCCTCAACTTGAACTTATATTCTTCTACTTGCCTTCTTTGTCCTTCAACTCAATTATAGACAAGTTCCAATTAGTTGGATGTGAGGTCATAAAATTTCTATGAGGGTAACAGCATGCCTCATTTATCTCTGTGTCCCCAGGGCTAGCCCTGTGCCTGAAATATTATTGCTGCTGCTCAACTCATAAACAATGGTATTGTTGAGTTTGGTCTAATTCAATTGACTTAATTCATGACTAACCCATGTTCAAAAGGAAGCAAAATACATACTTTGTCTCTAAACACAACTTTTGGTAAAGAAAAAAAAAAAAAAATATATATATATATATATATATATATATATATATATATATATATATATATTTCTACAGCTACTCCCAGATAGTGTCAAGTAATTACTACTATTATTATTTATGTAACTTGGGACCTTAAGCAACTCATTTCTCTTTTTCGTTCGAACTACTGTTTCATTTTCAGAGTCCTGCATTATATAGCACAATTAAAATTATGGGAAAATATCATAGTTGTCTTTTTAAAAAGCCCTATTGAGTTTAATCTATAACATAAACATAAATACACTGGTCCCAATCCTCTTGGGGGGAAAGAATTTATATATATATATATATATATAATTTTTTTTTTCTGGTTACAAATGTTTTTCCCAGACTCTGCTGAAGTTATAATATTTAGTGTCTGTCCATGTGTATAGCCTAAAAGAAACATGATAATGGTCATTTGGGGACAGAAATTGGAACCCACTTATTAATAACATTTCTCCTATGTGAGGCTAATTCCTCCACCTATGCTCTGGTTCCCTCCTCTCTTGATAACTCTTGAAACCTAATCTATTAGTTGTATCTTTTCTAACACTTGCCCCTTTATTTCTCTCCTTTCTTTCCTTTTGGGATGTCAGTTCCAGGAGAGCAGGGACTTTGTTTTGCTCACTGTTGTATCCTTGGCATCTAGGACAGTATCCAGACTACTCAAGGTGCACACTAAGTGTTTGTTCAATGAATGAATAAGTGTCAAATACAATAAAAAGTACTTAATAATAACAATAATAATAGTAATAACTAACGTCTATGAGTGGTTCTATATGCCAGCTTTTTGCTAAGTATTGACATACATTATCACCTCAAACTCTACAACAGAGAATTCTCCCCATGCAGTGGTACAGGAAGAAACCAGAGTTACTTCCCATCATCCCATTCTCCATGAGGCAGTGCTTTGCTTAGGGGTAGAATTTATAGTATCAAAGAGAAGCTCAGAATCTGATGGTTGGAGGAGAAACTTCTTTCTAGTCTGGGTACTATTCTAGATGCCACAGATACGGCAGGGAGCACAACAAAGTCCCTGCTCTCCTGGAACTGACATCCCATATCAATGAATGAATAAGCATATAGTAAAGAATACAAATGGAATATGTACAATAAAGAATAAGGAAAGGAGACCTGAAGGAAGTACACTCTTATCCAGTGGTTGGAAAGTGACATTCGGGCAGAAGATTGAATGAAATGAGCCTGAGAGCCAAGTGAGTATCTGGGCAGCAAACATTCCCAGAAGAGTGAGCAACAAATGCTTTTAATCCAGTGTCTGCTTCTAGCTTTGGGGGATCCAGGATAATGCAAGAATCATAGGGGATTTTCTGACAGTGTGAACAATTCACAGTAGAATGCCTGAAAGTCACTATAACATTTCGTGTGTTTTAAAGTCCACAGCCTCTATCTCTGCTACTGCTTGAGAAGCAAGGAGGCTTCTACTTTTCTTCTTCCAACTTCGCATACCAACATTTTTTTATTTAATCTGTGTTAGTGCTCAGCTATCAGGGTTTCTGAACAACATACTGCCCCCCCATATTTGAAATTTCTTCACTATATGAGAGAGCTTAGGAGGGGAAAATGGAGCTGAATTGTCAAAAAGACAAAGGCATTGATGGACACATTAATTAATTGTATATGTATTTATATAATATATATTACATACATGCACACATTAGAGGATTAGAAGGATAATAGGCTGCCTGATACTTCTTTAATTAATACCATTTTACTCAATTCTGGTTTGGGTAGGAAACTAGGTTGCTTTCAATTTAAAAGTTAATTTCTGGCATGTGCCCAGGACTTGAATTTTGGATGATAGAAACTTCATTCATTTTCAGTCCTATCTGTGAGCATGATAAGGACAAGGAACTATTAAAAACTCAAAATGCATGCTCAGTTATTTTAGGTGTTGGGCCACTCCACTGACATACTATTGGTGTGCTCCAGGACTAAAGTAACACACATTTCTTGTAAATAGTGGCAAAATATCAAGAGTTGGTCTTTCTGGGTTTTGCCTGCAAACAGGCAATACATTCTTCAGGTGTGGGAAAGCAGTAAAAAACTTGGGGATAAGACTGTGGCTGATAACAAACAGATCAAAGTCTATGTGTACACTTGGCTCCGGGTGAGTACAGCTTAAAAAAATAAAAGGAGCTACATCCCAATAAATTCATCAGAAGTGGAAAATGCATTTAATACACTTAACCTAGCAAATATCACAGCTTAACCTAACCTTCCTTAAATGTATTCAGAACACTTAATTATCCCAGAGTTAGGGCAAAATCATCTAACACAGAGATTATTTTATAATAAAATATTGAATGTATCATGTAATTAGTTGAATACTGTGCTAACAGTATGGAAAAAAAAAAACCAAATGGGCATGCTTTGGTATCATGGTAATGTCAAAAAAAATTATAAGCCAAACCATTTTAAATTGAACATTATCTGCATTGAGAAGATATCATGTGATGTCATGATTATATGATGCCCATAGAAGTTCATTCTGCTTATTTTCACTGATTACAGCTTCTTATCATTTCCTGACTTTAAAAAGAATCTGATCCTTCATTTAACACCAGTCTAATATGATTGATTGTTCTTCAAGAGGATTGATTGTTCTGTGCTAGACTTTTGACTTTACTTTATCCCAATGAAATGAAGGTTAAAATATGCATAGTGCTTTTCTTTTCATTGTACAAATATTGCAATTACAAGAGGAAATTTCGTTAGTTGTTTTAATAATTACTGCCATATTTCACAACCTTTGTTGCAAAAGCGGGCTGCCAAACCTTAATAAACCATGTAAACAAATACACTGGGGAAAGCAATGCTAGTCTCCAACTTTATATCTGCCACCAAAGAGGGCAAATTGTACAGTATGACATCTACCACCTGACAACTGAAGGTCTGTTGAAATGTACCTTCTTATTGAAAGGTATTCTTGCATCTGTTCAGGCCCCACTAACTCCCTATTTATAAAAAAAAAAGGTCACAAAAATGGTGGAAATGGTTGACATACATTAAAATGTAGATCTGGGATACAGATGTTCAACCTACATCACTGCACAACTCTGTGAAGACAGGGTTAATGCCCTCTTTATTGTGAAGTATTACAAAACTACTGTACCCTCTAAGATCTTACCTTTTCTCTTTCAATTAGAAGACAATTAAACTATACCCAGAGTTAGGATTTTGTCCTTTCTAACATTTCTAAATGTCACCAATCAAAACTTTATTTAATAATACTTAGAAACTGTAATTAAATTCTTCATGCCTTATTATTCTAATAAGTCTGTGGACTTACAAATCTGGGAAAATTTTAAAAATACATCTCTTCAATCATAAGAAATGTTCATGAATAAACTTCAATTCAGTACTCTAAGTTCAAATAAAACATTCTTAGCTTATACAGCAGAAATAAGAGTATTTGAAATTTGATTTTCACATAACTTTTTAGGAGTCTGTGCTTATAAAATACAAACAAGCGAACAAAATAATAAATCACTATATAATGTATTAAAAGTGAAGCAGTACTTCTATAATGTACCACATTCCACACATAAGTCAACTGTCAAAGGGCAGATCACTGGAAAACTCACTTAATATAAACTCAATTTTACTTTATGAAAATCTCATGGGGCAAATGTCCCACATGATGAACTTAAAAAGCAGGTGGGCCAAAAAGGTATATAGCTCAGTGGTAGAGCAGTTTGCTTAGCACACACAAGACCATGGAGTCAATCCCAAGCACTAAAGGGGTAAAAATAAAGCATATGAAATTAACTGATTTAGTTGATTCAAAATGTGAGAAAAAATAAAAACAAAAATGATGGAGCACAAATTATTTTCTACCAATTTAGAATATACACTAATGCATTAATGTTAAGGAACAAGAATAAATTGGATTTTATGAAATATCTAATTTTCCTCACACAAAAATAATACACATTTTAATAAGGAAAAAAGTGACATTAAAGAGATGTCACCCATGAATATAATTGTGATATAATTACACAGAACCATTTAAATCAGGTATGTGATCATTAAGTGTTCCATTTCAAGACCATGTCTATTGCTATGACCTTTACTGGGCAAAAAAAGAGGTTTTTTTACAACTCATTAAAATGACCCCAAAATGGGAGCTCCTGGGATGCATACTCAGTACAGAGAGAGGGAAGCTTGTCTGTCCCATTTGGACTCTAGTGAACTGGCCATTTACTGCATAGCTCTCTATTTCCTCAATACTACAACACTACAGCTCAATACTACAGGGCCAAGAGAAACACGGAGCAATAAATAGTATTGTAACACTCAATTATGCTCCCAGAGGGCAGAGGACTTCTAGAGAATTCTAAAACAGAACCCCTCTCTCTGCATGAAAAAAAAATAGATAGCTCTCTTTTCTTTCCTAAATAAACACTTTTCTAACATAAAGCCTCTGTTGTTAAGTTTGACAGTTTTCCAGAGACCCCTTTGAGACCCTCAAAGAATAGACATGTAGGGTCTGGTTACACAGTATCTAATATTTGAAGACCTATAAATGTATTTTGGACCTACATTTTATTTTCATGACACTGAGTAAAATAGAGTGCTTGGAGCTATCCTCATTCTTAAATGAAGAGACTCAGGCAGAGAGCTCAGCCCGAGGCTACAGATCACTGACTCAAACAGGGCCAAGGCCAGCACCTTCCTTGGACTGCTCAAGGCTGTGCATTGACCTGAGGGATCTCGATGTACTTCACAGCGATCAGGTCCCTGCTTTGTGTCTAGCTTTGAGACTGCTGCTCAACAGAGAGGGCAGACAGGAAGGGACCTCAAAAGCAATGGATTCTGTCTGAATTTAAAAAAACTAGAACCTAAGAGGAAAAAAAAGAGGAGTGAGGGAGACCAGGCAGAACACAATTGTTCAGATAACATTAGACTTTTTAAAATTCACCTAGAATGATGTCCACTCATCTATCTGATATAGACTAGCATTAAAGGACAGAGAACTTTGCCATTCCCAGAGCTGCATGAAGCCCTCTGGAGGTGTGGCAGGGATCCTGGAGAAGATCCATTGAAAGAAGTAGCTCCGGAATGGCTAATGGGTCTGCAGGGCCGTCCCCTTTCAATCTCTAGTTCCTCTCCCCGGGGACCCTTCTGCCCACCATGCCGTTCCCTGTGTAAAGCCTGGGCAAGGAAGACAGCCCTATGTTTTGTTTTGCTCTGAGTTACCACAAAAAGAACACAGGACTGCAAGTCAGGAGCAAGTCCCCTGCTGGTCTGCCTTCACCAGCTCTGTGACCCATGACCAGGTGGCTATAGCCCCTGGGCACCCGATTCTCACTTGGGAAAGGAAAGGACTGAACTGGCTGATTCTAAGGTCATGTTTTGCCTTGAACAGTAAACCAGGCCACACTAGAGACATGGCTAAAGCCCAGACATTTCTCCAAGATGCCATGGTCTCCAGCTTTGCCTTTCCCACCTTTTTTTCCAGAAGCATCTTTAGTGTTTTCATGTTAAAACAGGGTGAGATATAATGCCATTATCTGTGCTTTGGCAGAAAGCCTTTATTCTTCCCCGTTGTCTCCATTATAGTTACATGGAAGGCTCTGAGTCTATGTTCATTTGGTTGAATGAGCAGAGTTTGAGCCAAAGGTAAGAGTATGAACTTGATGTGTGGCAAGGAGGCAGAAGAGCCACCTTTCAGCTCCTGCCAAGCCCTGTGCTGTGGGCGATCTGGCTGGGATCATCTCAGAAGGTCTGGGGGGCTGAGGAGTCATGGAGAAGTAATGCCTTTTCTCCCCTTCCCCACTCTGCCTTTCTCTGAACCACCTTTCCTTCCAAAGAGAGAGGTGGGATGTGACAGTCCAGGCCATACCCCAGTAATCCCCTGGAGCATGCTCAGTGGAGATTCAGGAGAAAGAAGCTCCTATGGCACAGAGTTAAAGCCTATGAGCATGTTTAGGAGAGAAAAAATGTGTGTGAGCAAGACATGGAAATTAAGTAGCTCAAGGATCAGGGAAAATGGTCCACTGGAGACATGGAACACCAGTGAAATCAAGTCAATAGTGAACACAAGGGAACTGGCAGCATTCCTTGTTTATTCTTAATTATGGTGAAGCCCAAAGAACTCTTAGGTACCGTTCATCAGAATTACCTTCAAAATGTTCTATTTGCCTACAGAAGTGCATATTAGCCTAGCTGCTGCACTGCAGACAGGACAGTGGGCTTCCGGACACCTGGACACCACACCAGGGGTAATGGACTCTGCAGGCTCAGGATCTGGCAACAAGAAGACTCTTCACACATCCTGATTTCTGGCACTCTGCCCACATCCTCATCTCCTTTCGGTTGGTCCTCACACCTGAAGACTCTCTGACACCACCCAGGTTGAGGGCTCCATCCCCAGCT
Organism: Urocitellus parryii; assembly: GCF_045843805.1. Lineage (NCBI taxonomy): Eukaryota > Metazoa > Chordata > Mammalia > Rodentia > Sciuridae > Urocitellus > Urocitellus parryii. Next base: position 124,051 of record NW_027552271.1, read on the forward strand.
CAGCGACTAGATGAATGTGGAAGAATCATGGTGCTCAAAGGAGGAGAGAAAGGGAGACCCCAAACCTCGTGGGATGCAGAGTGTTCGTTTTCTCTGATTCTTCCAAGGACACTTTACTTACCTTTATGTACTTATGTCTTTCATGTTTCTTCACAATGGCGGAAAGATAGCTGAAGATATTCGTAAATCAGAAACACAAGAGTACGTACCAAGAGCATGAAGTGAGATCCCAGCTCTAGAATCTGATGCATCCTGTAGACTGTTCCCTTCAGATCCAGTGGCTCAACACCTCTGAATGCACATGAAGGGCTCATCTACCAGGGTGGGAAGGGCTTCCTTGCAGAAGAGGGCCCAAGTTCACATCCCCAGCCAAGGTGCAGTGATTTGCAGGAAAAGCAGAATGTCAGAAAACAGAGAATGAGAACGAACTCCAGGAAGTATCCCTCTTCACTGGGAAGGTGAGCCTTTGAGTCTGGAAGTCCATTGTTCAGTATCATTTTGAGACCTGCAAAAATGAGTATTCCAAAGATGGTGCAGGTTGTAACTAACAAAAATAGATAAATAGCAAAAAAGACTTGCTCTAAATATGAGTTTCTTCCCTTTGCTAGAAATCAAATTTTAGCATAACTATTCTTGTATCAGGAAGAAAGGAAAAAAGAGGCAGAAAATGTGAAAAGCCAAGAAAAACAGCCCCACGCTGTGATGCTTTAAAATAAAGCAAAATTATTGACTCCCTATATTAACCAACTGGAGTGGATAGCCACATGCAATTTCCTAAATAAGAAGTAGTTATGGTTACTGCACTTTGGAAAGCAGACGTGGAGGGGAAACATCACTTTGGACAACTGCAATTTAAGTAAACCAACAGCTTAATAAAGTGTCAGCAGCTCCCTTGCTGTTTAAAAACAGATGGGCCTTGCTACCCAGGAAGAAGGGGAATTTTTAGATGTGCTGCAATTTAGAGAGTCTGCCTCCACCCTTTATTGAATTGTTAAAATTCTGAAAAGCATAAATGATGATAATATCTCCAATTCACTTCAGACACTCCTGTGCTATGTGTCAGATTTGGTCAACAGCAACACCATCATCAGTTTCAAATTACAATGCAGAGAATAGGCTTTTATACACATGAGAATTTTGAAGAGACTGTTAGCCAAAGTACTTTTACAATTCTTTTCTCTTTTTACAATGGAATAATCCTAAAGCTAAAACTAACAAGGCAACAAACATTTCATAGTCAGCCGTATGAAGCATATCTCTCTGTATGTATAATATGCATATGTACACATATGTGTAAACATACATACTTATACATATACATACACTGATAGACAGGAAAGTAGGTAGGTAGATGGATGATAGCTATGCAAAGTATAGATGTCCTTCTGACGAGGTCAGAAGCTCCTTCCAGTATATCCAGAACATCCCCATTTAGGGTCTTAAGCAGCATTTTGGGTGATTGGTCACCCTCAGCCTCAATGTTCCCATGAGGTCCCAAAATCAGCAGTACCTTTCTCATAAGGGGAGGTCCTACCTGGTGACATAATTAAGTTGGGTACCCATTTGTCACTGACCTGACATGTGAAGCTGTCACCTGCCTTCCTGTCCTGTGGAATTGGAGGCCACCCCATTGGGGATGGAACACACAGTTCATGAAACCTATCCCACAGGCAGTCTTAGGAGTTACCAAACTCTCAGTTTTTCTGTTGTCAGAGGCCCTACAGGATGCTGAAAATGAGGAATGGTCCCTTTCCCTCACAAAGGCCCTGACCTGTGCTGTAGACTTCACTCTGGTTGACCAGTCAACTGGAAGGCCAGGCTCAGGGCTGACATCCCAGGAGTCTGACTCTGGGTGTTCCCTGCTTGTTGCATGTTTTAATCTACTCAAAGAATATTTAAACGTGATTAGGATTACCTTATTACCTGTGTCCTTTATGATTAACTAGAAGAGTCCTGCAGGCTGATAAGTATTATTTGCTTAAATGAAAGCTAAATTAACATCAAGGCCAGGGTCACAACTAAATCCAGATAATTGAAAATGATAGATTACACATATTACTAGTAAAATAAATTCTTCATTATACTAAGTATCTGATTACTGATTGATAACCTTGTGTATCTATCTCTCTGTACTATCTGTCTATTGGACAATATAAGACAACAATTTGGACATTCAATAGGAATTTTTCTCCAGGTCACTGATAAATTTCAGGGATGATAAGATTAGTGAACCATAGTGCTCTGGACCGCTGGCCTCCCTGGTGATCAGCATTAACATCTAGCAAAAATAACAAAACACCTCTAGAACCAATTATAATTTTTACCACATGGAAACAAGTTTCTAAATGACATGACACCTTATGTTTACTAATGAAAAGATGACAATATGGTGCCATCTGATCAAACTAGTAGATAGGGTGGCTCTTCAATATAGAACAAATGGTGCTAGAGCTTTAGCCTGTTTCCTTTAAGTAGAGACATCACACAAAGTTTTATCTTGATGTTGTGTACTTTTCTCATTAAAACTTGATTATCCTTGCTTCAGTCATTAATCCCATCTTGGCATTTTATCTAAAACATAAGCTCTTATCATGCCAAAGTAGAAATAATGAGATAACATTGTACCATTGTGGCTAATTACCAAGTTGCACCAAAGCTCTATCCCAAATTGAAAGAGAACGAATCCATCTCCCTCTTTACTTTTTGACTTTAGAAGGAAGGTCTGCAAGACCAATTCTTTATCTATTCACACCTTTAGTGTTGAAGGAGGAGTAGGTCAGTAAAAATTAATTAAAAGAGTTAGTTAAGCAGAAAAGAGAAATTTACCAAGCAATTTCCCACTTCTTGGTAAAAACTGTATCCCAGGCCATAGAGTCTCCTGAACAAGTGGCTTTATTCTGTGATTTAACAGTAGGATATTTCTTAGCTCATCCCATCTGCATCCATTTTCATCTTGACTGAAAAAATGAAATTAGCTTTCAGTGAGCCAAGTAATGGTTTTCTTAAAGGATTGGGAACACTTTCTTAGACTCTAATGTGTACAGACGTCTGCTGCAGCTCCTCCAGCCAGGCTCATGATAGGAACAACCACATGTCTTTTTCCAGTGCATCACAGCAAAAGTTTTGCAGCAAGAAAACAACATCAAGGGACAGAAGAGCCGTCTGAGGAGTAAATGCATACACTCTGGGCCTCCCTATCATTTCAAGGTTGTGATCTTGTCCAGAAAAGAAAGGCAACGAACATCTTGGCCCTCCTATTGAAGGTTGATGCTGCATCAAGGAGTGGACACCCATGCCAGCATTCTAGAAATTCAGTGCACCAGAGCAGAGATTTTTTCTCCTGCCTTGCTCACCACCGTATCCTTAATGCACATGGTTCAAGTCCTCAGAATAACTGAATGAGCATTGGAAGGGAGACAGCAGTGTCTTCTGACCCAGAACCCCCCATTCAGCTGTCACATCTCCTCATCAAGGAGAGAGGAGCAGGTTCTGGTAATGAACACTTACCCGATGCCCAGAAGCTGCAGCTCAGCTTCAGCAGAACTGCTGAGCTGGTTTCTGCTGTGCCTCAGGTGTCACTGGCAATACTGTCAGTTAAGCAGAGATTGCTGAATCTTTATTTCTGGCAATGAGGCGAGAAACAGAATGTGCACAGCTGGATTTCCTGATCACAGTTTGAGCTTGCAAGGCTTATGGGTGGGGAGCCGGGGAGTCATCTTTTACTGTGCTAATGGAACAGTCAATCTGGAAGTCAAAATCTATAAAATCAAAGAGGGAGTCCCATATTTAATCTGCTTCTGGTTCTTGGATAGAGCTGTTCCTCAAAAAAAAAAAAGAGAGATTTTCTTTCAGATAATTAAATGAAACAAGCAAGAACCCCCTGCCCCCTGCTAAAAGTGGAAATCATTGGATTTAAACAATTTAAAGACAAATCCTGTCTTCTCTTTGTAGCTAGCCTATAAATATCTTGAGAGAAAGTCCCTTGCTGTCTACCTCTTTTATCATCTGTGGTGCAATTTATGGTGTCATACACATGGCAGAAATAAATACGTATTTGGGGCATAAGGAAAAAAATATAGACTGAGCACAGCTTCATTCTCCACCAACCAGAAAGGCACAGACCTGAAAAGGAGGTGTAAAATAGACATAAAGAATAAAAAATATGCAACTAGTATATCAGGCAGGAAATGCTCCTTGTAGGTACAGTGGGGACTTCAGCCTCATACCTGGGTTCACATCCTAGCTCCACCACCTTCTCTGTGTGACTACCAGGATGTTTTTCACATCCTCAAGGATGAATCACTGCCTGTGCAGGGCTTTTGTGCCCTGTGAAAACACAAGTCAGATGGGTCAGTGCTCTGCTCCAGGCCCTCCCCCAGTGGTTCCTCATCACCTACCAATTCAAAGCCAGTGTCTTTCTGGGAACTTAGAAGCCCTCCACCACACCCCTTTACCTCTCTGAGTTCATGTGACAAGACTCACCCTCTTACAAACTGTCCTCCCCATTGGTCACCACTGCCTCCTTTTTTCCCCTTGTTCAATGTGTCACCCCTGCCCCATCACCTTCTTAACAAAGTGGTCTGGCTTTCTGATAAGCCACCAGAAAGCATGATCTGGGAGTGTGAGGAAGTTAACTTCTGTGGGGAGAAGTTTCCCAGTAGACAGAGAAGATGGCTTCGGGCCAGGCTGAGGAATGTCTCTTGTGAATATTCCCAGACACTGGTCCTTCGGAGTCCCTTCCCCAGGACTCCAGTGCATGAGAACCTGCCACCTGCCACACCCCTTTCCAGCTCACCTTCAACCTCTGTGTCCTCATTCTACCTTAATTTTAAGAAACAATTTTAAAATTTTGCTAATCCCTTATAAAGGCTGGGTGTGTAGCTCAGTGATAGAAAACTTACATAGGAAATACAAGTCCCTAAGTTTTATCCCAGCATTACAAATAATAATAATAATAATAATACTTATTATTATTATTATTATTATTATTATTATTATTGTAACAATGAAATAGAAGATTACCTGCATGACTTCCCAGATGAGGAATAACTTCCCTAGATTCCTCTGAGTCAGATATGGCCTTCTAATGGGTTCTGATTACTGATGTAGAAGCAAACATTATGCAATCTTCCAGATTATTCTTAGTAAATAAAGACCAATCCCTATCCCTTCTCTTCCTGCTGGCTGGTATGCTTAACATGATAAGGAAGCTGTTTGTTGCTACAAAAGTAAAATGAGTATCTTAACCAAATAGTGTTTATGTATTCATATCTTGATATTTTATAATATATATGTGTAGTTTAAATTATAAGAAGTTTGGGTTGGATTTCAAGTTCAACTTTTTAGGTCTTTGCAAAAAAGGATTAAGTCATTATCTAGTAAATTGTAAATTTAAATTAAAGCAAAAATAAGATTTTTTTTTCAAATACAAATCTTCTCTCCTTCTATTTTATTCTACCAGTAGGAACATCTGTTCATGTTCATTTGATGCAGCTGGCTTCTCATTCTCTATTTGTTCACTCTCCCTCTTCAGAAGTGAATACATGAATCTGATTGACAAGAAAGTTTATTTGAACTAATGATCCCATTAACCTTGCTTTTGCTTGGAAGAGAGCACATTTTCATCTTTGCAACAAAAACATTTATGTTTGATGGCCATATATATAGGGATGTGATGGTTAATTATATGTGTCAGTTCATCTGAGCATTGGTGTTCAGATATTTGGTTAAATATTCTGGTCATTTCTGTGAAGATATTTTTTGGGGGAAGTGAAATTAAGATTGAAATGAATGTACTCTGAGTACAGTAGATTACATCATAATGTGGATGGGCCTCACTCAAATCAAGGTCTTACTAGAGCAAAGACTAACCTCCCCTAAGTGAGGAGTAATCCTGACAGTAGACTGTGTTTGGATTCAAACTGTACCTTTTCCCTGAATTTGTAGTCTACCAACCTAACTCATCAGTTTTGGGACTTGCCAATCTTCCACATTTATGAGTCAATTCCTTAAAATAAATCTCTTTACTTCGAGATCATTTTTACATTGGCTCACATATATATGTGTATATATACATACTGCAAATGTAGATAGGAAGATATAGACACACACACACACACACACACACACACACACATACACATTCATCTTTTTGATTCTCTATCTGTGGATCTTAATAGGAGGGACAAAGAGGAAGGACTGGGAGCTTGCAGCATAGGAAGGTATATTTAATTTTAGAAAACTTTGGGCTTCTACTTTAAAAAATATGTGAGGAGTAAATTTTGAGAGAACATATGGACTGATTGAGACATCTTATATAGGCAAATCATATGGTTTCAACTTCTGGACTTTTGTGAGTGCGCCAGGCATCTTAAAATTGGCACTTCACAGAAACATATTGAGTTATGAAACTGGCTTTTATAGGTGTGGTAAAAAATTCATGCAGTCTGAGCAAGAAATTTTATCCTATGGGTCATGGGGTACTTTGACTCTTGTGATTATGACTTATATATAATTTGAAGTGAGTAGCAGTTTCATTAAAAGGAGTAAACTTACCTAAACAAACATCAAAGCAAAGAATCAAATAGGCAAAACAGTTAAAATATTATCTTTTCAAACATAGGAAACCAGAGAAATTATATGTTACTTTAAAAATATTTGAGTTCAGCAAGTACAATAGGGTGCTAATAAAGTCAGAGCTTTACATTTTATTATCAAGTCTACCTATGCAGCTCTGCTTTAGTTGTTTTAATTTCAGTTTTCCTTCAGGGTCATGATAGTGGTAGGAGTACAGTGATGAAAGCAATGAATTAATGTGGTCCATAGAAAGACACATGTGCCATCACTCATCAGAATTTCAAGTTGGCTTTATATTAGCTGATGACATGAAAGATGAACTATTTTTTTATGAAATGGATTTCTTGGACCTATGCATTTGCATACCAAGTGGAAGCAGACACTGTCATTATAATTCATTTCAAAATTCAGCTCCCCAAATACTTTGAAATCCAAGTAACTACATCCTATCCAAGTTTGGTTTACTAATCTAGGGGAACTACAATTGTAGTATTTAACAGTAATGGGTATTAATATGTTTGGAATATGTTGAGAGGAAAATAAATATGCCTGTGTTAAAATGTTTTGAGGAATTACCACAGTTATAAATCTTGAAATTTTTTCATGTAAACAATACTGTTACACTCTCTCTCTCTCTAAGGGAGGAGACATAGGCAAAGTTAGATATTATGCCTTGCATGTGAAATACTTCATACCAAAATTAATCTTTTTAAGGAAGACAATTTTAGTTGAATTTAAGTTTAAAATTATTAATTTTTATCAGATGGTATTAAATGTGATTCTCATGAAGCACAAAGTAGGATTTTTCTGACCTATTCTTCATTCTGCTGAGATGCTGTTGTATTTTTATATATCCTATGGAAACAATAGGTACCATGTTCTGGAACAACAATTTTGTCTCATTTCAAAGCTCTGGGGGTTGAGGATGGAACTGATCACAAGTTTAGTAGCTGGAGTTCCACAGTATAATTTTTTGTGTGTCTTGTAAACTTTATGTTGTCTATAAAAGTAGTACATAAGAACTTTGGAACTATATTTATATAACATAAGGTCATGATGAAGGTCATATTAAATCCAGTAAGACACAGCCCAGGCAATACCTGTTGAAAAAAAACTCCAGCCTTGTCTGAGTCAAACAATGAAAAAATTTGTTGCTATGTCTTGAATTTAGGTATCCATCACAAGTTCACATATTAAAGGTTCGTTACCCAATGTGGTGTTATTGTTTGGGGGTTCCACCTTTGAGAGGCAGGGTTAGTGAGAGGTCTTTAAGTTTTAGAGGTTTCTCCTGAAAGTTGATGGAGAAACTCTGGCCCCTTCCTCATTCTCCTTTTACTTCCTGATGATCAGTAAGGGGTTTTGTTCCACCATGTTATCCAGCCATGGTGTGTTTACTGCTTCAACACAGTCTCAGAGCAACAGTGTCAGTCAATTATGTACTGGAACCTCTAAAACGTAATCCAAAATAAATATTTTATATTTATAAATTAATTGTCTTAGGTATTTTGTTATAATGATATAAAACTGGCTAACAAAATGTTTAATTCACAAGGAACTAAATCAACTTTTAATTGATCCATATTTATCAATAGATCTATATTTGATGGGTATTTAGCCAAACCGTGTTTGTTAATCTATATTTAATAGATATTCAACTAATTTATTAATACTAAATTGATGCATTTATCAACCTACCTTTCTTATTTATTTATTTTTGAAATATTTTTGCCTTATTATTCTGACCAGTGCAATGGTTCTGTCTTCAAAGAATCTCCTCCAAATTATCTTAATCTCAAATACTCACGCAACTAATTTTAATTCAACAAGTTACTTGAAGATGGATCTTCATGTCAGACTCAGTTTAGTGATTTCAGATACAATCATGTAACACGTGGGACACATGAGATATCCCCCAATACTGTGTGTCTGTTTCCTGCAGAACTCCATCCTTAAGGATTTGCAAGTCATTCCTTAGGAGTCATTCAAACATCCATAGTTCAGTTGTAAGAGACATGATATAGACCAAACGTTTTTCCAATGTTCTCTTTTTTTTCTCTTTTCTTTTCAAGTTTTTACACTTGACTCTTCAGTGTGTTGTACTATTTTGTGCATTTTGAATTGCCTACAACAATTATATCAATTATTTGAAAATGGTTTAATTGGCAACAAAATACTCCATGAGCATAGCTTTCTAATTCAGCTCTATGATTCCATTTATTTTATACTCATGGACAAAAAACATATTTCTTTCCAGCATTGTCTTTTCTAATTTAGCTATGATTATGTGACCAAATCTCATAGTCCTACAAAATTATAAAAACTAATGAGATGAAATCTACTTTTACTAACAATATCTTTTGATAAAACTTACAAATCTTCTTTTATTTTCCAACCAAGATATTCATTTTACAATTTGCATGTATTTCTTGCATTTTAAATAAATGCATAATATTTTCTTTTTAAATACTTTATAAAAATAATTTTTATTTGTTTTTGGTTAAAATGCATTATTGTCTATACAACAGATGCCTCATAAATCCAATTTTATTCATTTTTTAATCTTATACACTTTGAACTGTCCTCATCTCTTTTGAATGATCTTTCTATTTATTGCAGCATATGTGCTTTCAATCTTTTTCAATCACTTGACTAAGGTCACCTTCTTTGTTTCAGAAGAGTATGTAGGATTTATTATTTATCTATGACATTTCTGGTTTTGATATGAAGTTTGATATTAACTTTTCCTACTGCTTCATATATAAAATCAGTGTATAGATTCTAATCTTATAATGATCTGAAATGCAAAGAAAAAATGCTGTAAGTTTATATACATATACTTGTACATTCATAACTTATAAATTATATTTTTGCATTTATATTTCTCATTCTTAACATATTTTTCCTCAAAATCAGCAAGATATTATAGTATTTCTTAATGTTTCAATCTCTTACTGAATAGTAATAGAAAAATAATCTTAGTTCACCTTTGACTCTAAGTTAAACTGGAACCATTTTATTTTTATATATCCTTTTCTCTTTAGGAAGATTATTTGTCTGCAACCATGTATTATTTTTATTTATATAATGTCTTACTAGTATTTTAATTAATAATCACTTATTTTTGAAATCTGAGACTATATTCAATATCTCAAAATATTTAATAAATATTAATGTCTTCAAACTGTTATTGACATTTATTCTTGTATTTTTTCCTAATATTATGTCCTGTAAATGATGCAATAATCTTTCCTTAATTTTTTCCTCACTATATAACTTAAGAAATAAAGAAATAAATGAAAAGAGAATAGCAATATATGGGGAAAAATTTCGATCCTATATAAATTCATTATTCAAATTACTATAAAATTTTCTTATATTTGTTATTCAAATATAATTCCCAGAATATATGTCAGTGTGTACACTTGTGTGCCTGTGCAAATTGGAAAGAAAGAGATAAGGGGAGAAAGGGAGAGAATAATAACACATCTATACTTTCTCAGCTTTTATTTTCTTTTCATTTATAAATCATTTCTGGTCATCCATGGTTTAGTGATAGAAATAACAAATGAATGAGAAAAAAAGGATTATATACGTAGTTCTGAATATATTTAAACTTAAGAATCATCTTCTTCTATCTGGAAAACATTTACATATTTCTTAAGCAAATGAATTGATACATACCTAGTTTATTCTTTCAAAGTGATTCATATCATATTGAGCATTTGCAATAGTATTCTATATTCACCATGTGTCAGTGAATATTAGAAATTTACCTTTGTCTACAAGTTTAAACATATATAAAGATTACATTTTTTTGAGAACTATAACCATTAAATTCCTATTTTAACTGCATTCTTATATTACCTAAACACTCCCTAGTGTCCATATATTTTTGTTTTCTTTTTTTAATATATTTATTTCCTGGTTGTACACAATACTTTTATTTTGTTTATTTATTTTTATATGGTGCTTAGAATTGAACCCAGGGCCTTGCATGTGCTAGGCGAGTGCTCTACTGCTGAGCTACAACCCAGCCCCTTTTTCTTTTCTTTTTTTATGGTGGAAAAGTTGATGAATTTCAAATTCTTGACATAGTTTGATATAGCATAAATCTCTATATGCATTGATTAATCTTTCATATTTTATATTGCTCCACTATAACAAACTTTAGGAAGACAACTATCTTGGCTCTAAGGACATCCTACACATTTGTGGGGGGCACAGCATATGTAGGTAATCATAGTAACGGAAGGGAAAGGAAAAGAAGAAGAGGACATCATCCTTGGATCACATGTGGCTAAAGGAAAGACCATATTATATTTTGTGTTCTTTAGTGACAAGTTTGTCCATGTTACTGATTTTTTCTCGTACAGAAACTATGATGTATGACTGGTAGAAATAGATAAAGTCTGTCCAAGATGAATCCTTACCATATACCACCATGTTGGCCATCCAGAATGTGACCCAAAGATAGAAAGAGCTGCCCTGCTCATCAAATAGCAGACCATGAGAGGGAATAGAATGAAGACCTCTGGACCTGAGTCCCTGACAGCCATCAGAACCCTAACCCATGAGAACCAGGGACATGTAGGATGTCACCAACATCCTCCAACAGCACTCACAGGAAGGATATCACTATTATACCTGACTATTAAGAAGAGTATTCAAAATACATTTTTATGTTGATGAACTTCTCTTTATTAAACAAAAATAATTTATTAACTATAAAGGATAAATTTTTCTGACTTAAGGAAATATTTTTGTAAACATGCATCCCAATATGATATCATTTTTAAAGTATGTACAAATTTTTCTCATTCACTTGTTTTTTCCAAGACATCCCTCCCACTTGCCAGAACAATCCAGCTGCCACAAAGTTATGTAGAGGCTACAATTAAATTTATTATAACAAAATGTAATAGAGATATAAATATTTGGTGTTAAGTTTCTGATATTACAAATGTGATTATCTTCCAGCAAAATATAAAGCCTTTTCACAAAGATAAACAAAATATCTGCAATATAAAAACTTATGAAATCCCTATTATATACACACCAAGTTCAGAGCACGCTGAGTATCTATCACATGTGGAATATATCTTGTTGATTTATTATTTCTAAGTCATATATGTTTCTACCTAAGAAAAAGGGTAAATGGCTTTAAAAAATGCAAAAAGCCTCAACTAGGGCCTTCTTGATCTGTAAAGCAAAATATGGAAGGATAAAGTGTCATTTTCTAATAGTATTGATGTTTCTCCTACTCATTTTTTATAGTTTTTAAGAGATGATTTTAGAAACCTATAAGAAAAAATTTACAGATCCAGATGACATCAGGACTGGGGGCATAAAGTCCTGAGTGGACCAAATGTTGTATTGTGGCTTCATAGAGAAACCATCTATGTGGTTACGTCCTGCACTGACAGGTTGATGCAAACATACCACCATAAGTGGGTGCAGACAGAAAATTACATGGCATTTATATGACACACATGAAGCCAAGAACACTAATAGACCAGCATATGTTGAGGGCAGGATGAAAGAATATAGTGGTTGAGTTTTACCTACCAACCTATGAGAGCTCAATGGAACAGGGGCACCACAGCTGATGAAATTTCAGGAAACAAAGCAGAGCCAATGTTCCACACTAGATTTCTAGGGCAACTGAAGACAGATGAAGGACTTCCTCATTAGGCAGAGGACACAAACACAACTCAGTGCAAATTCCACCTTGGAATGCAAAAGGAAGGAATTATAAATACTTAAAATGATTTAAAAAAAACTATAACATAGCAAGGTTTGTTTCTATTATTTGAGATAATAAGAATTTACAGACAGTTTAACAAATGTTTATTAAGTATATATTACATGCAGATTTCTGTTTGAGATCCTTAAAGAATATAAATAGAGTAGCTATTTACATGTATTGGTGTAAAACACAGACAAAATTTATTATACATTATGATTTTTCCCATCAAAACAATTTTAAGTGTAGTAGCTTGGGTCTTCACAGCACATGATAAAGTCTGAACATGCTTATTGTGGTTGCCATGGTTGTAGAAGCCTAGTGTCTCATGCACACTTTGATGTCTCCATATTCCTTTCTTCTCAATAGAGCCTGGCACAGGCTAACTCTTGTAAAAATGTTTGCTGGGTTAACGACTCCAGCCTCACTGAGTCACTGCCTTTATTTTAGATATCAACATGAAAACACACTCCTTATTCTTGCTTTGCATTAAAACTGTAATAACAGCCCTAACACAAGCAGAAATAATTTCTAATTAGGTTCATATTATGATTTTTTCTTCATGGAATGCTATCTCTTTGCCTTGTGTACCTTTAGCAAATTACCAATAGTAGTCACCTGGAGGCATGAACTCATGATTGTGCTAATGTCAAAGGGATATTTTATTCTCTGACCACACTTCTGTCGTAGCTTTTGGAACCCAAGTCAAACCCCACCAGAAAACTGTGCATATCTCAAACCAGACATGAATGAGGCAACATCAAAAACTAAAAGTATTATAGAAAGAACAAGTATTTATGTATGGAAGGAAGAGAGAGTAAAACAATCATCCAGGATGAGAGTGTTTCAAGCTGGTTTTCAAAGGATCACTCAACCCAATTCAGAAAAGATATTGCAGAATTAACAGTCTTATAAGAAGACAGAGTCTGCTTTTAAGATGTCAGGGAGATGAAGAAGGTTTGTAGCCAAATAGCCATGTTAATATTTTGGCTAATTTTATTCTGACATATGTAAAAATGTATACATTCTAAATGACAGTATAACTTTTATTATTTTCCATTTTAAAAAAAAATCACATATATATTTGAAAGAAACCATTATGGCAGCTCAGAATATAATTGGTATTAAGTCTATAAACCCTATTTACACTATTTTCTTAATTATGCCAATTGGGATGTTATTTTACTTTTCTTGTTTTAACAGAAAATGGATTTCTATAAATATTAAATTCTGAGTAGAATTAAAATATTACATGGATATTCTTAAATGCTGAAGTTTTATGTTCTTCACTTATTTTCCTAAGAAATTTGTGTAATAAGGCTTTCCTTTTCATGGAATTCTATCCCTTTCTCTTGTGTAACTTTAGGATATTATTACCATGTTTTGATGGGCTAATTTAATTATTCTAATTGGAAGTTTAAGCTCTGAATTATAATCCAATATCTTTCTCAATTTTTTTTTCTTTTTCTCCACACTCTTTTGTTATAAGAAGTATCAAGTAAGCTATTGTTAAGGAATAATTTCAACTTAAAAAACACTAATTTTAATCTGAATTTAATCAATGAAGAGATTTTGAAAGAAAAACCAAAATATAATTCACTAAAAAGTTTCCATTTCTCAGCAGGGACAATTTGAATAATCCTGAGTAGTATGACAAAGACCAGTAGAATTTAAATTCTTACACCCTACTCATTTGTGTAAAAAAATCTTCTTTTGTTTATCTTTTATATTTTATCTCTCTTTTCTTCTTCTAGAGAGGACACTTTAGCAGACAATGAAAAAACAGCAGGGAGGAAAATTTTGATACTATCATTACATAGAAGGGTTTTCTCACTATAGAATTTCTCTCACTGTTATCAGAGTTAAAATGCCTTTCATTATGTATATGTCTTTGAAAATTATATTAATAGATTTTAGAGGATTCCAAGTTTCATTTGGGACTGGACACAAAAGAAAAAATAATTAGTTGGTGACCCAGAGGAGGCTTTGTCTTGATAGAAGTGGAACAATTTAGCCCAAGGAAGTGCTTCAGAATTACAATTGGTTACATAACATCCTAGAAATTTAAAGAAATGAGAGAAACCACTGTTAAAACACAGTAGGAAATAAAATGTATCTTCTTCAAATTAGAGAAATGTGTCATTTGTAATCATAAGGCATTATGCTAAATATATGAGGTTAAATTTAAACTAACCAAGTGTGATGGCTTGAGAGAAATAAAATCCAAAGTGATCTGAATTGATAACGAACAGGGAGAAATTTTTAAAAGACACAAATATAGAACTAAGCAAAAGTATCTTTGTTATTCCATTATTTACACTTACATGTATGAATTACTGAAACATGGTCTGTGATAAAACAAATATCTGAAACTTAGTTCATTAAAAAATAAAGTTGTTTTTTTTTTTTTTGCTGACAACCTTTTTAGTTTGAATACATTCTATTTATTAACTCTTGATTTTAATTCTTGTGCTATAGGAGTCCTATCAAGGAAGTTAGGGCCTAATCCAACAATGGAGATTTGGGCGTACTTTTTGTTCTATTAGACCAAGGGTCTCTGGTTTAATCCCTAGGTCCTTGATCTACTTTGATTTGACTTTTGTGCATTATAAGAGATGAGGGTTTAATTTCATTTTGTTAGAAAGCTTACATCTTGGAAGTAAATTTATAACACTTGTACATCAGATTGAGCACTAATCTCTAGGATATATAACAATCAAAAAGGTGAACACCAACCCCCCTCCCCCAAATAAACCAATCAATAAATGGGCCAAGACACTGAACAGACACTTCTCAGAAGGAGATATACAATCAATCAACAAATATATGAAAAAATACTCAACATTTCTAGCAATTAGAGAAATGCAAATCAAAACCACTCTAAGATTTCATCTTACTCCAGTCTGAATGGCAGCTATTAAGAATACAAATAATAATAAGAATTGACAAGGATGTGGGGAAAAAGGCACACTCTTCCCTTGCTGGTGGGACTGTAAATTGGTGCGGCCAACATGGAATGCAGTATGGGGATTCCTTGGAAACCTGGGAATGGAACCACCATTTGGCCCAGCTATTCTACTCCTCAGTCTATACACAAAGGACTTAAAAACAGCATACTACAGGGACACAGCCACATCAATTTTTATAGCAGCACAAGTCACAGCAGCTATACTGTGGAACCAACCTAGATGCTCTTTATTAGATGAATGAATAAAGAAAATGTGGTATATATATACACAATGGAATATTACTCAAAAATAAAAGAGAAAAAAATCATGGCATTTGAAGGTAAATGGATGGAGTTGGGAATATAATGCTAAGTGAAATTAGCAATCAAAAAAAAAAAAAACAAATGCCAAATGTTTTCTCTGATATAAGAAGGCTTGTTCATAGAGGGATTGGGAGGGGGAGCATGAGAGGGTTAAAAAAAAACTTTAGATAGGGTAGAGGGGTGGGAGGGTAAGGGAGAAGGCTTGGGGATAGAAAAGATGGTGAAATGCAATGGACATCATTACCCTAAAAAGTACATGTATGAAGATATGAAATGTGTGAACATACTTTGTATAAAACCAGAGATATAAAAAATTGTGCTCTATATGAGTAATATGAATTGTAATGCATTCTGCTGTCATAGATAACAAATTAGAATAAAAAATTAAAAATGAAGTTAAAAATGTACATTCAAACTGTACTGTGGGCTTTGGCTCTTACTTTAAAAACTGTTTTCACTTAAATTACAAGAAATATGGAAAGAACTTTTGTGAAAGAATAACTTTGTAAATTTTATTTATATGTTTGAAACCACTTTGATCAACAGCTAGGTGGCCTCATGACAAATATTGCATGCTACACATTGTCCAATCTGAACCTTTTTTTATCACAGTAGATAACAACATTATTTTTAAAATTTCTGAGTTGAAATTATTGAACCTGAATTGATTCATTTTTCTTTCTCACTACAACTTCCTCATATCAATTAGCACATTCTTCTCTCTCTGTTTAAAACAAAGATATGAAATTCACAGAAAACAATATTTGCTAGTAAATATAAAAATTTATAATATAATGCAAAATTCTTTGAAAAACAACTTTACTAAACTGATAGAATGGTGAAAAATTTGAATTGTCTGCACAATTTACAAAATAAATATAATAATTTGGGGAAAATGTTACATTATTTTAAAACTATTCAGAAAAGAATAAACATACTAACCAAAGACCTATCCACATTTGACTTCCTTCATAAATTCTTCCAAAACTTTAAAGAGAAAAAATTACAAATTTTAATGTAATATTTCCAGTGTAGGAAAAAAAAGAAAAGACTGTTCAACATATTTTGTTAAGTCAGCTGAAGCATGCTAGGAAATCCTTGAAAAAAACTAGTAAGATTACGAGACAGAAACTCTCATCAAAATAATGCAAAACTCTAAATAAAATATTAACATTTTGAGGGCAACACTGTCCAGAAAAAATAATCTAGATGGACTTATTCCAGAGAAGTCAACTTGTGTAACGTTGAAAAATCAATCAATGTAGTTTGATACATTAACAAAATAAATGTATAATTACCTAATAAATATAGAAATTATATTTTGTAAAATCAGTCCTGATTCATAAAAATCCAAAACATCTCAGAAAGCTAGGGATAGAATAAAATTTTCTTAATCTGATAAAACATATCAATAACAACAACAAAAAAATAAAAAGTTGGAAAGAAATGATGAAAATCCAACACTCTCTCCCGGAGTTTGGGAATATGAGAAATATGTCTACTTTCATTAAGTTCAATAACTATTGTATTCAGGTAAAAAGTTGGGAAATATTCAAGTAAATGAATTATATATAGATGAAATTATAAACACAGAAAAGGTAAATTAAATTACAAATCAATATAATTCTTATGTGGGTTTATAAGTACTCTAGTTATATAGCCAATATATAAAATGATAAAGTATCTTATACAGAAAATAAAAATTTAAACATACATATTTAAAACCACACTAGTTATTGAAAAGTAAAATTTAGAATGCATACAAGTGTATGAAAGAAGATACAGTGTTCATTTTTCAGATGTTCATAGGTGTAAATTCAGTTCTTCCTTAAATTTATTTCTATACAGTCTTGTGTGGCCAAAATATTTAAAATTGAACCCACAATCTAATACTTCAGGTCTTCCTACTGTGTTATTTTTTTCTTACTATTTTCACTTACCTTTTATTTGTTTGCTATGGTGACAGATCCTTTTATCTGTATTCATTGTCTGTTTCTTTCTATACGACTGTGAAGTGTCTTTCAGTTTGTTATTGACATAATCAAAATCAATACTGTTTACATAGAAGGCTCTCATCAAATATTTGTTGAACAAGTGAAAAAAGTCAATATTATTTTATACCTTATGGATTCAAAAAAATCAAATAATATTTAATAATGTAGGATATTGAAAAGAATATGGAGCAATAGAATTACTCATCAACTACTAAAAGCACAACCAATTTTTAAAATGCTTTCATATTGATCAACAAATCGGCAAGTGCTGTGCAACAAAAGACTTACTACTAACTGTCTCTTGGAAACACACATATATATTAGGAGATATATAAAATAATATTTGCCCAAGCATGACTCATAATAGCAAATCTGAATTCAAACAAAATGTTCATCAACAGTACAGTAAGTAAATAGACTTTGTTGTATTCATTCAAAGGTATAATATATGACAATGAAACAATTTGACTATATATTTTATGAGTATTTCTCAAAATATGACATGGAGAGAAGTGATCTAGCATTAAACAATATATAGCAATTTTATGTATATTTAATTATAATAATATACATTATTATAATCTACATATAGTCCCTATTATACATGAGATGATGCCTAAGTTAATTAGCTTCACTAAGTCATTCCACTACATATACATGTCAAAACATCATGTTGCTTATCAAAAGATAGGGCAGAGGGCTGGGAGGGAAAAGGAGGGGGATGGGAATTGGCGAAAATGGTGGAATGTGATAGACATCATTATCCAAAGTACATGTATGAAGACATGAATTGGTGTCAACATAATTTATGTACAACCAGAGATATGAAAAATTGTGCTATATACATGTAATAAGAATTGGAATGCATTCCACTGTTATTTATTTTTTTTTTAAAAATCAATAAAAATAATAAATATGTAAAAATAAAAAATAAATTAAAACAAGTTCATGCAATTTTATTTATCAATCAAAGCTCAACTATATATGCATACATATCAAAAACTCAACTATATGTCTATACATATATATTTATGTATTTTTAAGTGCAACAAATGTAGTATAAACTATAAAAAAAAAATCAAGGCAAGGATTAACACTCAATTTAGTGGAAGGAACAGTACTGACTAGGACTCTCTTGGGGTTAACCAAATATTTCCATTTTTTCTCCTGGTTGAGACAGGACTATAACTCACAGGTAGTCCCTTGATATCATTTTGTACTTTTGTGAAAGAGAATATATTTTGACTCATAAAACATATTTCATTACAGTTTCTGCACTGTCACTTCCCTTTTCTAACAGGTAAATACCGGCTTTTCAGGGGGAGATTTCAGGAGTTCAGATAGTAGCTAAAGACCATGAGGATAGAATTTTTGTGAATGATTGTGGCACGGATGTGGCGGGGAGCTTGGGTTTGGAGGTTAGTTTGGCTCACTTATTCATAAAGGAAATAAGGGTAGTGAAATCACAGAGACACACATTTGACATCTGGGACATAATATTCATTTGTTGGACCTGGATATTGGTTATGTGTCTTAATATTTAATATATTTTTAAAATGTTCTTATTACGTTTATATACTTATTCATATATTCTACTATTTTTAATAAACATAAAAATGATATAAAATTTATGTATTTGTCTATATACTATTATGGAAATCATATCAAATTTTATTAATTTTATACATCCTGAATACAATGTTTTTAATCATTTAGCCTATATCCCTAAAATACATGCAGACATACATTTATATGTTACTCCTGGTATAAAAGCATGCATGTATTCTTAATATACAGTGCATAATAAAATATAGAGTGCTATGGATCAAATGTGTCATATGAGATAAACTTACTGAGTTAAATCTCCCCAAACTAATACATAAGCTCCACATGAGTTAATGTAATTTTATCTTGCAAATATTAGCAATTCTATTCCCAATTTGTTTGTTTGGTTGTGTAAACACTAGTAAGAGATAAGAAATAGAACAATGAAAGCACTGTATGCTTTTTTATTTTTTTTGTAAAAAGACAAAATATTATAGAAAAGGTACTGAACTACTTAATAGAAAATGGTTTCATTCACTTTTAATACTATGTTCCTGTATTCTTTTTGAAAATGACAGTAGAAATATTAAGAGTTCTTAAAATATTTAAAGAAAACCACAGTTTATGAGCATTAAAACTGTGATTTCCTCTCTAAACTTACCCCTTTGAGAAAGCAACTGGTTTTTTGCTTTTGTTCTTGTTTATTTTGTTATTTTGATTGGAGAAATTAATTTGCCAACATGTCATTTGGCTTTCACTTGATATGAAAACATTTATCTATTTTTACATATGTTCTTTCTTTGCTAACCAGTGAAAACCTAGTATATTTGCCAAAAAGTAATGCACAAACAGAAGCATAAACATTTGTACTAATTCCATGTACTTTTATCTCCATATAGATTTTTAACTTTAGCCTCAGAATTCTGGTATATTTTTATGACAACCAGAATTAAAGTATTGAATCAAAACTCCCTTTGTGTTCTCTGATATATGTGTTGCTTAAGGCCTGAGATTCCTGAACTCTATAGTGTTGCAGTAGTCAGGTTGGAGGCCACATGTGGGAAATTTCAAGTACAAGCAATTGGAGTGGACAGGGAGGTCATCAGACATTAGCCGTAATAGGAACCCTCCATGTCCCATCTAAAATCTTCTGCAAGCACCTCCTGTTGATTAAACCCACCCAGAAGATTATAGACATGGACGCTTCAAATGGAACTTGCTGGGTCAGCCTCTTGGTTGCAACATAGAACACAGCAGTGAAGGAATTCAAGAGAGGCAGAAGCTTCATAATGAAGAAAAAAATTTGAGAGAAAGTGTGGGTTTTTTTTTTTTTTTTTTTGCATTTCCCTGATCAGTAACATTGAACATTTTTTTCTTATACTTATTTTCTATTTGTTCACTGTCTATATTACTCATTTGTACACTTAAATTTTTTGCTGAACTACTTGAGGTGTTTATATATTCTGTGTATTAATCCCTTTTAAGGTAAATCGTGTGTAAATTCTTTCTTTCTATGGACTGTCTGATCAGTCTGTTGATTATTTACTTTGCTGTGTGGAAGCTTCTTAGTTTTTATATGATCTCATTAGTACCTTTTTGTTTTTAATTGCCTATTCTTTGGGGTTTTATTCAAACATCTTGTATATTGCTATGCTTTGAAGTGTTTTCCCTGCTTCCTTCTAAGAGTTTCACACTTTCATATAATGCTTTGAAATTCCTGATCAATTTTGAGTTGATATTTGTATATTGTGAGAGATAAGGATTTAGTTTTATTGTTCTGTATGTTTATACTCATTTTTCTCAACAAAATTTATTGAAGATTGTTCTTTTTCCAATGCGAATTCTTAGCTTCTTTGTTATGGACCCACTAGCTGGTTTGTAGATGTATGGATTTTCTTCTAAAATATTTATTATGTCCCAAGGTACTGTGTGTCTGTTTTTATTCTAATAACATTCAGAATTAGTCAAAATCCGTCACTATAACAAAATCCTTCAGAATAAAAAAGTATTATTTAGGTGCAAAGTTTTGAAGATGCAGGGATAGGAATAGGGAGGCCAGGTGGTAACACTGGCAAATGTGTGGCAGAGCAAACTATTCATCTCATGACCAAGAAGAGAAACAAAGGGAAAGGAAGAGGAGCTGACAATCATCCCCTTTACAGAGAGAGCATCTCTAAGAGCCACCAACTCCTCTCCACCTCTGTTTTAGTTTTTGTGGAGTCTTTAAGGTTTTCCAAATATAAGATATTACATCTGATAACAGGGATCACTTGATTACCTCCTTTCTACTTGAATGACCTTTATTTCCTTCTCTGGCTTAATTGTTCTGGAAATCAGAATCCACTGAAGATATCACAAGAAATTTGACCATGGCTTACTAATAGTAAAGATTCAGAAATTCCATAGTACCATTGCCAGACACAAGCTTCCTGTGGGGCCTCAGGCATTCCAAGTCCTCAGAAGAGCTCACAATTGCTAGAAGAGCATAAAATCCCCATCAGAATGGCCAGTGCAAATTATTAGATCACCTTCTCCTAAAAGGTATAGGTCAACATAGAGAACAGGAGTGATCATGCCCCTGCTGGAGAGCTAATTCAGTTATTCCTACTTGGTGTAACCTTTCTTATAGATTTTCATTTTTCCATTGCAATTTTATCTTCTTAAAATGTGCATTGTGTAATTTTTTTTATTCATCACTTACCAATTCTTCTGTGATAACTACATATTCATTTTTGTGGAGCCATATATTTCTCTCTAGTATGTATGCCATTTTTCATAGTTCCATTGTATTTTCTATTATGCTAATTCAAAAGAATAAAACTTCTCTGTGTCTTCCAATTCTTTCTCTGATTTGTTAGTTTTACTCTAATATGCTAATATACTTTCTAAACCCTATTGTTTTTAATCATTAAAGTTTTGGTTTGTGTAATTTGTTGACTTAAGTACTTAATATGTGTTTTAGTTTGTTCAGTTTATTTTATAATTTTTTCTCTGTACAGTATTTATAAACTACATGTGCATAGAAAGGAACATAAGTCTTAATTCATTTCCTTAGTAAATTTTAATTGATTTTCTTATTTCCTCATGGATAATGAGGTGCCATTTAATTGATTATTGCACTTTGCCCATACAACTGGGCACTTTGCTGACATTGTATTTAATTTATAAAAAATAAAATTGATTTTATTTTTTAAAACATGACAGTGAAATGCATTAAAATTATTTTACACATATATAGTACAATTTTTCATATATCTCTATATAAAGTATGTTCACACCAATTCATGTCTTTATACATGTACTTTGGATAATGATGCCCATCACATTCCAAAATCATTGCTAACCCCAACCCCCTGTCTTCCCATCCCTCCCCTCTGCCTTATCTAGAGTTCATCTATTCCTCCAATGCACCCCCTCCCTACCCCATTATGAGTCAGATCACCTTATATCAGAGAAAACAATCAGCATTTGATTTTGGGGGGGATTGTGTAATTTTGCTTAGCATTATCTTCTCCAACTCAATTCATTTACCTGCAAATTTCATGATTTTATTCTCTTTTTTTGCTGAGTAATATTCCATTGTGTACATATGCCCCATTTTTTTATCCATTTGTCTATTGAAGGGCATCTAGTTTGGTGTGCTGCTATAAATATTGATGTGGCCGTGTCCCTGTTGTATATTGTTTCTAAGCCCTTTGGGTATAGGCAGGGGAGACGGATAGCTGGGTCAAAAGGTGGTTCCATTCCCAGTTTTCAGAGGAACCTTCATACTGTTTTCCATATTGGTTGCACCAATTTTTAGTCTGACCAGCAATGTATGAGTGTGCCTTTTCTCCAACATTCTCCCCAACACTTATTTTTATTTGTCTTCATAATAGCTGCCATTCTGATTGTTGTGAGATGATATTTTAGAGTAGTTTTGATTTGCATATCTCTATAATTGCAAGAGATGATGAACATATTTTCATATATTTGTTGATTGATTGTATTTCTTTTTCTGAGAAATGTCTGTTCGGGTTCTTGGCCCATTTATTGATTGGTGTATTTTTTTATTGGTGTTCAGCTTTTTGAGGGTTATATACCATAGAAATTAGTACTCTAACTGATGTGTGAGAGATAAAAATTTGTTCCCAAGATGTAGGTCCTCTATTCACCTCACAGATTGTTTCTTTTCTGAGAAGAAACTTTTTAGTTTGAGTCCATCCCATGTATTCATTTTTTATTTTAATTCTTCTGCTATAGAAGTCTTATTTAAGAAAGTTGGGGTCTGATCCAAAATGATGAATATTAGGTCATATTTTTATTCTATTAGATGCAAAGTGTCTGGTTTATTTCCTTAGTCCTTGATCCATTGTGAGTTGAGTTTTGTGCATGGTTAGAGATAAGGGTTTAATTTCATTTTGTTGCATATGGATTTCCAGTTTGCCCAGCACCATTTGTTGAGCAGGCTATCTTTTTTCCAATGCATGTTTTTGGTGCTTTTGTCTAATATAAGATATTTGTAATTTTGTGGGTTATTTTCTGTCTCCTCTATTCTGTACTATTGGTCTACCAGTCTGTTTTGGTGCCAATACCATGCTGTTTTTGTTACTATTGCTCAGTAGTATAGTTTAAGATCTGGTATAGTGATGCCACCTGCTTCACTCTTCCTGGTAAGCCTTGCTTAAGCTATTCTGGGTCTCTTATTTTTCCAGAAGAATTTCATGATTGCTTTTCCTTTTCCTATGAGGAATTCGATTGTTATTTTGATAAGAATTGCATTAAATCTGTATAGTGCTTTTGGTAGTATGGTCATTTTGATAATATTATTTCTGCCTATCCAAGAACAAGGTAGATCTTTCCATCTTCTAAGGTCTTCTTTGATTTTTTTCTTTAGGGTTCTGAAGTTTTCATTGTATAGATCTTTCACTTCTTTTGTTGAATTGATTCCCAAGTACTTAATTTATTTATTTTTGAGGCTATTGTAAATGGGATAGTTTTCTTCCTTTCCCTCTCAGAGGATTTGTAACTGATATACAGAAATCGTTTTGATTAATGGGTGTTGATTTTATATCCTGCTATTTTGCTGAATTCATTTACTAGTTCTAAAAGTTTTCTAGTGGAGCCTTTTGGGTCTTCTAGTTAGAGAGTCATTTTTCAGCAAATATTGCTAATTTAAACTCTTTTTTTCATATACGTCTCCCTTTAATTTCTTTCATCTAATTGCTCTGGCCAGTATCTCAGGAACTATATTAAATACAAGTGGTAAAAGAGAGAGTCCCTGTCTCATCCAGTTTTTAGAAGGAGTGCCTTCAATTTTTTTTTTTTTTTTTTTTTACATTTAGAATGATGTTGGTCTGGGGCTTAATGTAGAAAGCCTTCAAGATGTTGAGATATGTTCCTGTTATCCCTAGTTTTTCTAGTATTTTGAACATGAAGGGGTGCTGTATTTTGTCAAATGCTTTTTATGCCTCTATTGATTGAATTACCTTTATTGAATTATCTTTATTGATTTCCTTATGTTGAACCAACCTTGCATCCCTGGGATGAATCCCACTTGATCATGGTGCATGATGTTTTTGATATGTTTTTGTTTTCAATTTGCCAGAATTTTATTGAGAATTTTTGCATCTATGTTCATTAGAGATATTGGTCTGAAGTTTTCTTTCTTTGATGTGTCTTTTCTTGGTTTTGTAATCAGGTTGATATTGGCCTCCTAGAATGAGTTTGGAAATGCTACCTCTTTTTTCTATTTCCTGAAATAAATTGGAGAGTATTGGTATTAGTTCTTCTTTAAAGGTCTTGTAGAAATCGGATGTATCCATTCACTCCTGGGATTTTCTTTGTTGGCTTCTAATGGCTTCTTCTATTTCATTGCTTGCTATTGGTCTCTTTCAATTGTGTGTATCTTCCTGATTCTATCTGGGTAAATCATATGACTTAAGAAATTTGTGGAAGCCTTTAATATCTTGTATTTTATTGGAGTACAAGATTTCAAAATAATTTCTAATTATCCTCTGTGTTTCTGTAGTGTCTATTATGATATTACCTTTTCATCACACATGCTGGCAATTTTAGTTTTCTCTCTCCTTCTCTTTGTTAGCTTATCTAAGGGACTGTCAATTTTATTTTTTCAAAGAACCAACTTTTTGTTTTATCAATTTTTTTAAATTGTTTCTTTTGTTTCAATTTCATTGATTACAGCTCTAATTCTAATTATTTCTTTCCTTCTGCTGCTTTTGCTGTTAATTTGTTCTTCATTTTTAGGGCTTTGAGATGTAATGTAAGGTCATTTATTTGTGGACTTTTCTTCTTTTAAGAAATGAACTCAATTTGATGAACTTGCCTCTTAGTACTGCTTTTATAGTCCCAGAGATTTTGATATGTTGTGTCTATATTCTCATTTACCTCTTAGAATTTTTAATCTCCTCCTTGATGTCTTCTGCAACTCATTGTTCATTCAAAAGTGTATCGTTTAGTCTTCACTTGTTGTAGTAATTTTTATTTTTTGTTTTGTCATTGACTTTCAATTTGATTCCATTATGACCTGACAAAATGCATGGTAATATCTCTACTTTTTGTATTTGCTAATTGTTGCTTTGTAGCATAGTATACTGTCTATTTTAGGGAAGGATCCACGTGCTGCTTAGAAGAAAGTGTATCTGCTTGATGCATGTTGAAATATTCTATATATGTCAGTTAAGTCTAAGTTATTGATTGCATTATTGAGTTCTATAGTTTCTTTTTTTAACTGTTGTTTGGAAGATTTATCCAGTGGTGAGATAGGTGTATTAAAGTCATGCAAGATTATTGTTTTGTGGTCAATTTGACTCTTCAACTTGAGAAGAATTTGATGAATACTGTTACTCCATTGTTTGGGGCACATATAATTAATAATTGTTATGTCTTGTTGGTATATGGTTTCCTTGAGCAGTATATAATGTCCATCTTTGTCCCTTTTGATTAACTTTGGCTTGAAGTCTACTTTATTCAATATGAGGATGAGAACTTCTACTTGATTCTGCAATCCATGTGTGTGCTATGTTTTGTCCCAACTTTTCACCTTCAGTATGTGTATGTCTTTTCCTATCAGATGAGTCTCCCATATGGGTCTTTTTTTAATCCAATCTGCTAGACTATATCTTTTGATTGGTGAGTTTAAACCAATAACATTCAGGGTTATTATTGAGGCACTGTTTGTATTCCCAGCCATATTTGTTTATTTTTGTTATTTAACTTGATTTGATTTTCTTCTTTGATTAGCTTTTCCTTTAGGGTACTACCTCCCTCTGCTGGTTTTCATTGTTTCTTTGTTTTTTGTTTCCTCTTCATGGAATATTTTCTGACATGTGTTTTTTTGCAAAGTTTTAAAGCAATGATTGATTTTTCACTTATAGACATTCTTTTTTGTTTATTGTTTAATTTGTTTTAATTAGTTATACATGACAGTAGAATGCATTTTGACACATTGTACACAAATGGAGCACAACTTTTGATTCCTCTAGCTGTTCATGTTGCAGAGTCACACTTCTAGTGTATTCATACATGTATATAGGATGATAATGTCCATATCATTCCACCTTCCTTCCCATACCCACAACCTCTCCCCTTCCTTCACTCACCTCTGCCCAATTCAAAGTTCCTTCATTTTTCTCTATCCTCTAATTATGAAATAGCATCAGCTTATCAGGGAAAATAGTTGGCCTTTTTTTTGGGGGGGGGTAGTTTATTTTGCTTAGCATTATATTCTCCAGCTTCATTCCTTTACCTGCAAATGCCATAATTTCATTCTTCTTTAAGGCTGAGTAATATTACATTGTGTATATGTAGCACATTTTCTTTATCATTCTTCTGTTGATGGGGACTTGGATTGGTTCCATATGTAATATGCTGATTTTAAGTACTTAAGATTGTCTTATTTTGAAAAAGTTAATTCACTTATTCCACACATTCATTTTTGGTGCATTTGAGGATAATATGTACTTTTTTCCTTATAGATAAACTTTTAAAAAGTCTAATATACATAGAATAATATACTTAACTTTTAATGAACAGTTAAATAAGATTTGATAAGCATATACACTTTGTAACACGGTTAACACAAAAAGCATTTTTTATCCCTTGCATAGTCCATACAATATCAATTTTCCACCTGTGGCCACTGTCACTGTATCTTTATCACTTCAGACTAACTTGGCCTGTTCTAGAACATTGTCTGAATAGAAGAATATACTATTGTATTCTTTGTGTCTGGCTATCTTCACTTTGCATAATATTTTCAGATTCAACCACGCTGTTGTGGGTATTATTTAGTGGTTTCTTTGTAGTGCTGAAGATATTTCATTACATAAATATATTGGTATTTGTTTATTCATTCATCTGTTTGATGTTTTTGTTGGTTCCAACTTTTCACTGTTATTAATAATACTGCAATGTTAATTGTGTTGTTAATTGCAGGGTGACTTCTGAACATACACTTTCATTCCTCTTTGGTAAATGTATAAAAATGCAATGCAATTGTTGCATCATGCTGTAAATGTATGTTTTACATTATAATAAATTAAATATCAGTGTTTAAATGTGTATGTTTTCCCCAACATCCTTGTCAACGTTTATTATTATTTGTATTATTAATGATTGCTATTCTAATGGGAGTGAGAAATGTCTGTGTAATTTTGATCTGTCATCCCACAATTGCTGAAGATGTTGCATATTTTTCATATGATTGTTGGCTTTTGTATTTTTTGTTTGTTTTGAGAAATATCCGTTTAGTTCATTTTTCAGTTTATTGATTTTTTGTGTTAAGTATCTTGAATTCTTTGTATATTCTGGATATTAATTTGCTAACAGTAATGTAGCTATCAAATATTTTTTTCTCATTCTATAGGCTGTCTCCTCATGCTCTTGTTTGCTTTCTGTGAAAAAGCATTTTTAATTTGAAACCATCCTGCTTATTGATCCTTGGCTTTGTTTTGTGGTCTTTGGGAATCTTATTAAGAAAGTCAGTACTTGCCCCATTGTGTTGAAATGTGGAACTATGTTTTCTTCAAGCAGCTGCAATTTTTCTCCTCTAATTCTTACGTCTTTGATCAACTTTGAAATTATTTTTGTTGAGAGTAAGATAAAGCAATCTACTTTCATTCTTCCCACATGTGAATATTAAATTTTCTTAGAATCATTTTTTCAAAAAGCTATTTTTTCTAAAACATATGTTTCTGGCAACTTTGTCAAGGATCAGATGACTACAATTGGAATCTTCTTTGTGCCTTGTATTCTGTTTCATGGATCTTCATTTTTGTTTTCATGCTAATACCATGCTGTTTTTGTTATTATAGCTCTTACTATAATTGTGGAATACAAAATGCAATAACTCCAGCATCACTCTTATTGCTCAGTATTGCTTTCACTATTCTGGTTCTTTTGTTTTTCCATATAAGTTTGAAGACATTTTCTAGTTTGGGGGAGAATGTCATTGCTATTTTGATGGGGATTGAATTGAATTTATAGATTCTCTAATTAATATGACCATTTTAAGATGCCAATTCTGCCTATCTGAGAACATTGGAGGTCTTTAAATTGTCTGAGATTTTCTTCATTTATTTTTTGAGTGTTCTATAATTCCCATTGTAAAGGTCTTTCATCTCCTGGGTTAGATTCACTCTGAAGTATTTTATATTATTTTGAGGTTATTTTAAATGAAACTGTTTTCTTTTTCGTTTCTCAGTAGGTTAATTATTGGAGGGAAAAAAAGCTATTGATTTTAATGTGTTGCTCTCATATCCTGATACTTTAATGAATATATTTTTCAACTATAGAAGCTGGTAGAATTTTGGAGATTTTCTATATACAGAGTCATGTCTTTAGTAAACAGAGATTATTAGACTTATTTTCCTACTTGTACCACCATTTGTTTTCTTTGTCTGTCTGATTGCTCTGGCTACAATTTCAAGGAATATTTTATTTATTTATTTATTTATTTATTTATTGTTCAAAACATTACAAAGCTCTTGACATATCATATTTCATACATTTGATTCAAGTGGGTTATGAACTCCCATTTTTACCCCGTATACAGATTGCAGAATCACATCGGTTACACATCCACATTTTTACATATTGCCATACTAGTGACTGTTGTATTCTGCTACCTTTCCTATCCTGTACTATACCCCCTCCCCTCCCCTCCCATCTTCTCTCTCTACCCCATCTACTGTAATTCATTTCTCTCCTCAAGGAATATTTTATATACGAGTCAGAGTGTGATGGACATTCTTATCTTGTTCCTGGTTTTAGAGGTAATGCTTCCAGTTTTTCTCCATTTAGTATTATGTTGATTTTGAGTTTGTTGTAGGTAACCTTTATGATGTGATGTAGGTTCATAACACCCTTAATTTCTCTAGTGTTTTTTAAACATGATTGGGTGCTAGATTTTGTGGAAGAATTTTTCTTCATCTATTGAAATAATTATGTGATTCTAGGTCTCAATTCTATTTTGGTGATTTACTGATTTGCATATTTTGTACCAACCTTCATTCCTGAGATGAAAACAAATTGGTGGGAAGGCAGCGGGCGCAGAGAAATCAAGTCTCTGACCTCTTCAGCTGTGCGGGCATACGGAGTTGTAAACAACCTAAATTATGTTTGCTCAGGATCACTAGGCAATGCTGAGCTGACATGGATCTGGGGAGAACAGTCTGGGCCTCTCAGAACACACACTGAGCCCAGATCGGCTGAATTCAAGCTCCCGTTCGCCTGCTTCCCATAGACAAACAGCTGTGACTCAGCACTAATCCATCCGGCTGAAACAACTGGTCAGCCCTTCTGATCCTACGGAGGTAATGCCAACTGAGCCTTCATAGGTAGTGGCCACAGGTTTGAAACGGGGCTTGGGAGAGACATTAAGGACCCACCCATTGCATTGGTCACCCTGCAAAGGGAAACGAACTGTCGCCATTTGCAAGAGATACCACCATGGCAGAGAACTGATGTCACCAGACTGCGGCAGAGGAGATAACTTCATTGAAACCTGCGGCTACAGGTGTGTAATTCCCTAGCCTTCCCTCTCCACACATCGGGGAATCCTTAAGGGCCCCTCCCAGCTCTCCCGTAAGGGCCCCTCCCAGCTCACCCAGACCGAGGGAATCAGACGTGGGGCTGCACCCTCGGCACGGAACTACTGCTCCCACCAGTGCTGACAACTGAGGTCTCTTGCACCAGCTACCGGGGGCGTGACTACCGGAGGGCAAGTAAAATTCGCTGAGGATTCTCAGCCCCAAGCTCTTCAAACTTAGGGTCCGAGGGAAAGGCAAACTGGGAGAGTGTGCCCAATCGTCCATGAAAACAGGGCTCATGGGAGCAGCAGACCTGGAGTGTAGCCAGTATTGTGGTGAGAGACACCCGTGAGAGGGGACTGGCTAGAGGAAAAGTGGGGAAGTGACTAGACACAAGAGGAGGACCTAGGCACTCAGGATTGGAGACTCACCCAGTCTGGGAGGAGGAGCTGCTGTACACTGATTGGTTCCCACCTATTGACAGAAGAAACTTGGCCTGGTGGGCACAGTGCCACCTACTGGAAGAGAAGTTAATCAAACTCTAAGACTGCATTTATTGTTTTTTTTTTCTTTTTTCTTTTCTCTTTTTTTTTGATTTGGGTTTTTCTTTCATTTTCATTTTTCTTTCTTGTTGTTTTTTAAAATTTTTTTACAATTTTTTTAAATTTTTTTTCTTCTCATTTTAATTTTATTTTTTTTATTATTATTATTTTTATTTTTTTTCTTTTTTTATTTCATATTTTTTCTTCTTTTGTCTTTTCATTTCTTTTCAATTTTCTTATCCCCCCTTCCTTGAATTCTACCTGCTTACTCTCATTCTCTTTAGTGATTTCTTCCCTTCCCTTCTAATACCTTTTCTCCCAAGCATCAAATAAATTTATAGGAGTAAACAGTAACTCAGCAGTCAAACAGAACAAGAAGTAACATGAGCAGCTTCAAAAAGCAAGGAAGAAAAGGAATACAAACAATGCAGGACAGCTTAAATATTCAGGAGGACCTAGAGTCATCAGAAAAATGGTCATATAAAGAACTCAAGGAACACCTTAGACAGATGGAATGGAACCTTAAAGAGGATACAAGACAGCAAATTCAAGCAGTGAAAGAACACATTGAGAATGAATTGCATAAACAGATAAAAGAAGAAGTTAAGCATCTTTATCAGGAGATAGAGATTATAAAAAATAATAAACAATAATTCTAGAAATGAAGGAAATGATAAACCAAATTAAAAACTCAATTGAGAGTATCACTAACAGAGTGGAGCAAGTAGAAGCCAGAACGTCAGATAATGAAGACAAAATATATCATCTTGAAAAGAGTCTAGCCAACTCAGAAAGGCTGGTAAAAAATCACGAGAAAAACATCCAAGAGTTATGGGATAACATAAAAAAAACAAACTTATGAGTCATTGGGATAGAAGAAGGTACAGAGATTCAAAGCAAGGGAAGGAGTAACCTGCTGAATGAAATAATTACAGAAAACTTTCCAGAAATAAAAAAGGAAACAGATATACAAATTAAAGATGCATACAGGACACTGAGCACACAAAATCACAGTAGACCAACGCCAAGACACATTGTTATGAAGATATCCAATATACAGAACAAAGAGAAAATATTAAAAGCTACAAGAGAAAGGAGACAGATTACATTCAGGGGTAAACCAATAAGGTTAACAATGGATTTTTCATTACAGACTCTGAAAGCAAGAAGGTCATGGAACAATGTATTTCAAACACTGAAAGATAATGGATGCCAACCAAGAATTCTGTATCCAGCACAATTAAGCTTCAGGTATGACAACGAAATAAAAATCTTTCATGATGAACAAAAGTTAAAAGAATTTGCAGCCAGAAAAACAGCATTGCAAAGCATTTTGAGCAAAACACTACATGAGGAAGAAACGAAAAACAATAAGCAAAACCATCAGTGGGAAGTGCCTCGGTAAAGACAGAGGGCAAGGGGAAAGATAATCATGGAGAAACAAACTATTTTTTTTTTTAAAAAAGGATAAATAA
Organism: Urocitellus parryii; assembly: GCF_045843805.1. Classification (NCBI taxonomy): domain Eukaryota; kingdom Metazoa; phylum Chordata; class Mammalia; order Rodentia; family Sciuridae; genus Urocitellus; species Urocitellus parryii. Next base: position 156,227 of record NW_027552271.1, read on the forward strand.
TCAAGCATGGCTGGAAGTACAATCCATATATCAGTAGTAACTCTGAATGTTAATGGCTTAAACTCTCCAATAAAGCGACATAGGCTGGTATCATGGATTAAAAAAACAAATCCAACAATATGCTGCCTCCAGGAGACACATCTGATGGGAAAAGACATACACAGGCTGAAGGTGAAAGGATGGGAAAAATATACCACACACACGGTCCTCGTAAGCAAGCAGGGGTGGCCATCCTCATATCAAATAAAATCGACTTCAAGACTAAGTTAATCAAAAGGGACAAAGAAGGACATTATATACTGTTAAAAGGAACCATTCACCAACAAGACATAACAATTATCAATATTTATGCACCAAATAATGGTGCTGCAACATTCATAAAATAAATTCTCCTCAAGTTCAAGAATCAAATAGACCACAACACAATAATTATGGGTGACTTCAACACACCTCTCTCACCATTGGACAGATCCTCCAAACAAAAGTTGAATAAAGAAACTATAGGACTCAATACCACAATCAATAACCTAGACTTAAGTGACATATACAGAATATATCAACCATCATCAAATGGATATACTTTTTTCTCAGCAGCACATGGATCCTTCTCAAAAATAGACCATACATTATGCCATAGGGCAACCCTCAGTAAATATAAAGGGGTGGAGATAATACCATGCATTTTATCTGATCATAATGGAATGAAACTGGAAATCAATGATAAAAGAAGGAAGGAAAAATCCTACATCACATGGAAAATTAACAATATGTTACTGAATGATCAATGGGTTACAGAAGACACAAAGGAGGAAATCAAAAAATTCTTAGAGATAAATGAAAATACAGGCACAACATATCAGAATCTATGGGGCACAATGAAAGCAGTTTTAAGAGGAAAATTCATCGCCTGGTGGTCATTCCTCAAAAAAAGAAAAAAACAACAAATAAATGAGCTCACACTTCATCTCAAAGCCCTAGAAAAGGAAGAGCAAAACAACAGCAAATGTATCAGAAGGCAAGAAATAATTAAAATCAGAGCGGAAATCAATGAAATTCAAACAAAAGAAACTATTGAAAAAATTAACAAAACTAAAAGTTGGTTCTTCGAAAAAATAAGTAAGATCGACAGACCTTTAGCCATGCTAAGGAAGAGAAGAAGAGAGAGAACTCAAATTACTAACATACGGGATGAAAAAGGCAATATCACAACAGATGCTACAGAAATACAGAAGACAATTAGAAATTATTTTGAAAACCTATATTCCAATAAAATAGAAGATAGTGAAGACATCGATAAATTTCTTACGTCATATGATTTTCCCAGACTGAGTCAGGAGGATACACACAATTTTAACAGACCAATATCAATGGATGAAATTGAAGAAGCCATCAAAAGACTACCAACCAAGAAAAGCCCAGGACCGGATGGGTATACAGCGGAGTTTTACAAAACCTTTAAAGAAGAATTAATACCAATACTTTTCAAGTTATTTCAGGAAATAGAAAAAGAGGGAGCTCTTCCAAATTCATTCTATGAGGCCAACATCACCCTGATTCCAAAACCAGACAAAGACACCTCAAAGAAAGAAAACTACAGACCAATATCTCTAATGAACCTAGGTGCAAAAATCCTCAATAAAATAGTGACAAATCGAATACAAAAACACAACAAAAAAATTGTGCACCATGATCAATAGGATTCATCCCTGAGATGCAAGGATGGTTCAATATATGGAAATCAATAAATGTTATTCACCACATCAATAGACTTAAAGATAAGAACCTCAATAGATGCAAAGAAAGCATTTGACAAAGTACAGCATCCCTTTATGTTCAAAACATTAAAAAAACTAGGGATAACAGGAACTTACCTCAACATTGTAAAAGCTATCTATGCTAAGCCTCAGGCTAGCATCATTCTGAATGGACAAAAGTTGAAGGCATTCCCTCTAAAATCTGGAACAAGACAGGGATGCCCTCTATCACCACTTCTATTCAATATAGTTCTCGAAACACTGGCCAGAGCAATTAGACAGACGAAAGAAATTAAAGGCATAAAAATAGGAAAAGAAGAACTTAAATTATCACTATTTGCAGATGACATGATTCTATACCTAGAAGACCCAAAAGGCTCTACAAAGAAACTACTAGAACTAATAAATGAATTCAGCCAAGTGGCAGGATATAAAATCAACACGCATAAATCAAAGGCATTTCTGTATATCAGCGATAAAACTTCTGAAATGGAAATGAGGAAAAACACTCCATTCACAATATCCTCCAAAAAAAATAAAATACGTGGGAATTAACCTAACAAAAGAGGTGAAAGATTTATACAATGAAAACTACAGAACCCTAAAGAGAGAAGTAGAAAAAGATCTTAGAAGATGGAAAAATATACCCTGTTCATGGATAGGCAGAACTAACATTATCAAAATGGTGATATTACCAAAAGTTCTCTATAGGTTTAATGCAATGCCAATCAAAATCCTAATGGCATTTATTGTAGAAATAGATAAAGCAATCATGAAATTCATATGGAAAAATAAAATACCCAGAATAGCAAAAGCAATTCTAAGCAGGAAGTGTGAATCAGGCGGTATAGTGATACCAGATTTAAAAATATATTACAGAGCAATAGTAACAAAAACAGCATGGTACTGGTACCAAAACAGGCGGGTGGACCAATGGTATAGAATAGAGGACACAGAGACTAATCCACAAAGTTACAACTATCTTATATTTGATAAAGGGGCTAAAAGCATGCAATGGAGGAAGGATAGCATCTTTAACAAATGGTGTTGGGAAAACTGGAAATCTATATGCAACAAAATGAAACTGAATCACTTTCTCTCGCCATGCACAAAAGTTAACTCAAAATGGATCAAGGAGCTTGATATCAAATCAGAGACACAGCATCTGATAGAAGCAAAAGTTGGCTCCGATCTACATATTGTAGGGTCAGGCTCCAAATTACTTAATAGGACACCCATAGCACAAGAGTTAATAACAAGGATCAACAAATGGGACTTACTTAAACTAAAAAGTTTTTTCTCAGCAAGAGAAACAATAAGAGAGGTAAATAGGGAGCCTACATCCTGGGAACAAATTTTTACTTCTCACACTTCAGATAGAGCCCTAATATCCAGAGTATACAAAGAACTCAAAAAATTAGACAATATGATAACAAATAACCCAATCAACAAATGGGCCAAGGACCTGAACAGACACTTCTCAGAGGAGGATATACAATCAATCAACAAGTACATGAAAAAATGCTCACCATCTCTAGCAGTCGAGAAATGCGAATCAAAACCACCCTAAGATACCATCTCACTCCAGTAAGATTGGCAGCCACTATGAAGTCAAACAACAACAAGTGCTGGCGAGGATGTGTGGAAAAGGGTACACTTGTACATTGCTGGTGGGTCTGTAAATTGGTGTGGCCAATTTGGAAAGCAGTTTGGAGATTTCTGGGAAAGTTGGGAATGGAACCACCATTTGACTCCTTCTTGGACTATTCCCTGAAGACCTCAAAAGAGCATGCTACAGGGATACTGCCACATCGATGTCCATAGCAGCACAATTCACAATAGCTAGACTGTGGAACCAACCCAGATGCCCTTCAATAGATGAATGGGTAAAAAAAAATGTGGCATTTATACACCATGGGATATTACACAACACTAAAAAATGACAAAATCATGGAATTTGCAGGGAAATGGATGGCACTAGAGCAGATTATACTTAGTGAAGCTAGCCAATCCCTAAAAAACAAATACCAAATGTCTTCTTTGATATAATGAGAGCAACTATGAACAGAGTTGGGAGGAAGAGCAGGAAAAAAAAAAGATTAACTTTAAACAGAGACATGAGATGAGAGGTAAAGGGAGAGAAAAGGGAAATTGCATGGAAATGAAGGGAGACCCTCATTGCTATACAAAACTACATATAAGAGCTTGTGTTGGGAATGGGAAAATAAACAAGGAAAGAAATGAATTACAGTAGATGGGGTAGAGAGAGAAGATGGGAGTGGAGGGGGTGTTAGTAGGGGATAGGAAAGGTAGCAGAATACAATAGTTACTAATAGGGCATTATGTAAAAATGTGGATGTGTAACCGATGTGATTCTGCAATCTGCATTTGGGGTACAAATTGGGAGTTCATAACCCACTTCAATCTAATGTACGAAATATGATATATCAAGAGCTATGTAATGTTGTGAACACCAATAAAAAAATTTAAAAAAAGAAAACAAATTGGTGGTTTAACATCATTTTAATGTGTTTTTGAATGTTGGTTGCCAAAGTTTTATTAAGAATTGTTGTGTTTACCTTCATAAGGGACATTGGTAGTTTTCTTTCCTTGATTTGTTTTTGTCTGATTTTGTCATCAGAGTGATACTGACTTCATAGAATGAATTAGGAAGTGTTCCATCCCTTTCTATGTCATGGAATATTTTAAGGAAGATTAGCATTATTTCTTCTTTAAATGTTTGGTAAAACTTGTTAGAGTCCATTTAATCCCAGGCTTTTGTTGTTGTGGTGGTGAGGGTTTTATTTGCTTTTTTAATCTCATTTTTTGATATCTTTCTGTATAGGTTGTATATATTCACTGTATTCAATGTGGGTAGATTGTATGTGTTCAGAAAAAAATTATCAATATTTTTAAGATTTTCAAGTTTGTTAAAATACAAGTTTTTCAGATACTTCATAATGATTATCTGGATTTCAGAAATGTCTGTTGTAATACCTACTTTTTATTTATAATTCATTAGACCTGGGTCTTCTCTATTTTGGTCTGTTTGGCTAAGAGTTTATATTTTCAAAGCATCAACACTTTTTTGCATTGCTCTTTTGTGTTTGTGTATATTAAATTTTATCAACTTTGGCTCAGATTGTAATTATTTCCTGTTTTCTTATTTGGGAATCAGCTTGTTCTTACTTTACTAGGGCCTTATGGTTTAATAGAAGATTACTTATTTAGAATCTTTCTATTTGATTTATTTAGACAATATAATGATACAAACTTTCTTCTTGAAATTGTTCCTTCATATTGTTACTGACATTGTAATAGTGTTATAATTTAAATATAATGTGTTCCCCAATAGCTCCTTTTATTGCAGGAATATTAAGAGCATAAATGACTGGATTATACAACAGTAACATCACTGGTCCTTCCTTGTTTGAATGCACAGATCTGTATGTGGGGGGGGTGTTTAATAATTGTAAGCAGGTAGTGTGTGGGTGTGGCTTAAGGAGGTGAGTCACTGGGGGTATTCACCTCTGTGCATCTTGCCTTGGTCTCTCTCTCTCTCTCTCTCTCTCTCTCTCTCTCTCTCTCTCTCTCTCTCTCTCTCTCTCTCTCTCTCTCTCTCTATATATATATATATATATATATATATATATATATATATATATATATATATATATATAATTTTAAGAACCCACCATGAGCTGAAAAGTTTTTTTACCACTGAGCCTTTCCCCCATCATGTTCTGCCTTATCTTGGGCCCAGAGCATAGGAGTAGGCCATCTGTGGATTGAGACCTCTGAAATCATGAGGACCAAATAGTTTTTCCCTCCTCTAACTTGTTTATGTAAGGTATTTTGATCACAGCTGTACAAAGTTTGAAAAAAAAACATATGTTTTATATCTGTTCTCATTAGTTTTTAAGAATTTTTTTTATTTCTACCCTGATTCTTCTTGGATGTATTCATGATTCAAAAGGATATTATTCAACCTTCATTTTGAAGTTGTTTCCATTTTTTAACTTCTTATTGATTTTTAATTTTATTCCATCATATTCGGGTAAGATACAGAAATTTATTTTTTGTACTTGCTCAAACTTGCTTTCTGTCTTAAAATATGGTATATTTTGGAGAAGAGTATTTGTGCATCTGGGAAGAAATTTAATTCCGTTGTTGATGAATGAGTTGTTGTTTTTGTTGTTAACTGGGAATTTAACCCAGGGGCACTTAAACACTTAGCAACATTCCCAGTCCTTTTTAAATTATTTTTTTTTAATTTTGACACAGTTCTCACTAAGTTGTTTAGGGTCTCAATGAGTTCCTGAGGCTGTTCTCAAATTTGCCATCTTCCTGTCTTGGTTTTCAGAGTTACTAGGATTAAGTCTTATTCCAGTGCACACAGCAACGTGTGTGTGTGTGTGTGTGTGTGTGTGTGTGTGTGTGTGTCAATCTATGAGTGAACATACATTTAATAAAACCTTGTATTTACAAAGCTCGGTCCTTTTTTAGATTTGCATTTTAATCCAGTTAGCACATTCATGTATATTATTACAATGTTACTATTAGAAACATTTTTTTTAAACCAATGAAAAATTACCCATGGAATATTTGTTTATAAATTATTTCATCAAAATTTTTTCCCAACATAAGGTGTTGCACATGCTAAACATACACTGTTTTGTTTTGTTTGTTTTATTCACCCCAAAGAGCCACATTCCCAGCCATGTTTTATATTTTATTTAGAAACAGGGTTTCACTGAATTGCTTAGCACCTCCCTTTTGCCACGTCTGGCTTTTAACTTATGATCCTCCTGCCTCAGCCTCCAGCCACTGGCATTATAGGAGTGCACCATCTCCTCCTTATGCATAAGCATAACACTCTGTTAACACTGAGGTACAGGGTTTTTCCAGTCCTGAATGATAAGTTCCATTATTTCAGTCTGTCCAAATAATACTTTCTACATGACCTAAGTTTTAATATGTTTAATATGTATTTCAGCAGTTTACTACATCAATAAGAAATTATGATCAAATTTAAGTATTTGCATGATGTTATTAATTATTTTCTTTCTTTATGGAAAACATTTCTCTTCATTAATTCAACAGAGAGTTTTTTGAGGACATTTAGTCTTAGTACTAGGCATTTATGATACAAAAATGAGTAGCCTATGTAAAAAAGAACTATTTTATTCTTTTACATCACTAAATCCTTTCAAAATTCGATGAAAACTTGGTGCTTCTCCTCCTCCTCCACCCCCCCCAAAATACACTGATTCATTGCATATACACACATTTAGCCTGATTTTGATTGTTAAGGGAATGGTTTTTGAAGAGCTCTTACCATGCTGAAGAGTTTTAACTCTATCGGCAATAGTTTTAATTGGGGAATCAACATAATGTGGCTGACATTTTTTAAATAATTGGTAATAATAGCAAAGATTAGAAGTTGTTACAGGAAAGTAACACCAGTGGAAAGGAGTCTTTAGGAAGCCTTATATCATTTCAAGATGGTATTTTTTTTTACTTTGAATTATTTTAATATACCATTTAGCTTATCTCTCTTTTTTTGTGTATGTACAATTTTTATGATCAACTTTTCCCAAGCTGCTGATTACCCTAAGAAATAGAGATATAAGTCTGTATTATTATTGGATAGACACTAGAAATTAATATGTGAATTGTTAGTAATTTTCTAAAAGCTATTTGAAGAGTTAGATGTGTTATTAGCCAATTAATAATGTGTAATGGAGAATTCAACTAAGTGGTCTGGTTAACCAGACCTTAGATAATGTTTCTGGGTTTTGAGTTTGTTGTTTGTTTTGCTTTATATATCATTTGTGCCTAAAAATTCTAGCTCAATTATTTTTTTTTTTCACCAGGGATTGACCCAGGGGCACTTAACCTCCAAGCCACATTCCCAGCCTTTTTTTTTTTTTTTTATATAGACTCAGGGCCTCGCTGAGTTGCTTAAGCCCTCATGAAATTGCTGAGACTGACCTTGAACTCATGTTTCTGCCTCAGTCTCCTAAACTGCTAGGATTACAGGTGTGCACCACCATGCCCAGCTTCTAGTCATAGGTGATCTACCAGTAAGCTACATCTCCTGCCCTTATTTTTATTTTGAGGCAGAATCTCACTAAGTTGTGCAGGCTGATCCCTCTGCCTCAAACTCCAAAATCACTAAGATTAAAGGTGTACCACCATTTTGCACAGTCAAGTTTTAATTATCTTAGGAAATTTAGTAAATACTTTTTAAAGACTCTTAAGTCAAAACTTTCTAGTATCTCTATATTCTGTAATTTTATTTCATTTAGAACAAAAGAGTTGTTTTTAAAACCTGCAAATTAAGCATTAGGTGAACACATTTATTCGAGTTTTAGAAACTATAAGTCTTTAATTGTTATTTTCCTTGTTAAAGAGCCTTGAGAGAATTTTTAATTTGTGCAATTTCAAAGAAGATATTTCCCTTTCAGGAATTTTTAACATTCATTTCATGTTTTTATTTTATTTTATTTTTTAAATTTTTTTATGTGGTGCTGAAGATCTGAACACAGTACCTCATATATGCCAGGCAAATGCTCTACCATTGAGCTACAACCACAACCCTCTTTCAGGAATCTCTTTACCTTAAATTTGATGTAATGCTGAGGTGTTTAATGTTTTAATTTATCATTGTCCTTGTAGAGGTAAAAGAAAATGTGTTTTAAGTGATATAAATGTTTTAATATCAAGGACTGTATACATTTTTATTTAAAAATCATGTATATGTATATATTGCATGCTTGCAAGCAAGTAGTTTATATTCTGTCTTTGAATATTAGTGCATAGACAAAGCAGCCCAAAAACCTATATTTCTACAGCCAAGAAGTGAAATTTTTAACATTGTCTTCAGACTTCTTTCTGAAAAACTACTGCACATTTAAATTTCTATTTCAGAAATGCCACTGCACTCTACATGGCATTCTATGGTCATCTCTTTTATTTCCCAGTGTATTATAAATATCTTTTCTAGTCAAAAATTATTTTCAGAAATGTCACCAATCTGTTGTTAGTTCTGAATCCTTACATGTTATTCATTTGTTGCATATGATTTCTATCAAATTTTAAAAGGCCCATAACTTTTTAAACTATAATTTATTTATCTATTCATAAGCCTGCAATGGTCTCTGCTATGCACAAGAAAATGAACATTAGCTTGTGGAAGGCGGAATAGATTAGTCTTGATTTTGGAGACCACCAAGCTGATCTCCTGAACTGCAAAGACAACATTTTTTCAAATGCCAATATTAAGGAATTCTGGGATGGTTTTGAAGAAATATCAAGTATTTTTTTTTTTGTATACTGTTTTTAAAATCGTATCCCCACAAAATGATAAACTGTAAATATAACCTAACAAATTTTTATTTTTAAAAACTTTTATTATTCCATTGTTGTCAAACAAAAATAAGTATGTGGAAACAAAACACTGGGTCTTAATCCTTTTTTTTTAGTGGTTGTTCAAAACATTACAAAGCTCTTGACATATCATATTTCATACAATAGATTCAAGTGGGTTATGAACTCCCATTTTTACCCCAAATAAAGATTGCAGTATCACATTGGTTACACATCCACATTTTTACATAATGCCCTGTTAGTAACTGTTGTATTCTGCTACCTATCCTATCCTCTACTATCCCCCCTCCCATCTTCTCTCTACCCCATCTGCTGTAATTCATTTCTCTCCTTGTTTATTTTCCCATTCCCCTCATAACTTCTTATATGTAATTTTGTATAACAATGAGGGTCTCCTTCCATTTCCATGCAATTTTCCTTTTCTCTTCCTTTCCCTCCCATCTCTCATTCCTGTTTAATGTTAATCTTTTCCTCCTGCTCTTCCTTTCTTCTCTGTTCTTAGTTGCTCTCATTATATCAAAGAAGACATTTGGCATTGGTTTTTTAGGAATTGGCTAGCTTCACTTAGCATAATCTGCTCTAGTGCCATCCATTTCCCTGCAAATTCCATGATTTTGTCATTTTTAGTGCTGCATAATATTCCATAGTGTATAAATGCCACAATTTTTTTAACCATTCATCTATTGAAGGGCATCTGGGTTGGTTCCACAGTCTAGCTATTATGAATTATGCTGCTATGAACATCGATGTGGCAGTATCCCTGTAGTACACTCTTTTAAGGTCTTCAGGGAATAGTCCGAGAAGGGCAATAGCTGGGTCAAATGGTGGTTCCATTCCCAGATTTCCCAGGAATCTCCATACTGCTTTCCAAATTGGCCGCACCAATTTACAGACCCACCAGCAATGTACAAATGTACCCTTTTTCACACATCCTCGCCAGCACTTGTTGTTGTTTGACTTCAGAATGTCTGACAATCTTACTGGAGTGAGATGATATCTTAAGGTGGTTTTGATTTGCATTTCTCTGACTGCTAGAGATGGTGAGCATTTTTTCATGTACTTGTTGATTAATTGTATGTCCTCCTCTGAGAAGTGTCTGTTCAGGTCCTTGGCCCATTTGTTGATTGGGTTATTTGTTATCTTATTGTCTGATTTTTTTAGTTCTTTGTATACTCTGGATATTAGGGCTCTATCTGAAGTGTGAGGAGTAAAAATTTGTTCCCATGATGTAGGCTCCCTATTTACCTCTCTTATTGTTTCTCTTGCTGAGAAAAAACTTTTTAGTTTAAGTAAGTCCCATTTGTTGATCCTTGTTATTAACTCTTGTGCTATGGGTGTCCTGTTAAGTAATTTGGAGCCTGACCCCACAATATGTAGATCGGAGCCAACTTTTGCTTCTATCAGATGCCGTGTCTCTGATTTGATATCAAGCTCTTTGATCCATTTTGAGTTAACTTTTGTGCATGGCAAGAGGAGGGGATTCAGATTCATTTTGTTGCATATGGATTTCCAGTTTTCCCAGTACCATTTGTTGAAGATGCTATCCTTCCTCCATTGCATGCTTTTAGCCCCTTTATCGAATATAAGATAGTTGTAACTTTGTGGATTAGTCTCTGTGTCCTCTATTCTGTACCATTGGTCCCCCCGCCTGTTTTGGTACCAGTACCATGCTGTTTTTGTTACTATTGCTCTGTAATATAGTTTTAAATCTGGTATCACTATACCACTTGATTCACACTTCCTGCTTAGAATTGCTTTTGCTATTCTGGGTCTTTTATTTTTCCATATGAATTTCATGATTGCTTTATCTATTTCTACAATAAATGCCATTGGGATTTTGATTGGCATTGCATTAAACCTATAGAGAACTTTTGGTAATATCGCCATTTTGATGATGTTAGTTCTGCCTATGCATGAACAGGGTATATTTTTCCATCTTCTAAGATCTTCTAGTGTGTGTCTTGTAGCCACAGCACTGTTATTATATGAACCACTGTAAAATGGCAAACTTAAAAATATTTTGTAGGGCTACATAAGATGGCACATGCCTGTAATCCCAGGGACTCAAGAAGCTGAGGCAATTTCAAGTCTCAAGCAAGTCTCAGCAAATTAGAGAGGCCTTAAGCTACTTAAAGAGACCATATCTCAAAATTCAAAAAAAAAAAAATGTTTGTAGCCAGGGATAAAGTGCCCCTGGGGTCAACTCCCAGTACCAAAACCCAGCCCAATTCTTTTATTGGTCAACAACTCAGTCTGTGAAACTCTTCCTTTACATCCCTAGAAAGAACAGCTAGACCTTGACCTCCATTGTTTATTTTGTCACAGCCAAAGCTTCTGAGTGACCTTTATTTAAACTGCAACAATTAAAAGTCAAGCTGGGAGTGGTACATCTAGTGCTCTAACACAGTACTTGGCAGACTAAATAGATAGATAGACGGATAGATAGATAGATAATTACATCTTTTTCCCATGCATTTCTCTTTTATTTTCTGACGAACTTACAAGGTAAAAATTAAAAATTTTCCCATTTTATAGAGGATGAAATTATGTTACAAAAAAATGAGTAATGAATTTGTGATCTCAAACCATGTGGATTTTACATCTTTAATGATAAATTTTCCCTAAATTGCTTGAATTGCTGAATTGTGCATCAGTCATGACGTAATCAGAAAATTACTGCCAAATAATTGTTAAAGTTGTAAGATATAAAGTAGATACTAAATACAGACACTTAAATATTTTGTTGAAGATATTGCCTGTATAATTAAACATTTTCAAAAGGTGTAATTTATTTAAAATTGTCTCATTTTGGAGAAAATTATGTGAAGTTTAAAAAGCTATTCATAATGAATTTATAATATTTTAAAGATGTATATTTTTTGCATTTATATGACCAGTTATATATAATTACAACTGATCCTTTAAGAGAAGTATAAGAAAGATAGTATGTGTCTAGGAAGTGAAGTATAAATTACTCAAGACATGGTAGAGAAAAGGGATGAGTAGCCATCTGTAGAGGAACATGCCTATAATCCTGGCATCTTGCGAGTCTAAGGCAAGAGGATCACAATTAAGGCCAGCCCCAACAACTTGGTGAGGACTGAGAAACTTAATGAGACCTCATTTCAAAAGTTAAGAGCTGGGGATGTAGCTCATTAGTAAAGGAAGCTATAAATCCCCAATACAACAAAGAGGTGGGGAATAAATGGAATGGGAAGGTTTGATGTCTTTAAAACTGAACCCTTACCTCTTAAAACTAACCCTCAGTCCTTTAAGAAAATATATCATGTGAAAACACAGTAGTATCCTGTAAGTGCTAATAGAACTCAACATTCTGGGATTTGGGTTTTGTTTGTTATGGGGGCCGGGTACCAGGAATTGGAACGCATCGGCACTTAACCACTGAGCCACATCCACAACTCTTTTCATTCTTTTAAATTTTGAGATCGTTTCTCTCTCACTAAGTTGCTCAGGACCTCAGAGTTGCTGCCATTGGCCTCGAACTTGAATTACAGCTGTATGCCACAACACCCAGCTAAAACTCGACATTCTGAAAGTCATTTTTAAATAACCATCAAATGTCAAAAATGGACAGAATCAACTTTTTTTAGAATCTGGAATTTAATCCAAAACTTTTAGTAACCAAGAGACTAATGAAGAAAAGGGCAGCTAATTTTTGATATCGAGGGAAATCTTTTTAGGCACTGATGACCACTAAAATAATGGAATACAGACTTCAGTGACTACACCAAACAAGAAATTCAGCCTTTTAGAAGAAATTGGTACAACTTACTAAACAATGACTGTGGTCCTCAGTGATAAACAACAACAAACTCTGAGGCAGGGGAGAATCTGATTATTACAGTTAACACATTTACAAAGTTCAGATACCCAATTAAAAAAAAAAAAACAACAACAAGGCATGCACACAAAAAAGGAAAGTGTCTCATTCAAAGGAGAAAGATATATTGACAGAAATATTCCCTGAGGATTCCAGATATTGAAGTTAGACAACAGTCAAATATACCCAAAAAGCTTAAGGAAAATCTGAATAAATAAATAACTAAAGGAAAACAGGAGAATGATGGATGACCAAAATGAGAATACAAATAAAGAACTTGTATAACCTACTAGAAATTTTGGAACTATAAGTGATTTTATGACATACTAGAACTAGACCTACCAAAAGGCATATACTGAACCATGAGTGGGTAATACACACCTGTAATCCTAGCTACTCAGGTACTCACGAGGCAAGAAGATCACAAGTGTGAGGCCAACCTGGGCAACTTAGACCCTATCTCAAAATTAACATTTTAAAAGGGCCATGGAAGTAGCTCACTGGTAGAGCACTTGCTTAGCATGCACAGGATACTGGATTCAATCCCCAGTACCAAAAACCAAAGGTATATACTAAATTTGTTTTTAAAGAGAGGGAGGGAGGAAGGGAGGAGAGAGAGAGAGAGAGAGAGAGAGAGAGAGAGAGAGAGAGAATTTTTTTAATATTTATTTATTTATTTTAGTTTTTGGCGGACACAACATCTTTGTTTGTATGTGGTGCTGAGGATCAAACCCGGGCCGCACGCATGCCAGGTGAGTGCGCTACCACTTGAACCACATCCCCAGCCCCTATACTAAAACTTTTTAAGGACATACTATTCACCCTCCTTGCAGCATGTTCAAGTAAGTAAAAAGAGAAAGAGCATTTAGAAGCTCTGTGATGGAATTAGACACTTAATGAAAGTTGATGTTAATAATATCTAATATAAAACATCTATTAGAAAAGATGTCAGAGAAGTTGGGCTTCTGTTGACTTGCTTTTCATTGGCTGATTTGTCTTGGAACAAGCACTGAACATCTCACCCATAATAGGCTGTTCTGTGAAACAGATTATCTGCTCTATGAACAAATGAAGAGCCAGTAAAACTGTACAGAACAGATAAAACTGTCAATCATCCACAATGCACTATATTGGCTGGTTTCTTATTAAAACTTTTTAATCAGGAAAGGGAAAGCTGTTTTGAAAAACTGTTGTACTAAAGTCACAGGAAATTGGAGTCTATTTAATTGGCTAATTTGAAAGAAAGACGCAAATAACCAAAATTATAGTACAAATTTGAAACTCATTTGTGGTCAGTTTTCTTACTCATTCTTAACAAACTGAACCACATTTCTTTTTCTTTATGCTCTGCTATAAGTTAATAGTAAAAGCCAAAGAAACAGCATCAAACATACTCAGATTTTGATTGCTTTGTTGATTCTTTCTAGTTACCAGCCTAAAAAGTCCATCTTTATAAAATTTAGGATCCAATTATCAGGTTTTCCAAAGGGTTTCTGAAGTTCTTTTTGTTTTTGTTGTTGTTTGTTTGTTATCAATTAAAAATATTTCCTTTACCACGTCACTTTCAATGAAGATTTTCAATGGAAAGTGTGGTGTTCTGCCTTGAAATCCATTTGATACTTGGGAAAAATTAAATCTAGTTAAAAATTAAATCTCTGGTTAAAATTAAATCTCTATTGGTTTTAGACTGTGGCTTTTCTTTGCTCCTATATCATTAGATTTATATTACACAAGTTTTCTTTTGGAAATAGGTACAGAATTTTCACAGCTGTATTCAGGTAACTAAAGACTTTGTGTCCCCAGAACATTTTGTACAGTCATTTCACTTAACACAGGAACTGAGACTTTTGAAGGAAGAAATCAATTATGATGATAGGCTCCAGGTAAGAAATGAATGTTCAGTCCTTTTATATTCAGAAATTAAAATATATGCATAATAATTTAGGCAGTCATTTTCTGATTTGTCACAACAAGCTAATTGAAGGTTAATATTAATGTATATTTAATTGTATGAATTTTAATGGCCCTTATTATAACTTTTGGCTTAGAAACACTTTTAGATTTTGACATTTTTGTTATTGAATTAGGCTTTCCTAGGTCACCATTAAAATTATTAATATTTTTAGCATGGTAGTTGTCATTTGTCAGTTTCTCTCCAGCTTAAGTGATGAGAAATGTCAATATCTCTTTCAGGTTAAAAATATCTTGTATCATGCAGTCAGAGAAATGGTGAGAGCTTTGAAGGTACATGAAGATGAAGTAGAGGATATGGAAGAAAATTAAGTGTGTCCTGTTGGAAAATTTTAGATTGTAGAACCGGGATTACCACCCCTTGTGGTAATCAGTGTGCACACTGATTTAAGCTTCACAAAACCTTCAGTGCCAAGAAATTCTCTTCGTATTGATTACTTGTTACTGACACCACAGCAGTATAGCATATGTCACAGCTCCTGTGATTCAATGTCATAAAACAAGGTAAATTTTAAAACAGAAATTCTGAGCTGTTTCTGTATCATAGTGTATATGATGTTTGTGAAGATTTTAATAGCTGATGACTATTATCAGCTGTCTACTTGATTTGTGTATAGGCCTAACTATGCAAAATATTATTTAAAAACAATTCCAGGTGCAGTGGTGCACATTTGTAATCATAGTGACTTGGAAGGATAACTAGTTCAAGGCCAGTCTCAGCAACTTAGCAAGACCCTGTCTCAAAATTAAAAGGCTTTCGGATATGGATGGGAGGGTGAGTGGCCCTGGGTTTAATCCCCTGTAGAAGAAAGGGGGTGGGGTGGGGTGGGGAGGGACTCTGATAGCCCAAGTTCTGGGTATTTTCCTGATTGTTTGTTTTCTTTTGTTTGTTTGTGTGGGCGTTGTTTTTTTTTTTTTTTTTTTTTTTTTTTTTTTTTTTTTTTTTGTCTACCATTCTTATCTCCACATGGACTATTTTGTCACTGTCTACCCCAAAGTTCAGCCAGGATTGTGAGCAAATACCTTTCATGTGAACTCCCAACACTTGGCACAAGGACTAATGAGATAGCTAATTGGCCAGGAAAGAAAATTCTCTAAGAAAGGAAATTGGGCTAGGAAATACTTAATATGATTTGGTGAGCTATGACTTTTTAAAGATTCTCCTGTTGATGAACAAGAGATGTAGCCCAGTGGAAGAGAATTTACCTAGCATGTGTGAGGCCCTAGGTAGGTTCAATCCCCAGCACCACAAAAACAAGACTTCCCTGTTGATTCACTTATTTTTACACATTTATTTTTGTGCTGCTAGGGATTGAACCCAGGGTCTTTAACCCCGAGCTACATCCCAAGCCCCATGAGCTTTGACTTGTTAATAACCATTTTTTCAAATATGCCTCAACTGATTGTAGTTTCTTTTGCCTGATGCTTTTGTATGTGATATCTGATTTAACTTTTGATATGAAATTAAAGGCAAGATACTTCTGGATATTACCACCTGCTGGTCCCCTGGTCTGCCAAGAGCCAATTGTCTATGATGATTTTTCTCCCCAAAAGCATTTGCCTCTTTCAGTATTGGTTAAGCTATGTTTTATCCATACTACAACCCCTTTCATATATCTGAAGCCAAGGAATTTCTGGCCAGGCAATGGCTGAAAACTTGATTGATGAGATTATTCTATCTATAGTCTGAAGAAAGTTGCCATGCTCTGAATTTCATGCTATTGAACTAAATTGTGCTAAGTCTATGGTGGAGAGAGAACACTGTTGTGCTTATATCATAAAAGATATTTGTAAACTTTGGAAGGCTGGGGAATTTCAGGTATATCCTTGCCCCTTTTATTTTTTTTATTTTGAGGCTGGCCTCAAATTTGTGGTCCTCCTGCCTCAGCCTTCCAAGTCACTGGATTTGTAGACATGTGCTACCTTGCCTGGCTAAATGTGTAAAACAGAAATATCAAGATCAAGGAAATGTTCAGAGTGAAACTTATGCTGAATAGTTAGGACCTTCCCATTTTAGTATATAATGTTTTATGGATTTTTTTTTCTGATTAATGAATTTACGAGTATTCGAATCCGTTTCTTTTCTAATGTGGGAATTTAAACACATAAGAAATCAGTATGTTACTTCCATTTTGTGGGTATGGGTTTAATTATGAGATAAGAAAGATTGGTAAACTTAAGAAGAAAAGTGCTCTCATACCTTTATTTTACTCTATATGCATATATTGAATATATAGAGATAGATAGATTCAGTATGTTTTGTTCTAGATTCCGGCCTATCAAAAATATTCTGCAGACCTGATTAGATAAGCACTTTCATCCTTGGGGAGAAAAAAAAAGAGAAAGTGGTTTAGTTAACATTCAATACACTGTGCATTATGAATTAAGGTGTAGCATGTTGACCAAGATACAAAGCTTATACCATTCTCATGTTACCAAGAGTCAGACTTGGAAGCTTCCTAATTGCAAAATTATTACAACCTTGGTTCCTTAATAGGTTTACCTAGGAAATTATACCTTGAAGTCACATGGTAAGTGTGAAAGCTGAGTAATAAAGTACTTATATTCCCACAGTAACCTATTTTGTATTTATTTATTGGTACTAGGGGTTGAACCCAGAGGTGCTTTACCACTGAGCTACATCTCCAATTCTTTAATAGTTTTTTTTACATGTTGTCGGTCCTTTATTTTATTCATGTTTATATTCAGTGCTAAGAACCAAACCCAGGGCCTCTCTAAATTGCTAAGATTGGACTTGAACTTCTGAGCCTCCTGCCTTACCCTCCAGAGCAGCTGGGATTACAGACATGCATTTCCACACCCAGGTACCTGGTTTTTTTGTTTTGTTTTCGTACCAGGGATTGAACTCAGGGGTACTCCACTGAGCCACATCCCCAGCCCTATTTTGTATTTTATTTAGAGACAGAGTCTTACCAAGTCTCACTTTTACTGAGGCTGGCTTTGAACTTGCAATTCTTCTGTCTCAACCTACCAAGCCACTGGGATAACAAGTGTGCACCAAAGGACCCATCCTGGCTATCTTTTTAAATGAAAGTTGTTACTTAAAAATGAAAAATGTTGTCAGGCTACATCCAGGTCACACTAGCTGTATAGGAAGTTGAGTACCCTTTTGTTAATAGAGTGGTTTTTAAAGCAGACTCAGCTTTTACATAAGCTCAGTAGGCTGGGGATATAGATCAGTGGTACAGTACTTGCTTACTATGCATAAGACCCTGGGTTCAATCCCCAGCACCATCTAAATCAAGTCAACTCAGTGTAAATGATCCATCCAGATTCAGTCAGGATTGGAGGATTGCCCTTTTGTGGTTTTTGTCTTTGAAAATACCTCAGCCCTGTAGCCAATGAAGGGATGTCAAGGATGAGCTATATATGGGGATCAGAGCTGGAATACATTGAGAGGAGATGCATTCTAAGGACAAGTGAGGAGTTAAATGCTGTTTCCCAGCTCTCTAGTCTTTGACCCTAAATTTGACAGGTATGAATGATGTGAACAGCGGGGGGGGTATGATGTCAACAAATACAAATGAGAAGTACAAGCCAGATAGAACTGACTTCTTTTCCAAGGAGAGCTGTGTGATCTTCTCTGCCATCACAGAGGATGGTGACTCCCTCTCAGGTCTGTCACACTGTTCCAGAAGAGGGAAGAAAAGGAACAGTTCCTAAAAATCACTGCACCATCTGAAGTTCACAGTGAAAACCACAAAACTTATAAGGAATAAAGCTTTAGTGAATAACACTCATAAAACTTCAACAATGACACATTATAAAAGAAAAAAAACTGGGATTACACTTTTGGTGATACTAGGGGTTGAATCCAGGCCATGAAGCATACTAAGGAAGCTCTCTTCTGTTAAGCTACACTCCCAGTCCTATAATATTTTAGTTTTTCACCACTATAAGAGGAAGGCACTACAAGAACAATTTTAGAGAAAAAGTTTATTTGGAGCTCAAGAGTTTCAGAGGTCTCAGTCCATAGATGGCCATCTCCATTGCTCTGGGCCCAGTTGAGACAGAACATGTGACAGGAAAGCAGCTTTCCAGCCACACTCTACCTGCCCCCAGTTAACCATATCAGTGAATTAATGCACTAGTTATGTGTAAGCTCTCATAAACCCAGACATTTCACGTCTCACATGTGAGCTTTTTAGGGAACAAATTCCATCTAAGTCACAATGTGCATCGAAGGTTTAAAAATTATAAATACTACAAATACAGGCTTTCTACCGTGAAGACCTAAAGTTTGCTTATGGAAGTAGTAAGGATTGATTTGAGTCATGAAGTAACTAGTAGGAGGACGGTTATGTGAGATTAAAGGGAAAGGTAATAGCAGACATAATTGGGTACAGATCACTACTACCACCATAACTAGGAAATAGTTGTGTGCATTCGTTTCAGTTTTTCTTGCAGGAGAAATTGCCAAGTAAACAATTCACATTCTGCTAAAGTTGTCCCCTTATATGTTAATAGTATTGGAACCAATTTTGCATGTTCAAACTAAACTATGGCCTGACTTTACAACAGGATATTCTTTGAATCAAAGCTTCTAAGCCAATGAAGCCATAGAATCTCAAACATTAGAAATTTTGCACATCTATTTAGTGGTCATCATATAATATAATCTATCATTTTCATGTAAACTCCCCTGAGATATGAGTAGCAATTCAACCCATTTAGATTAAGTCAAGTGCCAGTGTCACATATCTTCTAAGTACTATACAAGCTGCAGAATATTTGTTACTTTCACATATTCAGAGTTAGGGATGACTTTGTTAGAAATATTCCATTCACATCTCTCAAACTTAAGTAGTTAAATTTTTCAGAGTCAATCTAGTGTGTTCCAGTATTTGAACGTATATTCTACAGTGCTCAGTGGGCCAGGAGCCAGTATTGTCAACTAAACTTTGGGGAGGGGTTTGATTCAAAGGTAGAGGGCTACGGGGTGTGACTCAATGTAGAGTGCTTGCCTAGATGTGATGCCCTAGATTCAATCACTAGTACCAACAAAGATTCTCATTTTTAAATTGTATCCTTGGTTCCTTCACCCTTAATCTTATCATACCTGTAATGCCCCACCCTTTTTAATTCTATTCCTGATTTAGTACCTATGTTAGAGAAGCAGGCTAAGAACTGCAAAAATTTACCCAACCCTCACTCCAATTCATATGACTACTGAAAAATCCTAATGAACAAAATTATTCCAAATATTTTTTGATTCTCCAGACCCAGTGCCTAACGGTGCCCCCCTCACTTTTAGAAAAATGGAAGGCTAATCCACTTAAGACTCCTTTACTTTTTTTGAGAGGGAGAGGGGGATACTGGTGGACTTTACCATTGAGCCACATCCCAAGATCTTTTTAATTTTTGCTCAGAGGCTCACTAAATTGCTGAGGCTGGCTTTGAATTTGTAATCCTCCTGCCATGGCCTCCAGTAGTTGCTGGGATTATAGGCATGTGCCACCATGCCCAAGGTCCCCATTTTATTTTTTTTTATAGGATATCACTAAATTGTTGATGCTGGTCTTGAATGGGACCCTATACCTCAGCCTCTGAATTCACTGGGATTACAGGCCTGTGCCACTGAACCTGGAACTGGTCAGCCTTGAGTAAACCCTAGCAGCAAAACATGAAAAGTATGAGCAGACAGAAAATAAGTGGGAAAGCCTCTCATCCCTGAGCTAAGTTGGCCCAGTTCTTAAAGACATTTTATCTTTTAAGTCAGATTTCTGTATCTATTCTAGACAAAGCAAATTAATTAAGATATAAATCAGATCCTTTTCTTCCACAGCCAATCTAGCAATGACCAGAAAAGAACCAGTTTCTCATTCTCCACCAGATGGCACTGTTGGTCAGCAATGGCTTTTATAAAAGGAGGCACACTTCCCACTTTAAGGTGAAAATACCCTTAAAAAAAAAAAAAAAAAAAAAACAGGCGCAGCAGCTTGTAAGACTGAGAATCACAAGTTCAAAGCCAGCCTCAGCAACCTAGTGAAACCCTATCTCTAAATAAAATACAAAATAGGGCTGAGGCTGCGGTTCAGTGGTTGAGTGTCCCTGAATCAGAAGCACTAAGATTCCAAGTTCAAAGCCAATCTGGGTCATTTAGGAAACCCTGTCTCAAAAGGGCTGTGGATGCCCCTTGGTGGTAATAAGCTTGCATACCACACATGAGGCCCTGTGTTCAATACCTTCTACCAAACAACAAACAAATACAGCAGTGGTGCAATACTGTACTCCTAGTGACTCCAGGCAGCTCAGCCTATGGGCTGAGACAGTAGGATCCTGAGTTCAAAGTCAGCCTCAGCAAATTAGTGAGGCCAAAGAAACTTTGAGATACCTCTCTCTAATAAAATATACAAAGATGCTTGGGATGTGACTTAATGATTAAGTGCCCCTGAGTTCAATCCCCAGTACCAAAAAAAAAAAAAAAGACAAGGCATTTAAGTTAAACACACATTTAAGGTTATCCAGTTGACCTGTGAATAAGGAAAACAACTCAGTGAGACCCTGTATCTAAATTTAAAATACAAAATAGGGCTGGGGATATGGCTCAGTGGTGGAGTGCTCCCAATTTCAATCCCAAGTACAAAAAAAAAAAGATGTATGTATGTATATTCACACATATACACATAGAATATGTACATATGTAAATAATATATTTGTATGTGAGACACAAAAGTACCCATTGTAAAAAGCAATAAGTTCCAGTATTTTAATATCTTGAACTCACTTGAAAAAAATATGTGCATTTCAATAATCCTGATAAAACACTAGAGAAGAAAACAATTTTTGAAAAAAAAAATTACTATTTTTTTTTTGGTACCCAGGATTGAACTCAGAGCACTCAAACACTGAGCCCCATCATCAGCCCTATTGTTACATCTTATTTGGAGACAAGGTCTCACTGAGTTGTTTAGCACCTCACCATTGCTGAGGCTGGCTTTGACTTAAATATTCTCCTTTCTCAGCCTCCCAAGCCACTGTGATTACAGGCATGTGCCACTGCGCCCAGCAAGAAACTGATTATTTTGCAAATAACTTCCTCCTATTATGTTTCTTTTAAACAAGATTTCCAGGTTGTATGGATTACCATGACAATATGATTTAGATAAAAATATTACTCCATACTATTGAATTTTTCAAAGAAATGTTTTCTGAAAAGATGAAAATGAGAACTCGGGATCAGGCGTTAACACCCAGTTACTTCAACAGGTAAGTCCAGGAGGACTGCCAAGCTTGATACAAGCTTGTAATTCCAGTAGATCAGGAGGCAGAGGCAGGAGGATCAAGTTCCCAGGCCAGGCTCAGCAACTTAGCCAGGAGTCTATTTTTAAAAGGGGTGGGGATGTGGCTCAGTGGTTCAACACCCAGGTTCAATCCCTGGTACCCCCCAAAAGGAACAGTACAGTGAGAGACCACCACTAAGAAGAGACAAGACCCACCTTACTCATACAGAACAAATTATTTAGGGGAAGCAAGCTATTCTAAATCCCTTTAAGTGCCTCAAACTAAACAGAAACGATATAAGAACACCTAGCAATCCTAGCCAGGAAATGTCCAGACTATGATGTAATAAAGAAAATAAGCATTATTTAAATCTACTCTGGAAGGTATTCTGCTGCAAAGGAACCATCAAAGTCCTAGTCAAAACACACATAAACCAGGTGCAGTGGCACGTGCCTGCAATCCCAACAACTCAGGAAGCTGAGAATTGCTTCAAGTCAGCCTGGGCAATTTGGCAAGAACCTGTCAAAGGGAAAAAACAATTATGAGGCTAGGTTTACAAAATCTGGGATGTTATAACACTGAGATGAACAAATTAAGTCGTATAACTTTTAAGATGGTTTCATCTGCAACACAATAAGACAGGAAAAATATGACTTCTGCATGATCTCTTCACCCTTCCTACTTAGGCTAGTTTCTTCATGGAACATGGGAGCCTAACCCTACCTACTGAGCCCAATGAAGTCCTCACTCCCTCAGGAGGCAGTATGTGCCTCAGTCCCACAATTCCATACAGGAAGTCCATGCTTTAACATACCTAGTGATCTGCAAAGAAATGTTTTGTTTACATGCTCTTCTTCTCCAACCTCTTCTCCTAGAAAAAATCACTCACTCACTGTGCTCCACTGGGTAAAGGTGCTACAAGAATGGCTGCAAGCTGCTTAGAGCAGCCCTGGGCACTTTCCAGGTGAGTTCCACCAAAGAAAGGCTTGAAACATTTAGCTCTTGGGGATTTTCACTTGATTTTGCCCAAAATTTCCTCAGGAAATTCTACACTCTCCTCCAACACCTTTAAAGGGGAAAGGGATTGCAAAACAACAGTGGAAAATCTTTAACACACCAAAATAATAATTTGATAGCATCTACTTAAATTCCTATTCAAAGTTTACAATATCCAGATGTCATACAGTTACTTGCTTTTCAACCACCAACCAGTCAACAAGGGTATAAAACACAATTACTTTATTGATTTCTTACAATCAAATACTGCCAACTAGCATTACTTCCACTTATGCATCATTAAAAACAAAAGATCATTCCTTAGTATTTTTAAGTGATGCATTATATAACAAAGTTAGAACTTAAAATGCACCCTGATTAATTATGTAAACTGCTAATTTTTTTTAAAAAAAAGCATAACTAATGATTTGGTTCTTTTCTTCATAAAATGGAAATTTAAATATTTCTCCTGATAGTCTTGAGGTCAGCATTATGTTATTAGTGCAAAATGTGGGTATTGTAGTTTCATCTAGAAAAGTGTTTATCCTATACACCTTAATTAAACAAACAAAATGTGCATAACAAAATGCATACAGTCAATGCATGATAGAAAGCATGTTTCAAATATATGGCAGGCCCTCAGGCCACCATATTATTTAGGTTTTACATTATCATTTATGGCATTATAGATTAATTATATATAACACACTTTTATACATTTTAACTCTGAAGATAATTAATTGGTGCTTGAGAAAATTATTCTAGGTAGCCATTTGGTTTGCATCAGGAGAAAGTGAATCTCCAAGAGTTTACTGTCTGCCAGGTGGGAATCATTAGCTCTAGTGGGTAGATCAGCTACCCAATATATTTCAAAGTGACTGATTCTCACATCCTGGCAATGCTGCTCCTGCCAATCAGCCAGATAGTAAATCACATCTGGAATTACCCTTGTATGTGGTTTTCCCTTTTTTTTCTTCTTTTCTGGATTAACTTGTTGCTGTATTTCTTCTGATCTCTCCAAAAGCATTCCATTTCAATTATTCATAAGTCCTTTCAGAAAATCCTCAGACAGCTCCATAAGTGGAAGTTGTGGAGATGGAAAATCCAAGGGAGGAAGATTGGGTATTGGAATATCCTTGGCTTTCCCAGTATTTGCTGCAAATTTCTGCCAAGTTGAAGAAGCTGTAGCAGTGTCTGAATGTAGTGGCAAGCTCCATAATGCTGACTTTCCTATAAAATCAGCATCCACATCCAGTTCCTTATCTACTGGACCTTTTACAAGTCTTGCTTTTTCAGCTTTTAGTGCTTTATTTTCTTTCCTTAATCTTTCATTCTCAGCCACAAGGAACTCCACATGCCTTTTCAAATCTGCAATTTTGGTTGCCTGGTTCTCAATAATTGTTTTATCATCCTTCGGGGCTTTGCTTCCAATACATGGCTGTGTTGGCTCACTCTTTTGCTGAAGTAAACATAATAGTGTTTCTGAATTCCTGTCAAAGACTCCATAAATTTCAGAAAGGTGTTTCTCTGTACAAGGGCTGTAGTTCTGAGAAAGAAGGGGACTCTGACCCTCTGCATCCTCAGCAGAGGGTTTGTGAGATGCCTGAAGTTGGGTAGCTACATCTTTGTCTGTGTTCTGAGCTTTTGATCGTTCTTCACACTTTGCCCTTTTCCACTTCTCCTGGATGAGGAGGGACTGTTTCATGTGGCTATCCTTTTTCAATTCCAGTGATAAATGAGCCTATTTCACAAAAGGAAAATTATAATTTGCAGAATTTAATATTGGAAGTCTTTTTTACTGTTAATATATGCTATTCCAAGAGCCTTTCTGACTTAACACTTAATTTTTTTATACTGTTTGCAATTTAGTAAAGATTCAATAACAATATCAAAATAACATAAATTATAGAATGGTGTATTTTTTTACTTAAGTGAAAGCACCTTTCATTAAGTTAAAATCCTAATCTCAATAATTCAGACTTTTTCTGACTGTGCCTTACACTTCCTACATCTGCAATGCCATGCCATTTGTAATCATCTTAGAATTGGAGAAATCCTTTCTCTTTAGAACTCAGTTCTATAGTAACCAAAATGAAAAGTCTTCCTGTTAACAGAGATTTAGAAAGCTCAATGCAGGCAGATACCAATAGCAGGTTCTATAGTATCAAAGACACAAAGTTAAATACCCTATGATTCAGTGTTTATAAGTAAGTGGGTTTTCCTGCCACTGATATCCCTCTCAGAAATTATCTCCTTATTTCAATTAGACATATATGTACTAAGTACTTCCTAGGTACCTGATATTTTACAATCAAGAAATCAGAAGCCAGGTTTGGTGGCACATGTTTATAACCCCTGCTACTTAGGAGACTAAGGCAGGAGAATCACAAATTCAAGGCTAGCCTGGGGAACTTACCAAGACCCTGTCTCAAAATTTAAAATAGGGGTGGTGATGTAGCTCAATGGTAGAGCACCTGTCTAGCTTGTATAATGCCCTGAATTCAACTCAGACCACTGTTTAAAAAAAAGGTATTTAGATAAAGGTATGTTTTAAACCTCAACAAGCCTTCTTCTAGCATAAGAAATAAAGTCACTGGTGACACATATTTTGAAGTTAAGAACTTTTTAACGTAAGGCAGGGGGCATAGTGGTACAAGAAGCCTGTAATTCCAACCATTTGGGAGGCTTAGGAAGATCAAAAGTTCAAAGCAAACTTGGGAAACTTAACCAGACCCTGATCACAAAATAAAAATAAATAAAAAGGGCTGGAAGGATGCGGTCCACAGGTAGAGCATCCCGTAGGTTCAATCAACAGTACAGGGAGGAAGGAAGTAAAAAATAAAGAAAAAAAAATTGTCTAAGAATTCAAGAACAGACAAATGGGAGACTTCATATTTAAAAAATCTTCAATAAGCAGATTTATCCAATT
This sequence comes from Urocitellus parryii, assembly GCF_045843805.1. Taxonomy (NCBI): domain Eukaryota; kingdom Metazoa; phylum Chordata; class Mammalia; order Rodentia; family Sciuridae; genus Urocitellus; species Urocitellus parryii. The sequence continues at coordinate 182,355 of NW_027552271.1, forward strand.
GGATCCAGGCATGGTGGTGCACACCTGCAATCCCAGCAGCTCAGGAGCCTGAGGCAGGAGGACCACAGTTTCAAAGCGAGCCACAGCAACTTAGGGAGGCCACAACAACTTAGCAAGACCCGGTCTCTAAATAAAAAAAAATAAAAAGAGCTGGGGATATGGCTTAGTGGTTAAGCGCCCCTGGGTTCAATACCAGGCACTAAAACAAACAGCCCAACAATGGTCAAATATGAGCTACTAACAGGATGCAAGTTTTGGCATGTCTAAAAGAACAGGAATGAGGTTGGGGGAGAAGGTTGTTTCTGTATGCCATTATATCAACAGTTCACTTAGTTTTCACATTTTACACATTATTTTAATATAGCACTTAAAGACCTACATTTGATCCCCCACCATCAAACAAAAACAGAAACCCTACAGATTTTACAATTAAAGAACTTAAAAAGGGGTAAAGTGCTTTTTTTTACACACAATTCAAGTCTCCATTAAAAAAATCTTTTTAAAATTTTTCTGTAAACCTTAAGAACATGTCTTACCTGCTCAGACTTGGTCAGCTTCATAGCATCAGAAAGATATGCTGGCCCAAAAAAAGAGGAACATTAATATATGAGTATCATCCTATAATTACCAGGTAAAAGAAGTTTTAATACTTCTCATACAGAAAAAAAAATGATCTTACAAGCAGTAATGCTATGATTAGCTTTTGGAGGGATTTTTTTTTTTTTGTTTCAATACTGGTGAATGATCCCAGTGACTAAACAAGGGTTAGAGCTCTTCCACTGAGCTACATCCATAGCCCTTTATACTTTGAGAGAGAGTCTTGCTAAATTTCTGTGATTGGCCTGGAACTTGTGATCCCCCTGCCTCAGCTTCCCCAGTCTCTGGGATTACAGGCATTTGATACCTTAACTGGCAGGTTCTATGCTTTAAAATCCCTATGGAAGGGCTGGGGATGTGGCTGAGTGGTAGAGTACTTGCCTAGCATGTGGAGACCTACATTTGATCCCCACCATCAAACAAAAACAGAAACCCTACAGATTTTATAATTAAAGAACTGAAGATGATTTCATTTGAAAAATAATGTTTAGGAAGGATTAAAAAGTAATAAGAACCAGGCAGGTATAGTAGTGTATACCTGTAATCCCAGCAACTCAGAAGGCTGAGGCAGGAGGATTGGAAGTCTGAGGCAAGCCTGGACAACTTAGACTTTGTCTCAAAAAATATAAAAATAGCTGGAGATATTGCTCAGTGGTAAAGCACACCTGGCTGGGTTCAATTCCCAGTACTTAAAAAAATTAACAAGAACCTGTTAGGTATTTAGTCCAAAATAACTCCCATTTTGAAAATTAGCACCTGGCAATGAAGCATGACCTTCCTTTTAGGCCCACCCCAAAGACTCCCTAACTACTAAAACTATAGCATTGGTACCAAATAAAAATCACAGTGTTTTTTAACTACTCCCTTGTACCTAACTCTATATTTAAAAGACATTTTTTTTCCAGCAGGCTGCAGCACCTTACAGAAGGGCAGTCTAGTAGATATTCTCTGTCAATAAACCTTTGCTTAAACTAAGATGTATGCCCCATGGATATTTGCCCCAGCTACCCTAAAAAAAAAAACCTTTCAGACCAGGTGCAATGACAAGCACCTATAATCCCAGCAGTTCTGGAAGCTGATGCAGGAGGATCTGAAGTCCACAGCCAGCTTCATCAACTTAGCAAGCCCCTGTCTCTAATAATAAAAAAGGGCTAGGGATGTTTCTCAGTGGTTAAGTACCCCTAGTTCAATCTCAGGTACCAAAAACAACAATAACCACAACTCTCTGACCTCAGGATCAAACTCTGGGTGACTTAATTTGAAGTACATCCTAACATTCCCTCTTTTAGTAGATTGCTAGGAGTCTGCTATGGTTTGAATCTTAAATGCCCCAGGAAGCAGGCGCAAGTGTTGAAGATTTGTTCCCCAGCTATTGGCACCATGGGAAGGTATTGGAATCTGTAAGGGGTAGGGCTTAGTTAAAGGAAATTGGGTGACTCAGGGTTTGACGTGAAAGGCATATGTGTCCCCATCCCCTTTCCCTCTCTGCTTTCCATTACCATGAAGTGAGCAGCTTTGCTCTACCACATATTTCACCATGATGTTCTACCTTGCCACAGGCCCCAAAACAACAGGGCTAATAAAAAACATTAACTGAAACAATGAACCCATGAAACCTTTCCTCCTTTCAAGTTGAATCTCTCAGTTATGAAAATCTACAACAGAAATTTGGTAACAAAAAGCAGCAAAGTCTTTGCTATCACTATACCTGATAGTGGCTGAGAAATCTTTTAAATTGTGATGGAGGAGGTGTCATGGCTTAGAGATGTTGACTACAGAAAGCTTGTAATGTTGTAAACAGAGCTTAAAGTGCAATTCTGGTGGGAACTCAGAAGACCAGAATGCTGATAAGAATGTGTAAACTAAAGGCCAAGCTCATGAGGTTTCAAACAGAAATAAGGACCCTATTGAGAAATGGACTAGAAGCCATTCATGTTACATTCTGGAAAAGAACTAGTATTCATTTTATGTATGCCAAGATTCTGTGAGGCTGAATTTGAAAGAGACAGACTAATTAACTTGGTGGAGGAAATTTCAAGGCAGTGGTCTGTGTTTAGATTTCAATTAATATACCATTGAGAATGGGGAAAAAAAAAGAGAAAAGAGAGATTTGAAAAACTTTAGTTTAGACAGAAAAGTAGAACTTTTAAAGTTGTGGCCATGTAAGGTACCACTGCTAAAGAGATCAATGCCATTAAAAAGAAGCTAAGGACTTTGCACCTCAGGAATCAGCAAGACCCATCATAGACTCAAAGACTTCTATTTGATAAGAGAGCCCAGAGGAGCCCTACTCCCACAGATCCAGGGAATTGTTTTCCTTTTGTTCATCTTTCAAAGGAATCAGAGTCTGCCATAGCTGTTGTTGAAGCAGGCCATCTACTGCTCCAGATGGTAGAAGACTTTGTCATCCATACAATGGTGCTTTTGTAAACATGAAGAATACAGGAGTTATTACATGGGATCTTGGGGAATCCCATCAAGACTTCAATCAGCATATGGCAGTCAAAGCCCCTGCCAAGTATCCCCTGAGAAGGCAATGTGTGAAGCTGTGAGAGTGAAGCTAAAGATGCAATGGAGACCCCAGTAAGTCAGAGATGCCAGTAATGTAGAATGCCTGCCAAGGGAAGTCACAGGCAGAGAGTAGAGCCAGCCAAAGTGAGTGGCCACATGCACTACAGTTGGCAAAGCCAGAAACAGGACTGCCTAAACCCTTTGGAGTTCACATCATATCACTGTGTCCCAAAAGCAGCACAAGAAGCTACAGAACTCAGTATTTGCCCTGCTGGGTTTCCATCTTGATTTGGTCAAATCCCTTTCTTCTTTCTGTGGTCCTATTCCTCACATTTGTAATGGGAATGTCTATCCTATGCCACTGAATGTTACAAGTATATAACTTGTTAAATATTCCAGTGGCTCACAACCAAGTTTTCTTTGAGTCTCAGAGTAGACTTCGGATTTGGACATTTGAGTAATAAAGTAACTGTTAAGACTTTGGAGACTCTTTAAGATAGAATAAATGCATTTTGTTTCATGAGATGGACATAAGCTTCTGAGAGCCAGCAGCAGAATGTTATGGTTTAGAACTTGAATGCCCCCTTGAAGGCTCATGTGTTGACGGTTTGATCCCCAACTGATAACATTATGGGAACATTATGGGGAGGGAGGTAACAAACTCTGTGGAAGGGGATGTGTAACAGAAGGAAGTTAGGCCATGGAAGGCATGACCTTGAAGGTGATACTGGCCACATCTCCTTCCTCTCCCTCTGCTTCTCAAGGCCATGAGATGAGCAGTTTTCTTCACTACACTCCCTACCATTAAGTTCTGCTGCCCAACCATTAATTTTGATACAGGGCCTTGTTAATTTACCTAGGGCCTTCCTCAGTTGCTGAGGCTGGATTTAAATTTGCAATCTGTCTTAGCCACCCAAGTCACGTGACAAAAAAACAATGGGTCTGAATGACCATGGACTGAAACCTCTGAAATTGTTAAGAAAAAATTAACTTTTTCTCCTTCTACATTGATTTTCTCAGGAATTTTGACAATGTCAAAAACAACATAAAGAAATAATCGTAAGTTCTATAAATATTCAAACTCATGGTACATTTTGAGGTTTATAATATCAATCTGTTTTTCATGTTGTGCTTCTACGGATTTCTTCATTTACTTATTTTTACTTACATTCTGTATTTCATTTTGTTTCTCTGTGAGACATTTTAAATATGTTTTTGAACAAGATGGGGTATAAATAACATTAATAGTGGATCTATTTCTTACATTTTGTTCACTATAAACTTTTTGGTATTCCTCATTCCTATATTAAGTCTCTTTTCCCCCTTCTGCAGATACAAGAGACCTCTTTCTGCCTGATCTTTATTTGTATTTTAATGATTTTCCAATTTCATGCTTAGAAGTGTCTGCTAGGTTCTAGCATTCCTAAGAAGCAAATTAATTAGATGTTCCTTGTCCAAAGAAAACTAGGTGATTATAGTTTTGATTGAGCCTTACATGCCAGATTTACATTTTTCTTCAATTTGTTCTTGTCTTTTGTTCTTGTATTAATTTTGCATAGCTTGTGTATTTTTCTTCAATAACATTTAAATCTGTTGAGATGTTCTATCTGCTCTGCAACTGTTCAGATACATTGTGGATGAATTTTCTTAGCTACCTGCATAAATTTTTTTTCCTTGTCTGAAATACACTTTGCTTTATCCACTCCTTTTTTTTTTTTTTTTTGGTACCAGGTATCAAACCAAAGGGCACTTAACTACTGAATCACATCCTCAGCTCTTATTTTTATTTTATTTAGAGAAAAGGCCTTGCTGAGTTGCTTAGGGCCTCACTTTTGCTGAGGCTGACTTTGAACTCACAATCCTCCTATCTCAGCCTCATGAGCTGCTGGAATTATAGCAATATGCCACAGCATCAGCTGTTTTATCTACTTTCTTATCAAATAGAATAGCTTTTGCAAAACTCAAGAAATGCCTCCCTTTGTAGAGCCTTAAAACAGTATAATGCAGCGGTGCATACCTATAATTCCACCAGCTAGGGAGGCTGAGGCAGGAGAATCAGGAGTTCAAAGTTAGCCTCAGCATTTTAGTATAAGGCCCTAAGAAACTCTGTGAAACCCTGTTTCAATTTAAACAATGGCTAAGGATGTAACCCAGTGATGAAGTGCCCCTAGGTTAAGTCCTAAGTAATTAAATAAATAAATAAATAAATAAATAAATAAATAAATAAATCTCACAACTGGGAATTGGGGCAGGGGCCACATGGGGTATAAGATATTGAAATCTGGGGGCACTTAGTCATTGAGCCACATCCCCAGCATTTTAATTTTTAATTTTGATACAGGGCCTTGCTAATTTACCTAGGGACTTCCTCAGTTGCTGAGGCTGGATTTGAATTTGCAATCCTCGTCTCAGCCACCCAAGTCACTGGGAATACAAGCATGTGCCACATGCCTGTTTTCTATTTGAAATTTTTAAAGGTTATTTTAGGAGGATAAAAAAAAACGTTCAATCTGATTGCATGGTCATAGATTTCCTCCACAAATTCAAAACAAGAACAAATGCTCACCAAAAGAAATTTGGTAAAAGAATAGGCATCTCAGGAAAAAAGAAAACTAACAATTCTGATTAAACTGCTTCCTCCAAATAGGAAACAAGGCAAATATCTAAAGTAGATATTAAGAAATGATGGGTACAGGAACTAAGAAAATCTGAAGAACCCACTACTTTTTCCAGCAAGGCATGGTAGTGCATGCCTATAATCCCAGAGACTGGGGAGGCTGAGGCAGGAGGCTCACAAGTTCAAAGCCAGCCCCAGCAACTTAGTGAGGCCCTAAGCAACTCAGGGAGACTCTGGCTCAAAATATAAAAAGGGATGGGGATGTGGCTCAATGGTTCATAGGCAACTTCAATCCCAGGTATCAAAATAAACAAAAAAACCTATTGTGAATAAGTCAATTTAAAATACAATGAGCTCATTCCAACACATCAATTTTGCAACTCTAATACATGGCTATTTTTTTAAATATTTTTTTTTAATTTTAGGTGGACACAATACCTTTATTTTACTTATTTATTTTAATGTGGTGCCAAAGATTGAACCCAGTGCCTCACACATGCCAGAGGAGTGTGCTACCACTGGGCCATAAAACCAAGTCTAAACTCCAAATCAGCCCAGTTGGATTTACTAATCACATTAAGTTTTATCTCCATGACTTAAAGCTAATGATTTAACAAGCTATCATCTTTTCTAACCTAAGAATCTCACAGAATTTAGACCAGGTCAGGGTGATATTTGAAGCCCTATAGCAGTTTCAATTATTCAAATATCAGATTAAGAGGAATGCAAGATTTTTTCCTTTATTTATTCAGTTAGCTGGAATCTTTGGTTTTGTTGTTGTTGTTTTGGTACTGAGAAGTGAACCCAGAAGCATCTCAACCACTGAGCTACATCCCCAGTGCTTTCTTAATTTTTATTTTGAGACAGAGTTGAAGTTGCTTAGGGCCTTGCCATGTTGCTGAGGCTGGCCAGGAACTTGCAACCCTCCTCCCTCAGTCTACCAAATTGCTGGGATTATGGATGTGTGCTTATGGAACTCATATGTAACATGACTTAAATAGTTAAACAATATGTTGCTTTTGTAATGACTAAAATTTAATAATTCAATGGATAACAAAATATAGTTTAGGAAAGATTTAACAAAACTGAACTCATAAGAGTTAATATTGTACAAAACCCCCATAAAACTCACCATAAAATATACAGATTTATGTGGTAACTGCCATGTGCCCATCTTGCAGCACAAATGTCAAGTATTTGAAATTCAGACTCCTTTAAACAATATATACTATGAATTGGCAGACTTCTTGCAATTGGCTCATAAGTCTTTAGGAACACGGCTGTGTATAAGAACTATATACCAAGGTGCCATTTATGCCATCTTCATGTTTCAGACAGAAGACTGGTTTAGGAGAAGCTGGGAAATCCATCATATTTGAAAAATACTCTTAAGCTAATTTTCTGGGTGATCAGCAGAATGATCTAACATGCATATGCAGGACAACAAACACTACTGTTGTGATTTCCATTCTAAATAAAGTGGTCAGAGATACTGGGAAAAACAAATTCCTCTTCATTTTTACAAACAATATTTCTTAAAAAGACAACTTACCCGCAGCCTTCTTGTGACAAGAAATAGCCTCTTCATATTTCCCTGCAGCTAATAAATGGTCTGCTCGTCTGCTCTGCTGATAAGCCTAGAAGACAAACATCTATAAATTACTATTAAGTACAAAACATGACTTTAGAAAACAACAATAGAGGTTGAGTTGGAATACCTACTTACTGTAAGGCTTTGGGTTCAATCACTAGCAATTGCCCCCAAAACAAACCAACCTTTTTTTTTTTTTTTTTGAGAGAGTGAGAGAGGAGAGAGAGACAGAGAGAGAGAGAGAGAATTTTTTTTAATATTTATTTTTTAGTTCTCGGCAGACACAACATCTTTGTTGGTATGTGGTGCTGAGGATCGAACCCGGGCCGCACGCATGCCAGGCGAGCGCGCCACCGCTGAGCCACATCTCCAGCCCCAAACCAACCTTTTAACAAGATAAATGATACTATTTGTTGTCACACCTCAAATCATCATTACAGCTGTATCTATATCAGGATCTATGAAAAGAGTAGATAGAACCTAAAACTACTGCATCTAAATAAACCCTCTCCCAGTTAACATGAGGCACTTAAATGACCCACATTCTTCAACTCCAGAGGTTAACTAGAAAGAGTCACAATTATAGTCTGTTACTCAAAATGTTTTTTTTTTAACTTTTCAATCTTCTTTCAAAATAAGAGTTATTTCATAGACAATTCCACTAGTCTTAGGGTTGAGAGAGGGAGCATGGAATGAATAGACAAACTCTAGATAGGGCAGAGGAGTTGGAGGGGAAGGGAGGGGGCATGGGGTTACAAATGATGGTGGAATGTGATGGTCATTATTATCCAAAGTGCATGTATGAAGACACAAACTGATGTAAATATACTTTGTATACAACCAGAGATATGAAAAATTGGGCTCTATATGTGTAACAAAAACTATAATGCATTCTGTTGTCATATATAAATAAAAAATAATAATTTTTAAAAAGCTATTATCAGAGAACCACTTATCATATGGTAAAATTTAACTTTTATTATTATCAGTTCATTCTTCCATTTCAACATAAAGCTGCTATTTGTCTCAGAAATGAGAAATCTGTACTGGACATGGTGGTATTGCCTATAATCCTAGCTCCTCAGGAGCCTGAGGCAGGAGAATAACAAGCTCAAGGTCAGCCTCAGAAACTTAATGAGATGCTATTTCAAAAAAATAAAAGGAACTGGGGATGTAGTTCAGTGCTAAAGTACCACTGGGTTCAATTCCTTGTACCATTTAAAAAATTAAAGAAAAAAAATGTTTGCACTTGAGGCACTATGATACCAATACCTAGTATTAAAGTGATTTTTTTTAAATCAGATACAACTCACCAAAAGAACAAAGGGAAACTACAAAATTCTATAAGCAAATGACTTAAGGATCCCACATTTAAAGGCAAACAGATTAAATAAGCAATACTGGCCTTTTATTTATCTATATATTTTCATGGTACTAGGGATCAAACCCAGAAGCACTTTACCTCTGAGCCACATCCCCCAGTCCTTTTAAAGTTCTATGTCAGGGCCTTGCTAATTTGTTTTAGGGCCTCAGTAAGTTGTGATCCTCTGGTCTATGCCTCCTAAATTACTGAGATTATAGGCATGTGCCATCATGTCTGGCTATTGTATGAATTTTAACCACAGAGTCAGACTAAGCAAAAAATATGTTCAAAACACATAAATGTTTTCAGGTACCTAGAAATGACAGGCTCTGGGGAAAGAGAATATACATAATGAAGAAAACTAGTAGATACAATAAGTTATGATTAACATTATTTTTCTAATGAATATATTCTAATATTATTGTTAAGGCTTTTCCTTGAAACCCCACAGACCATCATAACTAGGAGTGGCACAGTGTAGACCTATCCCTACCAAGAATCAGGGGCTCTGGTATCAAATTCTTGCTCTCCCACTGAAACAGTTAATTTATTCCAACCGTCAGAGCCCATTTGCAAAACTATAAAATGATGGATTTGGACTAGATCCATGGTCCTGAAGTTTTAAATGGAATTCAAATCGTGAGAACTAGGTGAAGATGTAAATTCTGGGTCATTAGGTTTGGAATAAGGCTTAAGATTTTACAAAGGTATATAGCTAGTTTTATAGCTGCTGGCTCACATACACATTTTAATAAGCAAAAACAAGATGGTATTTGAGATCACTGCACTCTAGTACTGTCTCTATGATCTTTGTGCCTTTGGGGACTCCAATCACTTTCTCCCTTGTGCTATGGATATTTGTGTGCCTCCACAATTAAACTTCAAGCTCTGATGACAAAATAAGTGGTTACTTGAATTTCTGAACAAGAACAAAAAGTTCCCAATAGGTGAAGTCAGGACTTCTCAGCTCTCCCATCTTCCCTAAAACTTCCCCATGGAAAAATCTAATCTCCAACTCTGCGCATTCAGGATTTACCTCTCACTATAGTCTCAGATATAAAATTTTCTAATAAACACACTCATCAATTTAGGTTATTTCAAACCACAGCAAATTCCTTTTTTAAAGTATAGTTACTATTAAATTCTTATTAAACATCTACTGAGTGCAGACAGGGTAGAGCTGACGTTCCAACTCTCAGCTTGAACACTTTTGTAAACACATGAACTTGCCTTTAAATATCTGTTTCAATTTTCTTATCTATAAAATGAGAGTTATTGTGAAAATTAAACTAATTAGCACCCCCTAAATGGTTTGTTATACTAAGTACCATGATAGACAATGAAAGTGGAGTGTTTTTTTTTTTTTTTTTTTTTTTTTTTTTTTTTTTTTTTTTTTTTTTTTTTATCACCAAGAGGTTGACAATGAACAGTGGGACACACCTGTAATCCCAGTGACTTGGCAGACTGAGACAGGAGGGGCACAAGTTTAGGATCAGTCTCCAAAATTTAGAGAGGTCCTAAGCAATGTAAGAGAATCCTGTTTAAAAACTTGGGGGGTAGTTAAAAAATAAGCCAGACATGGTGGCACATGCTTATAATCCCAGAGGTTAGGGAGGCTGAAGCAGGAGGATCACAAATTCAGAGCCAGCCTCAGCAATGGTAAGGCACTCAGTATATCAGTGAGACCCTGTCTCTAAATAAATTACAAAACAGGGCTGGGGAGGTGGCTCAGTGGCTGAATGCCCTGGAGTTAATCCCCAGTAAATCAAAATGAAAAAAATAAATAAAAACCTCTGGGTGATGTGGTGCACATGCGTAATCACAACAGTGCAGGAGGCTGAGGCAGGAGGATCTGAATTCAAAGCCAGCCTCAACAATTTAGCGAGGTCCAAAGAAACTCAGGGAAATCCTGTCTCTAAATAAAATATTTTAATAAGACCAAGGATGTGGCTCCATGGAAAACACCACTGGGTTCAATCCCCTGTACCCCCTCCTCAAAAAGTGACAACAGACTACAATAAAGTACATATTTTAATAATTAGAGATACTGCAGGAAACCTATTTTGGTAGTAATTTTCTTATTTTTAAAAGAATCATTAAATATTTCCCATCTTAAAACTGATCTCCTTAAATACTGTTCTTAATAGAGTCAAGTCATTAAAAGTAGCTATGCTGTGATGACTAAAATCTGTATTCCCAGTTGAGGCAGGACTGTAATCCAAGTCTCAGCAATGTAGAAAGGCCCAATCTCAAAAAAAAAAAAAAAAAAAAAGAAAAGAAAAGAAAGAAAGAAAGAAAGAAAGAAAGAAAGAAAGAAAGAAAGAAAGAAAGAAATGAAAAGTAGTACATGTAAAAATTTCTGTTATTTCAAAGTAAAAATTATGAATTTTTTTATAATCCATGACTCCTATGTTACAGTAATTATATTGCCTTGTCCACTAGACACATAAAGAATCACATCCAGATTTTTGTTGGGTATTTTTTGTTTTATGTGGTGCTAGAGATTGAACTCAGGGCCTTGTGCACGAGAGGCAAGCACTCTACAAACTGAGCTACATCCCCAGCCCCCAAATTTCAATCTTAGAATCAGATACTAAGTTAATAATGTCTCAAGAGGTTATAAATAATGTGACATTCAGAAACTTGGAAACACAGGTAGAAACAGGTCTGTAAAGAGAAGTGAAGCAGTCAGCCTAAAGAGTCAGAGACTCCTGTCTGAATCTGAGGCTCCCTATGTTCTTAGACCCATGTATACTATATCCCTGCTTTTCCTGCTCCTTTGTTTAGAGTCCAATAAATCATCTCTTTTTGCTTAAGCTTATTTCAAATGGGTTTTCATCATTTGCAACCAACAAAAACCTAGCAAATATAACCTGTTACTAAGTGGCTGATCTCACTAACAAATATTTTCTTTCTACCTCTACCGGCTTTGTTTTTGGAACTGAGGATTGGACCCAGGAGCATTTTACCACTGAGCTACAGCCCCAAATCTTTTCACTATCTTTTTAAATTTTGAGATAGGGTCAATTTGCTGAGGCTGGTCTAGAACCTAGAATTTTCATACTTTAGCATCCAAAGTTACTGGGATTTACAAGAATGTGCACCTGGCTCTAGGCCACTTTTAAAATACACATTCCATACTGCACTCTTACCCAAAGGAAAACAGTATTATCTTCTATAACCTTCAATTTATTAGTTCATTTAGGGGAAAGCTGTAAAGACAAATGAAAAGAAACAAAATGCCAAAAAGTCCACAGAGGAAAATATACCATACTCCTTACTTTATAGTAGGGTTGTCTGTTGGGAGTCATCCACTTCCCCCTTCCTTTCTTAATCAATAGAGTAACCTACAGACAACTTGCAAGCAATATCTACAACCAGTAAGCACTGAAAGGACTGACTACTAAAAATTACATTTAAGATACTCAAGTCAGGAATAGTGGTTTCAATCTCACAATCACTATCCACTCTAAATTTCAATGTTTTCATCTGTAAAATGTGAAATACCTCATATAGCTATTAGGAAGACAAGATAAATATTATACATAATGCTAATCCCATCACTTAGTAATTGTTGGACATATTTTAGTGCTCCACTGCCTTTTCCTAGAGTATTTCCATTGAGCCCAGCCTCACTTGTGACAGGAGGTTAATTTTCCCTAATATTTCCCTAATATTTTCAGGGCAACAAGAAAAGGATTCAAGTAGCCCTCTTCTTGTGCTTTTGAGATTTTATTAATAAGTCAGTTCCGGAGTTGATATGTTGGTGTTTTGGGCCTACGTATTCTTCTATCCGGTGCAGGGATTCTGGTCTAATACCTAAGTCATTGTTCCACTTTGAGTTGAGTTTTTGTGTATGATGGGAGGATTAGGGTTCAATTTAATTCTGCTACATATGGATTTCCAATTTTCTCAGCACCATTTTTAGAAGAGGCTACCTTTCCACCAGTATATGATATCTGTGCCTTTGTCTAGTATGAGGTAATTGTATTTATGTGGATTTGTCTCTGTCTTCTGTTTCATTGGTGGTCTTACCTGTTTTGTTGCCAATACCATATTGGTCTTGTCTTTATAGCTCTGTAGTGTAATTTGAAGTCTGATATTGTGATAACTCCTGCTTCATTTTCCTTGCTAGGTATTGTTTTGGGTATTCTGGGTCTCTTGTTTATCTAAGTAAATTTCATTATTGCTTTTTCTGTTTCTGTGAAGAACATCTTTGGGCTCTGGAAGGGAGTTGCATTGAAATTTCATAGCACTTTTGGTAGTATGGTAATTTTGACAATATTAATTCTGTCTATTCAAGAACATGGGAAGTCTTTCCATCACCTATGATCTCCTTCAATTTATTTCTTGAGTGTTCTCTAATTTTCATTGTAGAGGTCTTTTACCGTTTTTGTTAGATTGTTTCCCAAGTGTTTTTTTATGCTATTTTGAATAGGATAATTTTCCTAACTTCTTGTTTAGCTCATCTTTTATTGGAGTATAGAAACAAAGTTAATTTATGAATGCTACTTTTGTATCCTGCAATTTGATGAATTATTTTGTGTTCTAGAAGATTTCTCTTGAGTATTTTTTTTGGGGGGGATCTTCTAAATATAAAATCACGTCCTCTTCAAACAGTGCTCATTTTAGCCCTTCCTTTACTATTCATATCCCTTTAAATATATTCCTTTGCCAAATTACTCTGGCTAGAGATTAAAGGAACTTATTTGTTCATCTCTCTATCATTCAGTCGTGAATTTGATATTCTGGTGTTTTATTCTATTATGATCCGATAGATTGCAGAGTATTATCTCTACATTTTGAACTTCCTAAGAGTTGCATTGTGTACTAATAGAAGTAGTGAAAGTGGGCATTCCTGTCTCATTGCAGTTTTTAGAAGAAATTCTGTAGTTGTTCTTCATTTATAATTATGTTGGCTTTGGGTTTGTCATGTATATCTTTTACAATGTAGAGGTATGATTCCTTCATTCCTATTTTTTCTTGTGTTTAAAGCATGAATTGATGGGATATTATGTCAAAAATAGATGCTGCATCTATTTTGATAATCAAGTGTTCTCATCTCTGTGTCTATTTGTGTGGTGAATTACATTTATTGATTTCCATTAGTTGAATCAATGTTACATTCCTGGGATGAAACCCACTTGGTTATGGTGCACTGTTTTTTTAAAATATATTTTTGTTTAAGATTTATTAGTATTTTATTGAGGATTTTTGCATCTATGTTCATCAAGGATATTGGTCTGAATTTTTATTTTTTGATGTATCTTTGTCTGGACTTAGTATCATTGTGAGATAGGATTCATTTAATGAATTTGAAGAGTTCCCTCTTTTTCAATTTCATTAAACAATTTAAGGAGGATAGATAGTTCTCTTTAAAGGTTTAGTAAAATTTGGCTGAGCATCCATCTGGTCCTAGGTTTTTCTTTGTTGGTAGGGTCTTCATGACTTTTTTGTTCTCATTATTTGAAATTGATCTCTTTAAATTTTCTATATACTTCTGGTTAAATTGGTGTAGCTCCTATATCCTGGAATTTACTGATATCTTTTAGATTTTCTAGCTTATTGGGGTATAGATTTTGAATAATAGCTTCTATTTATGCTCTGTTTCAGTAGTGTCTGTGCTGATATTTCCATTTTCACCATAGATTTTGGTACTTTGCATTTTTTCTCTGATAGCTTGGTTAATATTTATCAATTTTGTTCATTTAAAAAGATTTGATTCATTTCTTTTTCAGTTTTTACATCTTGATTTTATCAATTTCATCTTTGATTTTTATTAGTTTCTTTCTTTGCTGATTTTAGTGTTTTTCTCTAGGTCCTTAAGATATAATGTTAGATGATTTTACTCAGTAACTTTCTATTCTTTTAATGTATGGGCTCAATGCTATAAACACATCTCTTAGAACTGCCTTCATAGTGCCCCAAAGGTTTTTAAATATTGTATCACTATTCTCATTTACATTTAATTTTTTTAAACTCTGATTTGTTAAGCTATCTATTTATTATTCAATAGTGAATTTAGTCTCTTAGTGTTAGTTTTTTTAAAATTTTCATCTTGTTGATATCTAGTTTTATTCCATTATGTTCTGACAGAGTTCAAGGTATTAGCTCTATTTTTGGAACTTGTGAAATGTTGCTTAATGTACTAAAATATGGTCTATTTTAGAAAATGTTCCCTCTGCAGCTAAGAAGAAAATGTATTCAGTCATTGATGAGTAAAATATTCTGTGCATTTCTGTTAAGTCTAAATTATTTATTTTAATTTTAGTTCTATACTTAATTTTTGATCTTTCTAGTGATGAAAGACATATCTTAAAGTTCTCAATATTATTGTGTTGTGATCTGTTTGATTCTCTATACTGAGAAGGATCTCTTTGATTACTTAGATGCTTCATAGTTTGGAGCATATATATTTACCACTGTTATTTATTTCTGTTATATTACTCTATTAAGCAGTATGAAACTGGACTTTTTTATCTGTTCTGATTAATTTTTGCTCAAAGTCCATTATAACCAATATGAAAATAGAAACACCTTGTTTATAAGATCCATGTGAATGATGTTTTTCCCACCCTTTCACAATTAGTCTGTGTATATATTTGCCTAAGTAGTGAGTCTTTTGAAGACAGGCTATTGTTGGGTTCTTTTTTTTTTAAATTCAATCTGCCAGTTCATGTCATTTGATGAATTGAGTACATTAACATTTAGTGTTATTATTGAGAGATGATTTATGTTTCCTGTTATTTTGGTTTTGTTTCTATGATCAAGTTGAAATAGATTCTACTTTGATTAACTATTCTTTTAGTTGTAGTTTTAGTTTCTGTTTGTTTTTATTTGCATATTTTATTTTTTCTTAATAAAATATTTATTGAATGTGTTTTATAATGCAAGATTTCTATTTGTGATTTTTTTAACTTTTGTTTATTATAGATGTTTTTATCTCATATTAAAGTCTGATATAATTTAGTATTCTATGTAGAATCTATTTTTTTTACAGAGCTTAGTAAATATTATTTCAAGACCTCCTAGCTTTTAGGGTCTGGGTTGAAAAATCAGCTGAGATCTGGATCAGTTTGCCTCTGAATATGACCAATCAGTTTTAACTATTAGGTTTTAAAATTCTATACTTATTCTGTATGTTAGGAATTTTCATACTATTGTGGCTAGGAGTGAGCCTGTTGTAATTCTATACATTTTGAGTTGTGTATACCTCCTGTGTTTGATTTTCCATTTAATTCTTAAGATTTTGGAAATTTTCTGTTATTTCATTGAAAAGATTGTTCATTTTTTTTGTTTTGAAATTCAATATCTTCATCTACCACAATGAATATTAAATTTGGCCTTTTCTTATTATATATATACTTCTATTCATGGTCTGGTAACAACTTTTCTCCATGAGAAACTTTATTTTCAAGATTATGAACTACTTCTTTATTACCTGAACATTTGTCCTTCAAGTCATCTAGTCTATTAGTGATGCTTTGCATTGTATTTTTAATTTGGTTTATTGATTTATGTATTTTGAAAATTTCTGATTGATTTTTCTTTAGAACTTCTATTTCCTTATTGATATTTTACTTCTTGTGTCTTCCCTTTGATTTTACTTTTTACATTATCTTTTACTCAAAGGTCATTTGAAATACAAACTTTCAAAATTCTTTCTCTGATATTTTCTTCAATGTGTTTTTTGTGGAATCTGCTTTTGAGTAATTCTGGTTTGTTTGGGATGCTTTGTTCCCTTGCTT
Organism: Urocitellus parryii; assembly: GCF_045843805.1. NCBI lineage: Eukaryota > Metazoa > Chordata > Mammalia > Rodentia > Sciuridae > Urocitellus > Urocitellus parryii. The sequence goes on from NW_027552271.1 coordinate 198,782, forward strand.
GTTCATATTGTTTGTGTGTCTATTCATGTATCTAAATGGATCTGTAGCAACAGGACTTCTATTCTATGCATTTCTAGTGATCCTGTAGCTATCCTGTGGCTCTCAGATTTGGGGGGGGGGCGAGCCAAATAATTGCAACCAGCTGTGCATAAAATATATAGAACTAAATTGTATACTTAATTTTTATTTTCACACAAAGTTAATTGGATAATAAACAAAAATGTATCAATTTATATCAGTAACAGCAGTAAGTAATCATGAATTATATCTTTCATAAAATAAAAGAATATGTGTTTTCTAAATCTTCAATTGTATTAATTGTAGCTTTAGCATTGGTGGTGGTGTCTGGAGTTTTATAAACCAAGAGTGCTTGGAGAAATTAAAAATAGAGTTGATTATGAAGAAAGAAGCAATGGTGGCACAAGATGATTAGCAATTTCAAGATGTGAATAGGGCAGAAGTAAAGGTGATATACAATGTATTGTTTATGAGAAAGAAGGAAAAAAGTAAAAGAAATAAAGAGTAAAAGAGAATAATGGAATTTGACTGTTTGTAAGAGAAAAGAAATAGAAACAAGGGGGATCCAACATGGCGGCCGGCGAGCAAGCAGCATTTTCTATACCTCCGCAGTAACAGGATCAGAGAGACACATAAATACACTTGCATGGGACCTGCTGAAGATCTTCTAACAATATTCCACGGGAAGGAGACCTGCCGATAACTAGTAAGTCTGTGTGAGGGGTCAGTTTGTCCCAGGCGACTGAATCTCGGCAACGCAGATCAGGGACAGATTCCTGCAGGTCACCGAGGCGGCTGATCTGGGCCCTGCAGGGCTGAGTCTGGGATCAGCCTCAGGCGGTTCAGCGCTAGGATCCACACTCCTACCACCCCACCCCCCTCCAGCCAGTTCGGAGCGACGCGGATCAGGGTCACAATCCCGCGGGTCACGGCGGCGGCTGATCTGGGCCCTGCAGGGCTGAGTCTGGGATCAGCCACAGGCGGTTCAGCGCTAAAACCCACACTCCTACCACCCCACCCCCCTCCAGCCGGTTCGGAGCGACTCGGATCAGGAACACAATCCTGCCGGTCACGGCGGGGGCTGATCTGGGCCCTGCAGGGCTGAGTCTGGGATCGGCCTCAGGTGGTTCAGCGCTAGGATCCACACTCCTACCACCCCACCCCCCTCCAGCCGGTTCGGAGCAACTCGGATCAGGGTCACAATCCTGCCGGTCACGGCGGCAGCTGATCTGGGCCCTGCAGGGCTGAGTCTGGGATCGGCCTCAGGTGGTCCAGCGCTAGGATCCACACTCCTACCACCCCACCCCCCTCCAGCCGGTTCGGAGCAACTCGGATCAGGAACACAATCCCGCTGGTCACGGCGGCGGCTGATCTGAGCCCTGCAGGGCTGAGTCTGTGAACGGCCTCTGGCGGTTCAGCGCTAGGATCCACACTCCTGCCACCCCACCGCCCTCCAGCAACGCTGAGCAGGGACACAATCCCGCCGGTCACGGAGGCGGCTGGACTGGGCCCCGTAGGCCTGAGTCTGTGAACGGCCTCTAGCGGTTTGGCGCTAGGACTTTGGCAGCGCTTAGGGCGGAGTTTCAGCTTTGAGACAGAGGAGAGAAGCGGTCCAGTTTGGTTCCAGACACTGGTCGGACCACAGAGGAGGACAGCAGCCGCCATTTCAAAGAGATGATGTAATCATCCCCATGTTCTACTGATCACAGCTCATTCAGTTACGGAAAAGGTGATTTCAGGCTAGTAAATTTCAAAAACACAACAGTTGCACCAAGCAGAAAGAAGCGCGTGCAGTATGAAAAGACAAGGAAAGAAAGGATCACAAGCAATGCAGGTCAACTCAACTTTAGAAGAGGTAATAGCTGCAACAGATGGAATATCAGATAAAGAGTTCAGGATATATATGCTTCAGATGATCTGGAGTCTCAAGGAAGACATGAGACAGCAAAATCAGACAATGAAAGATCACATTGACAAACAAATCCAGGAAGTAAAAGATCAATTTCACAGGGAGATAGAGGTAATAAAAAACAAACAAATAGAAATACTAGAAATGCAGGAAACAATAAACCAACTTAAAAACTCAATTGAGAATACTACCAGCAGAGTGGATCACTTAGAAGATAGAACATCAGACAATGAAGACAGAGTATTTCAACTTGAAAAGAACATAGATAGCTCAGCAAGTCTACTAAGAAACCATGAGCAGAACATTCAAGAGCTATGGGATAATATCAAAAGACCAAACTTAAGAGTCATTGGGATACAGGAAGGCACAGAGCTCCAAACCAAAGGATTAAGCAATCTATTCAGTGAAATATTACAAGAAAACTTCCCAGACATGAAGAATGTGACAGAATCCCAAATCCTAGAAGCCTACAGGACGCCGATGGTGCAAAATCATAAGAGATCCACACCTAGACACATTATAATGAAGATGTCCAACATACAGAATAAGGAGAGAATTTTAAAAGCTGCAAGAGAAAGAAAGCAGATTACATTTAGGGGTAAACCAATCAGGATAACAGCTGATCTCTCAACACAGACTCTGAAAGCTAGAAGATCCTGGAACAACATATTTCAAACACTGAAAGAAAATGGGTTCCAACCAAGAATCGTGTATCCGGCGAAATTAAGCTTCAGGATAGAAGATGAATTTAAAACCTTCCATGATAAACAAAAGTTAAAAGAATTCGCAGCTAGAAAACCATCTCTTCAAAAAATCCTTGGCAAAACATTACAGGAAGAAGAAATGGAAAATAACATTGAAAACCAACAATGGGAGGTAGGACAGTAAAGGGGGGAAAGTAGTCAAAGAGGATAACAAATCAGGTTTAGTAACATCAATAAACAAATATGGCTGGAAGAACAAATCATATCTCAATAATAACCTTAAATGTTAATGGCTTAAACTCACCAATTAAGAGACACAGGCTAGTAGAATGGATCACAAAACAAGACCCAACAATATGCTGCCTACAGGAGACGCATTTGATAGGAAAAGATATTCATAGACTGAAGGTGAAAGGGTGGGAAAAATCATACCACTCATATGGACTGCGGAAACAAGCAGGAGTGTCCATACTCATATCTAATAAAATAGATTTCAAGCCAAAGTTAATCAAAAGGGATAAAGAAGGACACTTCATACTGCTCAAGGGAACCATACACCAACAAGACATAACAATCATAAATATATATGCCCCAAACAACGGTGCTGCTATGTTCATCAAGCAAACTCTTCTCAAGTTCAAGAGTCTAATAGACCACCATACAATAATCATGGGAGACTTTAATACACCTCTCTCACCACTGGACAGATCTTCCAAACAAAAGTTAAATAAGGAAACTATAGAACTCAACAACATAATTAATAACCTAGACTTAATTGACATATATAGACTATACCACCCAACATCAAGTAATTACACTTTTTTCTCAGCAGCACATGGAACCTTCTCAAAAATAGACCATATATTATGTCACAGGGCAACTCTTAGACAATATAAAGGGGTAGAGATAATACCATGCATCTTATCTGATCATAATGGAATGAAACTGAAAATCAATGATAAAAGAAGGAAGGAAAAATCAAGCATCACCTGGAGAATGAACAATAGGTTGCTTAATGATCAATGGGTTCTAGAAGACATTAAGGAGGAAATTAAAAAATTCCTAGAGTCAAATGAAAACACAGACACAACATATCGGAATCTATGGGACACATTGAAAGCAGTTCTAAGAGGAAAATTCATTGCTTGGAGTTCATTCCTCAAAAAAAGAAAAAACCAACAAATAAATGATCTCATACTTCATCTCAAAATCCTAGAAAAAGAAGAGCAAAACAACAGCAAAAGAAGTAGAAGGCAAGAAATAATTAAAATCAGAGCTGAAATTAATGAAATTGAAACAAAAGAAACAATTGAAAAAATCGACAAAACTAAAAGTTGGTTTTTTGAAAAGATAAATAAAATTGACAGACCCTTAGCCATGCTAACGAAGAGAAGAAGAGAGAGAACCCAAATTACTAGCATACGGGATGAAAAAGGCAATATCACAACAGACACTTCAGAAATACAGATGATAATCAGAAATTATTTTGAATCCTTATACTCCAATAAAATAGAAGATAGTGAAGGCATAGATAAATTCCTTAAGTCTTATGATCTGCCAAGACTGAATCAGGAGGACGTAGACAACCTAAACAGACCAATAACAATAGAGGAAATAGAAGAAACCATCAAAAGACTACCAACTAAGAAAAGCCCAGGACCGGATGGGTATACAGCAGAGTTTTACAAAACCTTTAAAGAGGAACTAACACCAATACTTTTCAAGCTATTTCAGGAAATAGAAAAAGAGGGAGAACTTCCAAATTCGTTCTACGAGGCCAACATCACCCTGATTCCGAAACCAGACAAAGACACTTCAAAGAAAGAAAACTACAGACCACTATCTCTAATGAACCTTGATGCAAAAATCCTCAATAAAATTCTGGCGAATCGGATTCAAATACATATCAAAAAAATTATACACCATGATCAAGTAGGATTCATCCCTGGTATGCAAGGTTGGTTCAATATACGGAAATCAATAAATGTTATCCACCACATCAATAGACTTAAAAATAAGAACCATATGATCATCTCGATAGATGCAGAAAAAGCTTTCGACAAAGTACAGCATCCCTTTATGTTCAAAACTCTAGAAAAATTAGGGATAACTGGATCATACCTCAACATTGTAAAAGCAATCTATGATAAGCCACAGGCCAGCATCATTCTGAATGGAGAAAAATTGAAGGCATTCCCTCTAAGATCTGGTACAAGACAGGGATGCCCTCTCTCACCACTTCTGTTCAACATAGTCCTCGAATCACTGGCCAGAGCAATTAGGCAGACGAAAGAAATTAAAGGCATAAAAATAGGAAAAGAAGAACTTAAATTATCACTATTTGCAGATGATATGATTCTATACCTAGCAGACCCAAAAGGGTCTACAAAGAAGCTATTAGAGCTAATAAATGAATTCAGCAAAGTGGCAGGATATAAGATCAACACGCATAAATCAAAGGCATTCCTGTATATCAGCGACAAATCCTCTGAAACGGAAATGAGGACAACTACTCCATTCACAATATCCCCCCAAAAAATAAAATACTTGGGAATCAACCTAACAAAAGAGGTGAAAGATTTATACAATGAAAATTACAGAACCCTAAAGAAAGACATAGAAGAAGACCTTAGAAGATGGAAAAATATACCCTGCTCATGGATAGGCAGAACCAACATCATCAAAATGGCGATATTACCAAAAGTCCTATATAAGTTCAATGCAATTCCAATCAAAATCCCAACAGCATATCTTGTAGAAATCGATAAAAGAATCATGAAATTCATATGGAATAATAAAAGACCCAGAATAGCAAAAACAATACTAAGCAGGAAGTGTGAATCAGGCGGTATAGCGATACCAGACTTCAAACTATACTACAGAGCAATAGTAACAAAAACAGCATGGTACTGGTACCAAAACAGGCGGGTGGACCAATGGTACAGAATAGAGGACACAATAACCAATCCACAAAACTACAACTATCTTATTTTTGATAAAGGGGCTAAAAGCATGCAATGGAGGAAGGATAGCATCTTCAACAAATGGTGCTGGGAAAACTGGAAATCCATTTGCACCAAAATGAATCTGAATCCCTATCTCTCGCCGTGCACAAAAGTTAACTCAAAATGGATCAAGGAGCTTGATATTAAATCAGAGACATGGCATCTGATAGAAGAAAAAGTTGGTTATGATCTACACGCTGTGGGATCGGGCTCCAAATTCCTCAATAGGACACCCATAGCGCTAGAGTTAACAAATAGAATCAACAAATGGGACTTACTCAAACTAAAAAGTTTTTTCTCAGCAAAAGAAACAATAAGAGAGATAAACAGGGAGCCTACATCCTGGGAACAAATCTTTACTCCACACACTTCAGATAGAGCCCTAATAACCAGAATATACAAAGAACTCAAAAAATTAGACAATAAGATAACAAATAACCCAATCAATAAATGGGCCAAGGACCTGAACAGACACTTCTCAGAGGAGGACATACAAACAATCAACAAGTACATGAAAAAATGCTCACCATCGCTAGCAGTCAGAGAAATGCAAATCAAAACTACCCTAAGATACCATCTCACTCCAGTAAGACTGGCAGCCATTAGGAAGTCAAACAACAATAAGTGCTGGAGAGGATGCGGGGAAAAGGGCACTCTTGTTCATTGCTGGTGGGACTGCAAATTGGTGCAGCCAATTTGGAAAGCAGTATGGAGATTTCTTGGAAAGCTGGGAATGGAACCACCATTTGACCCAGCTATTCCCCTTCTCGGTCTATTCCCTAAAGCCCTAACAAGAGCATGCTACAGGGACACTGCTACATCGATGTTCATAGCAGCTCAATTCACGATAGCAAGACTGTGGAACCAGCCTAGATGCCCTTCAATAGATGAATGGATAAAAAAAATGTGGCATTTATATACTATGGAGTATTACTCTGCATTAAAAAATGACAAAATCATAGAATTTGGAGGGAAATGGATGGCATTAGAGCAGATTATGCTAAGTGAAGCTAGTCAATCTTTAAAAAACAAATACCAAATGACTCCTTTGATATAAGGGGAGTAAACAAGGACAGGGTAGGGACGAAGAGCTTGAGAAGAAGATTTACATTAAATAGGGATGAGAGGTGGGAGGGAAAGGGAGTGAGAAGGGAAATTGCATGGAAATGGAAGGCGATCCTCAGGGTTATACAAAATGTCATATAAGAGGAAAGGAGGGGCAAGACAAGATAATACAAATGGAAGAAATGATTTACAGTAGAAGGGGTAGAGAGAGAAAAGGGGAGGGGAGGGGAGCGGAGGGGAAGGGAGGGGGGATAGTAGAGAATAGGACAGACAGCAGAATACATCAGACACTAGAAAAGCAATATGTCAATCAATGGAAGGGAAACTGATGTGATACAGCAATTTGTATACGGGGTAAAAACGGGAGTTCATAATCCACGTGAATCAACCGTGTAATATGATGTATTAAGAACTATGTAATGTTATGAACGACCAATAAAAAAAATAAAAAATAAATTTACCAATCTTGGTGCTATTTTGGAAAAGGAGAGGGCTGAGGAACAGAAACATCAAAGGACTGCTGTGCCTAAGGGTTTGGAGGTTCCTATGATTGTAAACAATTCAAAGAAATCTTAAGGAGATGGTTGGACAGGAAGACACTAAGGCAAATTGAAATTTATAAGTGTACACACAATCACTGAAACTATGGGTGCAAATGAAGCCACCCAGGGAGGTGGTATACAGAATTAGAATATTAGGGGGCTCTGTAGATGGAATACTTTCAACCATCTTTGTGATAACAATCTGAATCCTTCTTTAATATACTTCATCAACTAATTTATTACATACTAATTTACTATATACTTGTTACATCTCTTCTTTACTGGATAAGAATAAGAAATATCCACTGGTAGAATATTGGCATCAAGAACATTGTTTTTTTTTTTTCTTTACCTTCAGCCAATGTATAAGGGACCGTTTACTTATTATGAGATACATGCTAGTTTGTATTGCTACTAAGACAATGATGTCTTATATTGCTGATTTTGAGACAATTGCTGTTTTTACACACCAAAGAAGTTAATGTTCATGACCACATTTTGAGCAAATGCCAGGTTGGCAGATTAGTCTTAACAACTCTAATTAGGTTTCTTGAAATTGCTTAGTGCTAGGGATTCGTTTCTCATTAGGTTATCTTGCAATATTTCTTTCTATTTTTGGCATCATGTAAACCATCATCTTACTTTCCAATAGACCATTCCCTTCATGATTTGTTTTTGTTGTTATTCTCTAGTACGCTTGTATAATACTAAAATAAAAGTGTTAAAAACTAAAAAAAAAAAAAGAAATAGAAACAAAAAGAAATAAATAGTTTGAAACAGAATACAAAGTCAGTCCAAAATATGCTAATTGAAAACTTTAACCCTCAACAACAGAGTAAGGAAAAATATCTATGTTTTAGAATAGTACAAATAAGAAAGAATAAACAAATATTTACATGTGTAAGTGTATGAATATCCTTCATGTATCCATCAGTACACATAGAAAAACTAAAAAGAAAAAAAAAAACAGGATTGTTACTGAGAGTATGTGCTTGCTGTCTCTTCCAAAATGTCTTTCCATCGCTCAGTTTCCATTCTCCATGGGATGGTATGGGGAGCTGTTAAAGGTGCTGTCAGCTCCACCCCCAGGGTACAGGTCATGCTAGGTTCTACAAGATGTTCTCAGGGGAGGCAATGAGGTTCAGTCTTTGCCCCAGGTGTTTCATTTCATGGGGAGTTACTGGGCATAAATAAATCAATGCACACCTAGGACTTTACCCTACTCTTCTTCCCAGGCTTACATTCATGGGACAGGGAAGCCAGTCCTTTACCAGTTCTGGTTTTCCAGGGTACTGTTCTTTCTGACCTCCTGAGTTCTGCCCTCAAGCGCCAAGCTCATCACTCCTGCCCATTGAGATTTTGAAGCCACTGCCACTGATCTTGGGCACAACTGTGTCAAGGGAAGAGAGGAGGACAGGCTCTCTTTGGCCTATCTGACTTGCATTACCCCCACGAAAAATACTGTCCATGCCAGAAATTCTCCTGATTTGCTATGATCAGTTTAAGTCTTGTGGCTGGTGTCTGCCAGATTTATGTATCGAACTGAGCCCAAACATATGGATCTAAGTTCCCAGTGTGAGTTGGTGCCGCTTCAGTGCAGATGTTTAAATATCTCCCTGTACATAGCAGGCAGACTGGGGGTGACTTTCATGCCACAGTTTAATGAGTATAATAGCTTGACCTTCTGGTCCCAGATTCTGCATTCCAAGACTGTCTGTAGCACTTTGCTTCTTCTTCTTAATATATATATATATATATATATATATATATATATATATATATATATATATAGTTTTAGGTAGACATAGTATATTTTTTTTTTACATGGTGCCGAGAATTAAAACCAGTGCCTCATTCATGCTAGGCAATCACTGTACCACTGAGCCACAACACTAGCCCATTCTCTGCAGCACTTTTCTGTCTTTTTTGTCCTCATGTACTGATTTCCCCCACTCACATCAGAACCTAAGCTCCAGCTCTGTTTCTCATCTTTGTCTGATACACCCCAAATTCCCCAGTTTTCAAGGCTGTCTCTCCAATGTTGAGTATCAGTGGCATGCTTTTATCACCCACCTCACAGAGAAGCAGTTTTCTCACTCTCTGAGTCACATGTGGTGGAGCTGTGAGAAAAGCCACTTCCTGCTAATCCACCATCATGTCTCCCCTTGTTTGACACATATATTTATGCTACTTTATGTTACAACAATAGTGTTTTCTTTCATTTTTGCAACTTTTAGTAAGGATTATGATTATAGGAACAATGATTTACTTTTAAGTATTAAACTTTTATAATTCCCATGTTTCTTCCTTACAGTTGATAAGTACAAAGTGGGAGACATAGGAGTTGTTAATGCATTCATTACTTATCTGTCAGAAATACAATTAATATTAATTCTAAAAATTTCTCCAAGTATGGGTCTGGAGGAACATTTTATAACAAAACATTAGAGTCATAAACTTTTATATTTTATGTTTCTGTATTTGATTAATTATATATCTTACTTTTTTATTTAATAGTGAAATCAAGTTCTAAAGATGACTCATTAAGAAGGTATGAATTTATAGATTTTAAATTAAAAATGTCTATTAACTAAGTGGAGAGTGAAGGTAGAAGGATTTGTTGAGTATTCTAGTCTGGGACAGACACCACATTCAGTTAACACTTGTTTACTTAAGTTGTCTTATAAGCGCTTTGAAAGTATCTGTGCTATTATAACCTGTTAATTACTAATGAAGAGCTGACATTCATAGAGGATGACTATTTGTCCCATATTTGTGTAATTAATAAGTTTTAGGCCTGTGTTTATACTGTAGTCTTACCTGGCTGACAACTCCATTGTGTTGTTCCACTGTACAGGTTGATACCAAGTGGGACCTATACAGGAAAACTCAATTTTAATGTGTCCGACAGATGTATTCTAGATAACATATATATTCACATTTTAACTTTCAAATTGTGTATCATCAATTTAGAAAGTCAAAGGCAGTTGTGTGTTAATTCTGATTTATATTTTACCTGATAAGTAAGTTTATAGTCCAAGATTTTGTCCTGATATTGACAGTTCCACTGGTAATCAGGTTTTTTTCTTAATATATCAAAAGCTTTTATGGAAAATCTCACAGAGGTATGGCGTCATGGTTTATAATAAACAAGAAGTTCAGGAAAATAGAGAAAATATTTTTCTGGAAGTTAAGATTACATTATATAGACAACGTTGTATTAATTTTATTAATCCTTAGAGGATATTCTAATTTCTCTACTTCCTGAATTTTCAGTTAGTTTCTCTTCAATTACTACCACTAACCATTTTATGAAGACTTTTACTTTTATACTGTTTTCCTTTTTTTATGACTATAACCTTTTATTTAATTTCTATTTTTATTTTCTGTATTGTTCTCTTAGTGTTTCTGTTTTATTTTGTCAATTGAATAATTCTTTTTTCCTGTTGACTGAATCAAAAGTTCAGAAATTTCAGAATTTTAACAAATTTTAGCAACCTTCTCGTCTTTCAGCATGTGTTTGACATGCTGGCCAAATGATAGTTTGAGGATGAACCTGAAACTTAAATAAATTAAACGGAGTTTTCTGGGTACAAACATTGACAATAATGAGATTTAAACTCCAGTTTCTTAATTCTGAGCTCAGTACATTTTCTGGATATCATTCTAAGGTGATTTTTTTTAACAGTAGAATGAGGATTGACCATAGGAACCCAACTAAAGAGGACAAGACTAGAATTTTTAAGTGAACACAGTGGAAGAGGATCAAAATTTAACTAATGAAGCAAAGGGCTAATAAAACTATTCACCAAGAGTAACAACACTGTGTTGGGTAGGAATAAGGGTTTAAAAAAAGACCAAAATCTTGGGGTTTATGATTAGTTTGATGAGCACAAAACAGGAATGAAGGACACAGAATATTAAAAGTTCTCTATAAAGGCATATTAATACAAAATTTAGAGGAAGTCCTAATAGCTTGTATTTTGCCTGTTTTCATCTATGTGATACAAGAATGGATTAGAGACTAGTGAAACAGGCAGTGGAAATTGTGAGAATACATGGATCTCTGGCACAAAGCAGGGTTTATTCACCTTCAATTTCTTTCCAAATTGCTGATGTCCTTAAAATATACATGTAGTGCTAGTCACAGGAATGATTGGCAGACAAAGTTATTTCAAAGCTTCAGTTGAGTAGTTGAAAAGGTATTCAGACAGGCCAATGATTGAAACTCCATTTAGTTTAACATTGTGTCAGGAATCTGCATATTCAAAAGATGTAGATTTGAAGTTTGGAGACTAACACTGAGTTTTGCAGATGAGGGACTGGGAAATGGATTCCCAGAGCAAGGAGGATATTTACATAATCGATAAGGAAACAGAGATACAAATACCAAGACTCTGCTTTTCTGGCAGTCTTTCCCCTTGAGTGTCTGAGTGCCTGTAAAGGTTTTAAAGGGCTTGCTAGTTTATGAGGACCTGAATAAAGTGGGACCTATGCAGGAAAAAATAATTTTATAATTTATTTCAATGGGTCTGACAAACTTATTCTAAATAACCTATATATTCACTTTTTAACTTTCAAAATTTTTTAAAGTTCCAGAGAACTCTGTGCACTGTTTGTGGGTAGAGGGAATAAATAGTGTATTATTGTTGGTGATTTCCATACTGAAGAACAACATTGCTTAGTATTTGACTCCTGGATATCCACTAGATGGAATTGTGCATATTGTTATCTTGTCTTGTGTTATCAGAGGTTTGCTTCAGTTCAGGTGAAAAAAAAAATGTCAGCCATTACTTGGGTTTTAAATTCAGCCTTCAAGACAGGCAACTTGAAATAATAAATTATTATCTGTTTCTGCTGATGTATTGGCTATTGCTCTGAATTTGAACTAAGAGTGACTTCATTGAATATTTTATATAATCACAGCAGTAGAGGCAGAAAGAGGTGAATACAAGCTATTTTTAAAGTTGAGGTCATATTTTAATTATATCAATCAAGAAACACCATTTAATAAGTTACACATTAACTGTAAACAGAGTTTGTTTAAGAAAGAAAACTATTCACCATTTTTGTTATACATTTTTGCTTTAAAGATCTATCAAAAAATCACACCCAGGTGATTCCTTGTTTGCAAAGGTTGGGGGCAGCTATGAAGCTCATATTGAGGTAAAGTGATCTTTTGTAAAAAACCTCATGTTCTTGCTCTGAATTTTGTGTTTTAAGATGTTAATGCTGAAAATTTAGCTCTATTTTTTCTTACATTATATATGAATATTTGCTAAGAATGCATTTTAAAGAATTATGTTGATTTTTTATAAAAAATGCTTTTTGTATCACTGTTCTCTCAAGTACTTGGGGTTCGTGGGGGCTGGAAGTAACAATGGGCTGTCAAATACATAGTGACAGAAAAACTGTATTAGAAACATCTTCCTAACTGGGGAAGAAATATAATATTTATTCAAATATTTTTTGTATCTGTTTACATTACTGTGGTTTTTAAATCATTCTTATATGACTTACAATACTCATGCCTAAATAAATTTTTACAGAATTGTTGAATTTCCCTGGTGCCTTTAGTTTGGAATATATAATATACATTGCACATAACTTTTCTGTTTTCATTGGACCCTTAATATTTTGGTATCATAACATTTGAGGAGACCTATATTCTCTATTTCTTTCCATGGCTCTGTATTTATACTAAAGTAATATTGGGAATTATGGCAACCCAGAAATCTAGAATCTGTATCTTAATACTTGTATTAAAAAAGGGCTTGCATATCCATTCTTTGAGTCTTTCCACTAAAAGTGACAGTAATTAAAAAAAAAAACTATAAGTAAATAGCAGAAAGATTAGAAGAACAGAAGGAAGTACTAGGTCCTGAATTAGAACAAATTATATTATCTGCTTTTATAATTACATCCTAGTATATAACTTCTATTTTAATGTATAACTGAAAAGAACCAATAAAAATTCTAAAAAAATGAGAGGTGATGAAAATCTAAAAATTTACTCTTCATCTAATAGAAGAATAGATGGTGTGTGCAAAGTAATAACCAGTTCTGGAAGCAGAAACTCTCAATAATTTTATGGTAATACTTTAGTTTTAGAATTGTTGTTTTTCCATTATAGTTTCTTAAAATATCTAAATTCTACGTCAAATTATTAAATTTCAAATTTTAGATGTTTCTGTATTTACTAGCTTTAATGTTTATTGTAAAAAAAAACTACTATTTTTATGAACTATTCCACGTTAGTAAATATATTTACAAATATCCTGGAGCAGCTAAAATAAGGTTAAATGTAAATGATATCTTTTGTTTTTGAAATGACTTTAATTTTATTTCAGTTATGAAGAGGTAAATATTATGTGAGTAAAAAGGGTGTAATTTTTAACTGGGGGATAAAAGTATAGAGTTATCATTCTGTGTTCCATTTAGAATGCTATTGTGGTATTATTTATAACTGAACTGATCTCATTTGGCCTGGAGAAATGCACCATTTCTAAAAGCTGGTGTTATATACAGTGTTAAACATGAGTAAATGTGATTAAAATAAATGTCTACTTGCTGAAATGTCCTAAGTAGTATAATATGCATGAGATAACTAGTAATTACGTTTACTGAATTAAAAAAATATGCTTTAAGTTTACATTCTCTTCTAATATATGGTATGTGAAAGTTTTGAGTAACTCAAATTCTTAGTGCCATAAAGGAAGAATAAACAAGATAGAGTAATGTCATAAATATGTTAGTAGGAACAAGAATGTCCTCCAAGCTTGGTCCAAACTTGAGTTTAGATTTGGGCTTCAGATGAAAATTTGCTAGCTTCTTCCTTCTCACTTATCTTTTAAAAAAAATTAACTTACTCCACTGTCTTTTGTTACCTATGTCAAGCAAACCTGAAATGACTTTAATTTTGTGGCAGCAGCACCTGGTTTATTAAGAAATATTTTATTGTTTTATATCTTATTGTTTTGTTAATTTAATTTTATGAAGGTACTAGAATAAAAAGAACATGCATCCCTTTCTAAAACAATAACTTACTCTAATACTTAATATTTCGCTGCAGATAACATCTCTTCAGTGTCTATTCATTGTGCCATCTCTGTCATTCTGGTTTGGTAATCGAATCAATGTTTTTGTTTAGCAGTTCTGTGTGGTTATTACTCATTGATATAACCCCCACAATATTGTTTTTGTCATTTATCTTTTTTTTGGAAGCAGCAAAATTTATATAATTATTTATCTTTAGCTATTTAACACATAAGATGGACAAACCTTATACTGTTTATGAATCCAATCAATCTTTTTTAATAGATAACTCTAAAAGCTCATGTCTTATGAGCTTCTCCCTCAAGTGGTAATTCATGCCAATATAAGTCATAAAAACACATTAAAATATCACATATAATTTCTCACATTGTTAGTCTTTTTCAAAAGTAGTCTAAATAAAGATGGATACAATTTTATTCTACATCATTCAGCTGAAGAAAATGAATTTCAGTATTTGTTTAAAAATCAATTATAGACAAGGGGAGTGACATTTTGGAGATGTCTCTGTCATGGCTCATAATCCTTATCCCATTAGAATATATGGCTTACTAAGTGAGAGAATTGTAGTTTGAGTATATATGAGAATGCTTATTCTGTTGTCCCCCCACAGTAGTGGAGAACAATAATTATTTTGTTAACTTTGGTTCGTATTATCCCTTAATTTTTTTTCTTCCTAGAACATCCCAGAAAAAGGAGGAGAATTAATTGAAGCTTCCAGACAATCCATGAAGGATGGTAAGCTATTTGAAGACTGCCTGAAATTGTGTTGCTTATTGACTTTAAATTACAGAATTTTTATATACTCTTTATATTGTTTTTATTGTCAGAAGTAAAATATGACACTGGGAACCAAATGAGTGGAAACTAACCTGACAACAGTAAACTGCCAGTCTAAAGAAGGAAGCAGTTGAAACAATACTTGTGCAAGCAATCAGAATAAAGAATGATTTTCCTTCAATTCCATCACCTGACTCAAAGGTAATGTGTTTAAAGAAATCTTTCCTTTTTTAAAAAAATATCATCTTCCATGAAGAAAAACATCCTAGAAAGAAATAAGGCTACAAAGATATAGTAGAAAACAAGGAGAGCAACAGGTGAGGTATATGTATATAATTAACATTGTGAGAAAGTGGTGGGAATAAACAGTTGTTTGGTGTGCACTTATAGAAGGAAAGAAATAGAAAAGAAGGAAAAAGAACATATTTATGAATATGAAGCTGAAAAAAGGGGATACATACAAAGAATTCATCTATGAAGTGAAAGTCAAGTGTCCAGATTGAATAAGAGAGTCAAGATGGCTAATAGTTAAAATAAGAAATATTGAAATTAAAAAGAGCAGCAACTCAATATTAGGCCAAGCACATGTTAGGGGAAGTGCATGCTGGACAATAGAACAATGTGATATATTTGCCTATAACTTACTCTTCCCATTCTTGAATGACTAGGAGGCAGGGTGTGGGATTACAATCACAATCATTTATGATTATAATGAATAGAAAAATAAGCAAATAAATGTGGCATATTTCAGACGCTTAAGAAATCATTCTTTTCTTTGCTTCTGTTCTTATTAAAGCTTCAAGTAATTTATATTTAGTAATAATTAATATAGACTTAAAATGTTGATGGTCAATGCTTGTTGGATTATATCATAATGGACTCTATCCTCACATATAACTAAAAAGAATATATATATATATATATATATATATATATATATATATATATATATAGTACTGCTATTAAAAAAAATACAAACCTAAACAAACAAGTAATAGTGGTAATGAATATGATAATGAAAAATAAATGAACTTCTAAAAATTAAATAGATGGTCAGTTTTTAAAAATGGATAAACATTAATTATACAGAATTTTCACGGTGGCATATTTTTACATACATATAGATCAAATATACTCCCCCAATGCTATCTTTAACATTCCTTCCTCCATACTCCCAATTTTATGTATGCTAATGGATAAAATTTATTATTCACCCATTTTTATGTTGAATATTTCCACCTCTAGTTTTCCATCTGAGAGCAATATATGATACTTGTTTTCTTAGTCTGGCTTATATTATTTAACGTTATGCTTCCCTGTTTCATTCATTTTCCGAAAATTAACATAGTTTTGTTGTTCTCTATGCATAGAAATCTTCCTTGTATATATATATATATATATATATATCACATTTTGTTTATTCATTCTTTTATTAACTATTATCTAGCCTGATTCTATAACTTGCCTATTATTAATAGTGTCATGGAAAAGATGGGCATATGTATATCTCTAAAATAAGCTGTCTTTAATATTTTCTGGTAAGTACTGAGTAGTATAGTTGAATAATAAAGTAGTTCTATGTTCAGTTTTTTGAGTAGCCTTCATATGGATTTCCATAGGGATATAGTATTTTATGTTCCTACCAATCACATATAAGAGATTTTCCTCCTCATCTTTCCAGTATTATTTGCTTTCTTGATGATTGATTTTTTGAATGGTGGAAAATGGGAGCTTGATGTTGTTTTGATTTGCATTTTCCTTATTGATAAAGGTGTTATGGGTTTTTTTCACTAAAGTGTTGGCCATTTTTATCTCTTATTTTGAGAACTAGCTGTGCATTTGCTCATTGATTGAAAAGGTGTTTGTTTTCCTGGTGTTAAGACATTTGCATTATATTTTTTAGGATATTAATCCTCTGTCAGAAGGGTAGCTGTCAAAGCTTTTCTCCATTTCTGAAGGCTACCACTTCTTACTGTTCTGTTTCACTTACTGTGCAGGAATTTCTCAGTTTGATTCACCCCTTCTTATCCATTGTTGCTCTTATTTTCTGAGCTGTAGGGGGCTCTATTCAGGAAGTTATTGCCTACATACTGAAGTGTTTTTCATATATTTTCTTCTAGCTTTTGTAAACCTTCTAGTCAGGTATATATGTCTTTAGTCCTTTCTGAATAAACTCTTGTACAGTGTTAGAAAATAGGCATCTAGGTTTCTTCTTTTACATGTGGATATCTAGTTTTTCCAACACTATTTCTAAAACGTTGTTTGACTTTTCTCCAAAATATGTTTTTGGTATCTTTGCCTAGTATCACATTACTATACCTGTGTGGGTTTGTTCTCTGACTTCTCTTGTATCCATTGGTTTATGGGTCTTTCTTTACACCAGGACCATGTTTTTTATTACTATGGCTCTGTTTTATATTTTTTAATTGGGCATTGTGGTTTATCCATTGTTTCTCTTATGATCAGTATCACTTTGTCTAAGTATTTTTGGGTTGTTGTTTTTCTTCCATACAAATTTAGACGTAGTTATTTCCCTCCATTTCTGCCAACAATATCATTTGAATTTAATGGAAATACATGGAATCTATAACTCATTTATGGTACTTTGGTCATTTTCATGATATTAATTCTGCTTCTCTATGAACATAGTAGATCTTTTTACTTCCTATTGTTTTCTTTTTTTTTTAAAGAGAGAGTGAGAGAGGAGAGAGAGAGTGAGAGAGAGAATTTTTAACATTTTATTTCTTAGTGTTCGGCGGACACAACATCTTTGTTGGTATGCGGTGCTGAGGATCGAACCCGGGCCGCACGCATGCCAGGCGAGCGCGCTACCGCTTGAGCCACATCCCCAGCCCCTCCTATTGTTTTCTTTAGTTTCCTTTTTCATCAATGTGTAATTTTTCATGAAGAGGTCATTCACTTCCTTGTTTAAGGTTATTTCTAGCTATTTTTAAAGTTATTTGAATGATCTATTACTCTTACTTCATTCTCACAAGGTTTGCTATGGTATATAGACAAACAGTTTATTTTTATATTTTTATTTTGTATCCTATTACTCTGATGAATTCATTCATAAAAATAGAATTCTCATGATATATTATTTATGTTCTTCTAAGAATAAGACTAAATCATTTGCATATAGAAATAATTCAACATTTTAACTTTCCTATTTTAATTCCTTTTATTTCTTTCTCTTTTTCTAAAATTTTAAGTACTGTGATTTGTGAGATTGGTGGCAATGAACATCCTTGTGTTTTTCCTGATTTTAGAGAAAATGTTCCTGTTCATTTTACTATTGACTTTGAATTTGATATACTTGGTCTTAATTATCTTGTAATAAAATTCTCTTATTTCTAATTTCTCAGGGCTTTGTCATGAGGGCCATTGAATTTGTCAAAGGCTTTTCCTATAGCTTTTTAAATGATCATGTAATATTTTTCTTGATTCCATATGCCTTGTATTAGTTTTATTGATTTGCATGGCTTGATTCATCCTGGAGCAAAATCAGCTTTTATGAATTTTTTTTTTGTATGTGACTAGAGACTCAAACCAGGAGCATTGTATCAAGGAGCCACATCCACAGCACCTTTTATTGTTCACTTTGATAGCAGGTCTCACTAAATTTCCAAGGCTGGCTTTGAAATTACAATGTTCCTCAAACAACCTGATGCTTTTCTGAGACTATAGACCTATACCACTATGCCTGATACTGTATGTTACTTTGTAATGTGTTATTGAATGTGGTTTGCAAAGATTTTATGAGAATTTTTATACTATGTTCCTCAAGGATATTGGTATCTAGTTTTTTTTTTCTTGTTCTGTCCAATATTCACTTTTCCAGTCAGGGTAATACTTTGCAGAATTACTTTGGAAGTATCTTTCCTTTGGTCTTAAATGTAATGGGGGATTAATATAAGTTCTTATTTAAATATCTGATAAAATTTAGCCATGTATTCACCTCTGAACCTCTGGTCCAGAAGGCTTTTTATTATTGCTTCAACCTTATTGCCTGTTATTGAGCTATGTTTTTCTCTATCCATTTGATTCAACATTTTATGCCATATTTCATTAATATTAATTAGATTTATTTATCTTTCAATTTTATTCTTTAAAATAGTCTAGATTTTCCCATTTATTGAAATATAAGTTTTCTAATAGTCTCCAGAGATCCTCTGGATTTCAGTGGTATCTGTTTTGATATTTCACTTTTTGTTTCTAGCTTTATTCATTTGTATCTTATTTTTCCTTGTAGTTCCCTTGGCCAAGGGTTTATCAATTTTATTTCCCATTTTAACAACCAACTATTTGTTTCTTTATTACTATGTTTTTTTAAAAAAATGTCTATTTTATAATTTTGGCTCTGACTTTAATTAATTCTTTACTTGTATTGGTTTTAGAATAAATTTACTGAAGTTTTTCCTTAGAACTTGGGATGTATCATGAGATTTTTAATTTGAAATATCTCAGATTTTTAAATGGAACTAGCCCTTACTATAAACTGCCCAAATAAAACTGCTTTGGTGGATTAGTGGAGGGACATCAGAAGGGATAGGAATGGTACTGGGCAGTAAGATTTATCAAAATATGTTATATGCATTTATGTATATGTTATAATGAACCCCACTATCATATATATATATATATAATGTCTCAATAGAAGAAAAAACACCAACATAAAAGATCTGCTTTTACTTTATCCCATAAATGTATAGATGTTGTGTTTTGATTCTCATGTGGTTCTCAGGTTTATTTAAAACTTTTCCCCCTGATTTCATTAGTGACACTTTGATTATGCAACTGTATTATTCATTCTTCAAGTGTTCATGCAATTTCTGTAGTTTTACTTGCTGTTTGCTTCTTTTTCTTAATTAGATAATCAATTCACATATAATATTGACGTTCATTTTAAATAATAATACAAGCATGATATACAATTTTCCAGTTTGATCCCCAGTACTCTTTCCCTTCCCTACCTCTGTTATCTCTCTTCTACTCCACTGTTCTTTCTTGTATTTATTTGTAGTTGTATTAATTAGTGCATCATTGATATACATAAAGGTCAAATTCATTGTTTTATATTCTTAACTGCACAAAGGAAAAATCTTTTAAGATTCATTTCACCACACTTCTTTGGCAGTTCCTCCATCCCTCTCAATCTCCTTCCTATACTCCACTGACCTCTCTTCTGTTTTTAGGGAATCCCCCATTTTCCCTTTATTTTTATCTACCTTCTTAATATAAGGGAAAATATTCAGCCCTTGACTTTTTGAATCTGAGCAGGATATTTGAATTCACTTAGTAGGACATTTTCAAGTTCCATTGATTTACTAACAAATGCCATTATGTCTTTTAATTGATGACTTACTGAGTAGACCTTCATTTGTGGATCAGGTGGCAAAGATCTTCCATTCTGCAGCCTCTGTCTTCATGCTCTTATTAGTTTCTTTTAGTGTTCAGAAGTTTTTTTAATTTTATGCCATCTTACTTATTGTTTCTTGGTTTTATAAGATTGATTTAGGAGTTTTGTTAGGACAACTGATGATTGTGATAATATGTTGAAAAGTTCAGCTTACAATTTTATCTACCAGTTGTAGAGTTTCTTGTGTAATTCCTAAATCTTTGGTCTACTCTTGAGTTGATTTTTCTCTTCATGTGTGTATGTATTTTTTTCCCAGACCCACTTGTTAAAAAGGCTGTATGTGTTGTTTTCTTATAGCAATCCACTGTGATGTGATAAGGGATAAATAGAATTATTTTGTTTTAGTATTTATTAAGACATGCTTTGTATTCTAATATATGATCTATTATAAAGAAAGTTTTTTTGTATTGCTAAAAAATTATGAGTTCTGTTCTTCCCAAATGAAATAGTACATAGACAACTATTAAGTTGTCATGATAAAAAGTAAAAGTGATATGTAGGAAAGTTATTGATGTTTTGTCCACCTAACCAGTCACTGGTGATATTAGTATTAATGTTACCCACACTTATGTTTTATATTGGGTCCTTCTGTCCCTTTAGGCTGAATAGTGATTATATTATAAAATTGGTTGCACTGCCAATCACATATAAATATTTACAGCCATTTTTATTGTTGTTGGATTTTTCCCTTCAGCAGTGTGTGGTGACCTTCTTTGCTAACTTTGAGTAATTATGGCTGAAAGTAACCTTTATCAAATTTGCAAATAGCTACTACTTTTTTGGCTTCCATTTACATGGACTATCTCTCTCTCTTCTTTCACTTTTATTCTGTGAACATCGTTGCAAGTCAGGCTGTGTTTCTTGTAGACAACATACATTTAGGTCTTGTTTGTTAATTGAGTATTTTGTCTATGTCTTTTGAGTTGATAATTAACACAATGTGAATCCAATGTTAATGAGGTGTGTTTGTTTATAATATAGGGTTCACTCTTTATTCCCATTTGCTTATCCACTCTTCTAGTTATTTTATTCTTTTATATTCCCCCCATGATTTATTTTAATTTTTTCTTGTGTATATAGAATTACATAGTGAACCTTCTACACTGGCAGGTTAGTTGCCATAGTTTATTTTAGTTTATTCTTGCCTTGAAAGGTGTTTATTTCTGAAGAATAACTTTGATGCAGATAACAATATAGCCTGGAAGTACTGAAGTAAGACAGATGAGACTGGACACCAGAGGAATTAGCAAAAAGCAGGTTTATTGTCTGCAGCTTGTCCAGAAGGGGCTTTCACCTGAAACAAATTCTCTCTATGAATGCTGAGTCTAGACATTTGTTGAGCTTTATGCCCAGTGGTGTGGAAAGGGGAGCCTGGAGGTATACATATTGTAGGGGCCTACATTAAAGTTATTTTTTTTCTGTGAGTTCTCAGAAGTTACCTTTTGTCTCATTTCTTAGAACTGTCAGGGATTTTACAGATTATACCACAAAAGCAGCGTACATTCATTAAGTCCAGGGATAAATTCAGTTTTTTTTCAAGACAGAGCAGATCAACAGAAAAAGGGTGTATAACAACATTTGAGTCATTTTGTAGAGATCTTAGCTGATATATTCTAAACGAGAACAATTGTGGTGAGGGTCTCTGGGGAAGCTTAATGAAGATGCATTTGTGGAGGAGGGGGTGCCACTGTAGTATTTCTGTTTAGTGCTTAAAATATATCATCGCATGTGCTGCTGGCCCTTAGAGTTATCCAGATGCATTACCATTTACGAATAACTTGGTGTTTCTCTCTTGAATTTGTAAAAATCTTCTTTGCTCTGAATATTGGCATTTTAACCGAAATATAATGTGGAAAGTTTCTTTTTGGCCATGTCTATTTGACCTTCTAAGTGCTCTCTGTGCCTGATGTTCTTACTTCCACAATTAATTTTTTTTTTTTTCTGGTGCGAGTTCACTGAATATGTTTCTATGCCATAAGTCTGTGTTTACACTCCTTCCTTAAAGGCCTTAATCTCAATTGGCATTTTAAAGTTGCCCTAGAATGCTTGTATATTCTTTTTTTTCTCAGACGCAATACATGATACTTATTTATTTAGTTAGTTATTTTTATTATCTTCTTTATTAGCTACACATGACATTACAATAATCTTGGCAATTCATACATTTGAATCAATTGGGGTAAAATTTTTCATTTTTCTGATTGTACAGATTGCAGAATCATACTGGTCATAGAGTCACCTATATACATACAGCAATCATAATGTCTATTCTCTTCTGCTGCCCTTCTTATCCCCCCTTCCCCTCCCCTCCCCCTCCCATCATTTCTCTCTATCCAATCTAATGTGACACACTTTTTTTTCCTTCTTTTAAAGTCTCTAATTTTTATTAGATTAGGAAAGTTCTACATCATCCACCTTGTCTTCAAGACTTATCATTCTTTCATCTACCTGATGTAGTATATTTTCAGTACTTCTCATTTAGACTTTTATTTGATTTAATAAACTTATTATTTCCAAATTTTCTGCCCTTTTACCCCCCACAAACTCTATTTCATTCTGAGGATATTATTTGAAAACCTGGATTTCCTTCATTAATTCATGTTTTAGTCCTTTAGTTTCTGAAATTATTTTCATAATAAATTGTTTGAATTCTTTGCTCTCCTACACATCAATGTATGTGTAGTAAGTTATCAGGGATTTAAACACTTTGGGTAATTTGTCCGTGCCTTGCACCCTCATTTTCTTGTTTTAATATACAGAGGTTTGTTCAGATGTTCAAATAGATTTCCATTCTCCTCTTAGATGTGGGTCATTTTCTTCAGCAGATTTCTCTTCAGATATTCCTCGAACACAGGTGTATATTCTATTTTCAAAGCTCCAACTCATTGACAAAAGTGCTGGGACCACTAATGCAAAGGACTTTAAGAGTGAAGAATAACCACCAGTAATATCAAAAAGTTAGAAGCTAAGCACATGTTGACTTACAACCAAAGCAAAAATTTTTTAAAATGATCTCTACAACTCAGATAAACAATGAAGAATTGGTAATAATAAACAATGTCCAAAATTTAGTTGTTAGTGTTCTAAAATTAATACTAAAATACATAGAAAAAAAGAAGAAAATGAAAAAAGAAAAATAATGCAAATACAACTGAAAAATAAGAAAACAAGTACAAAGAAAATTTAACAAAATATCGTGTAAGTTAGATAGTGAAAAACAAATGACAAAAAAGCCATTTAAAGATTCAGTTCCAAGAAAAGTATGATTTCCTCATCTGATGTAATTCAAATATAGACAGTCTCTTCCCCAACTTCTACATTTAAGATTAACCATTTTGAGGGTGTTTCTGGGGAGCAACTATAGTTGTACTTGTTTCTTCTCAATTCTAGCCAGAACAGGCCAGTACTGGTTGTGGAGTCTTGAATGTTGAAAAGCTTCATTCGTGCCTACCAGGAAGTACTATAGAACCATTTTTATATGAAGAGATAAATCAGTCACAATATTGGTTTTTTATGTACCTGGTTATGGGGCTCTGGTTATAGTAGGAGCTATAAACAAAACTCTAGGACATGCAGCCTGTAGGTCAGTCTGTGCTGAAAATCCCAATTACGCACTTCTTTCAGTGAGCTCAAGGTCATGCAAGACTTCAAGTCTCTGTGGTTGGTTTCACTTTCTCTAAGCATGATAGAGATGGACTGCATACAGGTCTGTGCTTGGTTGGGGGAGATGCAGGAAACAAGCTTTTCAAAAGATCTTTCAAAGCATTCCAAAAATATTCTGCCCCACAAAATCACATGCAACTCATCTTCTTTTATTTTACTAATCTCAAAACACCAGTTTTAAAAGGGAGATGTTCCTACTGCCCTTCATTCTATAAGGTAGTCAACCAGCACACCATACTTCCTGCTGATGAGAGTTTTCAACATATCTCTGTTAATCTGGACCAAAAGGGTGGGCATCCACAATTCCAGTAAATAAAGCCATTCCTTGTGTGTTGGAGATAAAACATACAGGAGACCCTGATATCTCAAAGACAGAGTTCCAGCAATGGGACCTTTCTAAAGAGGGAACCCCCTTGGTGAATCACCAAGGGAATGACTATAATTGCTTCAGTTGAAGAAGTGGAGGTTCTTTCTTCACATTCCTCTAAGCAGAGTGAGATGGCCAGACTTTGATGATCAGCTCTCCTCTCTGTAGATTGTAGCAGCAAGTTTTTTTTTTTCCAAAACAAATTCTGACTGTCTTCTTTCACATAGTTCCTACAGGCACATTTAATTGAAACTCACCTCAGTTTCTATCCCTTGGATGACCATGTAACCATGACTACAGCTTTCCAGAGCTCCTTACAGATCTGTGTCTCAGTTACTTTTGTTGATAGAGCCTGACTTGTGTTGTTGATGACTCTTGACCTGCCAAATTCATATCCTTGTTGGGTCCTGGAAATATAAGAACATAAATGCCAGGGTTTCTGATCAACCATCAAGAAAGTCTAGAAAAATGACCCCAAGTATAGAAGTTTCTTCAGTAAGCACTCTGATTCTGCTGAGAAGAATCTGCAGTGCACCTGTGCTCCATTGACATCTCAGGCAGAATTCAACTGGATGAAACTCATTACTTGAAGTTAAAATAAAATTTTCTTAAGATTATAGAGGGTGTGAGCCTACCAGAGAAGAGCTTCCACCTAGCCAGTTTTTCCCTGACAACTGCTGCAGTTAAATTATTTTATGAACTCTTTTATTTCTCTAAAAACATATTTTTGGTCTTATCTGTTCATTGGCTCTCTGTAATTGCACTCTACTGCGTGTCCTTACTCAGGTTTGCCAAACACACCAGTCGATTTGACTCAAATTCAGGGTGCAGTCAGTAACCACTGCACGCATCTACATATATATTTTTTACCATAGTACAATATTTTGTAATTATTTCTTATGTGGAAACTGTATTGAAAAAGAAAGAAAACTTTTACAAAACCAGTTTATCATTTTATTAAACTAGTTTTCCTATAAGTAAAAGTTTCACCAAAAGAAATTTAGATTTCTGTGAGCCCTTGCTTCCCTGAATAAAACAGTGGGAACAAGGTTTCTTTTCTACTTGATGTGACATAATTCAGTATCAACATGAAAAGCTTATAATTAGAATGTTTCAAATGTTTAATGATGTGTAGCAAATGTATATATATATATATATATATATATATATATATATATATATATAACTTACACTTTATACATGTTATATAGTATATATGTTATATATGGTAAAAGGTCCTCTTATTTTATTGGTAATTTATGAATAGTGTTCGGTGTAATGAAGTTAATTCCTGATAGAAATATGCACATCAGTTAGTGTACTATTGGTATCTCTCTCTCTCTCTCTCTCTCTCTCTCTCTCTCTCTCTCTCTTTATTTTGGCTGTCAATGGACCTTTGTTTTATCCATTTATATGCAGTGCTGAGACTTGAACCCAGTTCCTCACACATGCATAGCAAGCACTCTGCCACTGATCCACAACCCTGGCCCTCATGTTGATAGTTCTCTATTGTCCTTATATCCTCGTTTTTTAGATTTAGTAGACAAATGAATATAATATTTGACTGATTTGCAGAGGATATATAACATTCTGATATAAAATATTTCAATTTTCAATGTGTACTTCTCTAGTTTTTAAATCTAAATTATTTCAAATCTGGAAAAATAGGTGTCTCCTTAGAATACTGATTAGGCAATCTTCATATAATTCATTAGTGATATAATTTTACCAGATGACTATCTGTCAGATTCTTCCTCAGAATAGTGCTGGTCATTCATTTGGTGATGCACATCAAAGAGAAAAAGATGGTATAAATGGACATACAGAAGGTAAGAGCCACTCATTATAAAATCATTGGATATAATGCATGTTTACAACATGAGCACTAGTATGATTTAATAGTGGAAGAAATGAAAATAATAAATAGTATGGGAGCTGAAATAGTGTATCTTATCAAGTTGCAACCACAGGGTTAGTTGAGTAGTCCTAGAGGAACTGAGTTATTAGGTCCATTTTAAGACCTGCTTAAATTAAAGGAAAGTTGGGACATAACAAAGGGGAGAGAAGAATTTGGAAATGAAGAATGAGACAAGACTATAGACAACAACAACCAAAAAAAAAAGGAAAAAGAAAAAGAAAAAATAAGCAGATGCACATTAATGATGGCCTGATAAAACATTCCTTGGAAAGATTATGACTTCTAATACATTTACAAGTTAGAGTACAAAATAGGGAGAATTTAAAATAGGTAAAATAAATGGCCAGGCACAAGGTGCATGCCTATATTCCCAGTGGCTCTGGAGGCTGAAGATGGAGAAATAATTTTTATTTTAAAGCCAGCTCAGTAACTGGATGAGGCCCTCAGAAACTCAGCAAGACCCTTTCTCTGAATGAAATATAAAAATGGATGTGGATGTTGCTCAGTAGTTAGACACCCATGGGTTCAATCTCCAGTACCAATAACAAAATAACAAAGCAAAAAGAAACACCAAATAGGCATGTTAAGTTAGAGGAATTGGTAGAAGATTAAGCATGCCTAAAAACTCTCAATTTTTTTTTCTTTTTTTTATTGGTTGTTCACAACATTACCAAGCTATTGACATATCATATTTCATACATTAGATTGAAGTGGGTTATGAACTCCCAATTTTACCCCAAATGCAGATTGCAGAATCATGTCGGTTACACATCCACAATTTTACATAATGCCCTATTAGTAATTGTTGTATTCTGCTACCTTTCCTATCCCCTACTATCCCCCCTCCCCTCCCCTCTCATCTTCTCTCTCTACCCCATCTAGTGTAATTCATTTTTCTCCTTGTTTATTTTCCCATTCCCCTCACAACCTCTTATATGTAATTTTGTATAGCAATGAGGGTCTCCCTTCATTTCCATGCAATTTCCCTTTTCTCTCCCTTTCCCTCCCATCTCATGTCTCTGTTTAATATTAATCTTTTCTTCCTGCTCTTCCTCCCTGCCCTGCTCATTGTTGCTCTCATTATATCAAAGAAGACATTTGCTATTTAAAAGAGCATGCTACAGGGATGCTGCCACATCAATCTTCATAGCAGCACAATTCACAATAACTAGACTGTGGAACCAAGACAAATGCCCTTCAATAGATGAATGGATAAAAAAATGTGGCATCTATACACAATGGAGTACTATGCAGCAATAAAAAATGACAAAATCATAGAATTTGCAGGGAAATCGATGGCACTAGAGCAGAACTCTCAAATTTTATTGAATCATATGTTGGGGACCATGTACAAAATGTATGTTCTGACTCAGAAAGTCTTTGGTTCTACATCCTGAATACATTCAAAGATGCTTCCAATGCTCCTTGATCCACAGACTACATTCTGAGTTGAAAGAGCAGTTGAATGAATTACCCTTTAGAAAATCTAAATTAAGAGCCATTTTGCCTTAGTTCATGGCATAACCATATTAAATTAGAGCATAAATCTTGCTTTGTTTTTAATTATGTTTGTTGGCAAAGGGGTAGAACAAGAACACATAGAAATTGTATTTTTTAACTTCTTTTTGGAGTTGTACAGAATAACTTTATTTATTTATTTATTTATTTATTTGTCTATCTATTTATTTATTTATTTTTATGTGGTGCTGAGGATTAAACCCAGAGCCTTGCACGTGCAAGGCAAGCACTCTACCGCTGAGCCATAACCCAAGCCCCAAAATTGTATTTTTTAAAGATTTTTTAAGCTGTAAATTGACACAATACCTTTATATAATTTATTTTATATAGTGCTGAGGATTAAACCCATTTCTTCACATGTGTTAGACAAGCGCCCTGAAACTGAGCCAAAACCCAGCTCCTACAAATTGTATTTTTTAAAATAAAGTTACTGCATTGGGAAGAAAATGTAGTGGGAATAATCTAAACAACAAATGTAAAAAAAAAGAATCAAGACCACAGATCTAGAGATAGCTTTTGAAAATCCAAGGGAGGGGGTAGTGAGGAGGGAATAAAATTATCTAGGTAATTTTGAAGGTAATCATAAGGAGACTGAGATAATGCATTTCAGCTGGTTTCACTATATTTGCCTTCAAACAAAAGTGAGAATTACTGGTCCAGAGATGGTTTTAAGCAGGGTAAACTGTTAGAATTGTGGCAACCAGCCACTTTAATTTCTTTGCTCCATAACTACCAAGAATAGGGAAGTATTGATATCAGTATTTGAGATCAGATACATAGCATTTAAGAAACATGGGACATTTTAAAAGACAGTTTTTTTCTTCAATGAAACCATGGCTTTGGACATGCTAGGAATACACTCAATTACTCTGCCAAGTCCTTATCTCTAAATAGCTAGTATTCTGATATGGCACACATTTTATGAAAATCTTTGAAAGTCTAAGAAGTTATATCAAACAATGGTCATTTTGTAAACAGCAGACTCTTTGGGTTAATTTGTTGAATACCAAAGCTGTTATTTTTTGTATATATTCTAATGAATTTGAAATATTCATGTCTCATAATACTTTTGCATTTCAGTTCACTTTTCCCCTTTGGATTACCATATATTAATATTTTTGCTTATTAAAAATTATTTATTAGATACAGTTCCTATGTCTTCTCAAATGAATGAATCAAGAAACTTTGAGTAGGTCAGACCAGAGGATATATTAAAAGAAGATACACCACTGTCCTCCATGGGTATGGAAAAATGATTATTTTAATAAGTGTATATCAAAGCTGATCATTTCTCAGAAATTTCCTCAATGCAAATGAATTATACTTTCCACTTGACGGTTATCACAACTTTAGACTTACTATATTTTAAGACAAATGGAGGAACAGGATACATACCTGTAATAAAGTTAATTAAATGATTGTGATAGACTACATTAAACACACCTTAAAATATTAAAATATTAGTATATTTTTTCAAAACATCACTGTTCTTAAGCTAAATTCTTTTCCATAATATAGATTTCTGTTTGTTCTTGCCTCAGTACGTTTGCTATTGTAAGTTTATAATGTGTCAATACCTAATATTCAGATATCCATGCTACTCTATCTACTTCCCCACCCCACTGCCCATTGCTTTAAATTGAATTGCATTATATCTCTAGAAGACTCTTGTAAAAAAATTTGTGCTATCATTCAACACAGAAAAAATTCCTACCTATGTGTTTTCTGTTGCTTCGACTTCCCATTCAAAAAAAATCCAGATTATACAGACCTTCTTCTGAGAGAAGCGCCCACCATTATGTTTTTTTTTATATTTGCTGACTTTCTTATTATGATCTATGCATCTTGTTGAATGACACTCCGCTACCCCACCAATCTAGGAGCTGTTAGTGTCTCCTCACCTTCTAGTGCAGGCACCAGTCACCTGATCAGCTATAAGAAATAAGCCTCCTAAATCTAGAAAGAAAGAACAAAGAAAGGGAAAGAATTGAGAAAGGCAGGAAGGGAGGAAAAAATTAGGCTGGGAGGGAGGGAGGCAGGAAGAAAGAGGGATTTCTTCTAATATCGTCACCATTCCAGTTTTAGGTTTTCACCCCACCCCACCCCATCACCAGCACATATGACTTAACCAAAGAATCTTTCTAGCCTAGAAAGAGCCTTAGTCTGACAGATGGCAGCAGAGTGGTCTCTGAAATCATAGCTGTAATACCGAGAGAAAACAGGAAGGTTTGCACTCTGCATTGTCTGCATTCAGACTCCACTCTAGTTTGATCAATAATTACAATATTGCTGTTATTTTTAATGCTTATTTTTTAGTTGTAGTTGGAAACAATACCTTTATTTAATTTATTCATTTTTATGTGGTGCTGAGGATTAAACCCAGGCCCTCCCACATGCTAGGCAATGTTACTTAAAGTGTTTGTCACCACATTAAAATGCACAAAATTCTATTTTCTAAGGTTATCAGTGTAGGTAAAATGTGAAGAATAAATTTGCAAAATCAAACAATTTAACTCTCAAAAGCTTCTGAAGAAATAATCTAGATTTTTTTTCATTATAATATAGTTTTGGTTTGAAAAAAAAGCATTATCCTGATGAAAAAATTCTAAGATCTAATACTTCCTTTCTGTGAATTTTTTTTTTTTTTACCAAAAGCCTTAAAATGAGATAAAGGCCACATGTCTGTTATTGTATTTTTTCCTCATTTTTATATTGGTGCATTATAGTTGTACATATTGGTGGGATTTGTTACAAATCCATACATGGACATACATCTTTAAATGTCTTACTGAGCATTGTTTGAAAGACACATTCAAAAACTCAGTTCTTTCAATGGTATGTTTTTTGTCACACTTACTATTTATTATTTGATTAGGACCAGAAAACTATTAAGTTATATATTTTCGTCCACTAAAGATGCATATTTTTCTCTCTGGAAAAAAGAGATTGTTTTATTGCTATATATTATATTAATCAAATTTGTCTCTAACTTAGCAACATGATTCAGCATCCTTTCGAGATGGATGATAAAAACTACTGTTTATAAAGTTCTCAAGCTATTTTACCATTTTGCTAGTTTACTTTTCTAATAGCTAAAAATCTTTGATATAGTTTCAGATTTTAATATTTATTTTTTAATTGTAGTTGTACACAATACCTTTATTTTATTTATTCATTTTTATGTAGTGCTGAGGATTGAAGCCAGGGCCTCGCATGTGCTAGGCAAGCATTCTACTGCTAAGCCACAACTCAGCCCTTATTTTCAGTTTTTTATTTGTATGAGATTCACTTTTTAAATTTTTGAAATTATATTTAGTATTTATATTTTAGTTTCCATGTGTGTCTACATGCACAAAATGACTAAATGAGGTTATTCAAGCAGTATTAATAAAATAATTCTATGTTGGTTTTAATTCTAAAAGGGTATACATGTAAGTATGTATGCATAAATGTACATGTATATTTATATGTTAAGAATATTAATACCTTTTATTAAAAGTCTACACAACAATTAATTTCTGAAATGTATTTGCTGAAAAAATATTAAACAAAATAAAACAAATAGTAGTCATTCACCATGTAAAAAAGTGGTTTCTGATTATTTCTGGCTTTACAAATGTTAATGTGACGTCATTGTATAAACTTAATGGATAGCTTAATTTCCTTTGAAAATATGGACCTCAGTAACAGATCTAATTGAGAAGAAATTAATGTTTCAAATACCAATTTATTTTTATGGCCCACTTAGTTCTATAACAGGGTCTTAGGAACATTTTTATTTAAACTAAGATTACTAACAAGTAACCTTAGTTCAGGATTTTTAATATTAATAGAGAATATAAATGGCCTTAGGATGTATATTTCATATTTATTCCATTGTTTAAATTATCATCAAATATCCCAATAATCAAAGTTCTGTTGGCATGGAAACTGGTATAAATATACTGGTTAAATGTACTAGCTCTTCATCAGTTTTCCCTACACACAATAAAAATTTTTTAGCATTTGCTTGTTCACAATCTTTCTAGTTTATGGCAGTATGCTATTTAAAAGGTAAGTTGATCCACATGTGAAATATTAGCCAAACAGATTTTAATAATAGATATTTGAACTTCAAATTTGGTATGCCTATTTTATAAAAACAGAGTTATATTGATATTGTAGTAATGGAATAATGTTGGAGAACCTGATTCTAGACCAGCACTGTCTAATATGATAGATACTAGCCACATGTGAATACATATATACAAGACCAAATTAATTAAAATTAAATAAAATTCATAATGTAGTTCTCCTTGGTACTAGCTTCATTTCTAATGCTCAATATCCTTATATTGTTTCTGGGTATGATGTTAGACAATGTAGTTATAGAAGATTTTATTCACTATGGAAACTTCCACTGGACAGTTCAGGTCTAGACTTCTGACATGTGGCATGTTTCTTTCTCTTTTCAAATATTAAAGATAAATTTGATCTGATCTATCTTAAACAGTATGATATTGGACTAATAAGAATGCAAACTACAGATTCTTAATGTATTGAGCAGGAAATTATTATATGAATCACACATGTATCTCTGTACTAAGTACACAAAAATCATGTACTTATTCTTAGATTAAAATGTATAGAATAAAATTCATTCATTCATGAGACTTCTTAAAATTGTTTCAATTGTGAATGATAACCATTTTAATATTAATTAAAATTTATAAATATTCAAAAAAAGACACTAACAGTAATACATTTTAGATTAATTCAGAATTCACTTATTACTAATGCTCCCCCCAAAAAAAATTAGAATATGGATAATTTATTTCATGACATCTTTTTTTTTTGCATACTGCACATTTTTTTCTAATTTCCTTAAATATATGAATAATTTCCATTACTGGAGAAAAGTTGGTTATCCTTACTTAACTAATGACTACACAAACCACCACCAGAGATATAACTGCAAGAATAAAAGTCAAAATCAGCTGTTATTCCAGGCATTTTTTTATCTATTCATTTCTAATCATAGTCAGGTGAATTAAACTGAAAATAATTGCCATAAAGTAATTTAATTTAAAACATTTCAATATTTTAAAAAGGAAAAATAAATTATCTATTATTTCCCATCTAGGCATTTCACATGACATCACTCCTGAAGCTTAATCATGTTTTAATCCTTTTGTAAATCAAGTTATGTTTCATTCATTTTAATGGAACGAATGTAAAAACCCCATAGAATGCATGAACAAATCATCTTTTGTATAAATTTATGGACTTATTGTTTGATATTTAATAACAAGGATTTGCATTAAAAGTAATACAACTTTCTGAAAAATTGTTTTTAAGCAAATTTAAGCAGTCAACACAAAGTTCTGTGCCACTTGATTGAAAAACCATGGGAAGACAGAGAAGTTACTGATATGCTTTCATAAAAGAGGTAAGCCCAAATTACATATGAAGGCAAAGTTAACTTGGGTACTGAGCTTGAGATTCTGATTATACAAATGCTGTTTTAGGAGACAAGATACATGATGAAATGACAATAAATTTTATTTAAATCTCATATGTATCTCATACACACATGATCTCTCATATTAAGAGAGCTTAACCAAATAGTATTAAAGCCAATTATTTTAAAAAGGGGAAAATATAAACCAAAATTACAATATATATTTTTCATTAAATCATACCAACTAAAAACTGCTTCACATTTCAAATCATAGATGAAATAAGGAAAGTTCATAATATTGTCTAATTACAGTAATCAAAAAATTAAGTTCTAGGTCTGAGAAAATGATTTTATTTCTTGTAAAATACATCAATTCTCATCATCTTGCATTAAATTCACTGTGATTTTTAACCATATGTTTGAAACAAAACAAAAATATATTACTTGTAAAGATTTAGTGCTAGTATAAAAGACTGGTTAACAGAAGATTTGTCAGTATAATTAACTATATTACACGGCTGAGAAAAAAAAGAAAAATGTGTTTTCATTTCAGAAGATATTTAGAAAAATCATATGATATAATAGACACTAAATTTGATTTAAAAAATAAAATATTGGTAAACAAGAAATATATATGGTTATCATTCTAACCTTATGAAATATATTTAGAAAAAAACATACAGTAAATATCATGTGAATGGTGACATTTTAGATGTAGTACTATCAAAGCAAGAGCAAGATAATTGTGACTGTTAGGTTCAGTCCTGTACAAAATTGTACTGGAAATCCCTGCAATAAAACAAGATAAGGAATAAGGCACAAGAAAAAAGAACAAAAAAAGCCAAAATATTTGGTTTTCTTTAGTAACAAGAAAGGAGAGAAAATTTCTAGGACAAAAGATGAATACACAAAAATTAATAGCTTCCCAGTAAGGAGTGGAAGCTAATCAGAAAAAAAATATTGTAACAACAAGAACCAAAAAAAAAAATTAATAAGCAGGACTTTTGTTGTGAGGTTTAAAAACATTGTTGAAGGACATATAAGAAAACCTGATGTCAATATGCCCTAAGTTCACCAATGGGGTGAACTTAATTATAACTAATTATCCACTAACTATTCTGGAAAATTAATGCAATTCAAATAAAAATCCCACAGGATTTTATATGCAACCAGACAGCATATATTATTTAATGGTTTAAAGACAGACAAAGAATCTAAAGAGAAAAAATATAAAGTCCATAAAGATCCACAAAAACTAAAATCTTGTCACCTGACCAAATTAATAACTGTCACATGGAAGAAAAGAAATGTAAGCACCTTCTTCATAACAAAATTAAATTTTCAGTGCTAAAAGAATCTAAAATGTGAAAACTCTTAGATGATCTCATGAAAAGGAAAAAAAATCTTAAGTCTCAGAGATCATAATCATAACAGAAATATTAATACATATCTACACCTATACTTCTCAATAACTTTTGTAGACAGATATTTAATATTACAGAATTAGTTTGAAAAGTCAAAAAATAGATTTATGCTGAGTAGTATCTATAATCAGAAGTTTTCTATTCATTGATAATTATTTTAATAGGATATTCAAGCAGACTCTTTTTATTAGTATCTGTATTTTCTACACAGAGCCTGGCATGAGAAGCTTAATACATGTCTCCTGAATGAACATTGGAATGCTTAAATAACTATCAATTATCATTTATCAAAACTGCAGATGTGAAAGAAACAGGGGTAAAGCTGAAACAACATTGCCCTTATGATATACCCTGGAAATTGCTTTTATGAATAAACTACAGATAACAACTTGTTTACTTGTCATTTGTCTCTTTCTCCTAAAATCGAAAGGCAGAATGTGAAAATGCAGCCCTTTCTTGGCAATATAATATAGCTGGCTTCCTAATTAATTACTTCAGAAGCTGAAGAAGCTTTCAGTAAATTCATCTTCTTTATTACTTTTTGTCAGTATGTATTGACCTTTTAACATTCAAAACATTTCTGCGTCAGTAACAGTACATGATATGCCACCATTCTTAGTAGAATCAATATTCCCTTCCATCTCTTTTTCATTAAGTTTACTGACTAGATATGAAGAGCATTGTTCCTCAACATTGTAAGGAGGTGACACCTCTCTGCAACCCCAGATCAAAATTATATCAGACTACAGTTAAAGGAATGATTATCTGAGTAATTCCATGAACCAAAACGACAACAACCAAAAATCTTTTTACAAGAAAATCTTATTTGTCTTTCAATTCATATAATTAAAAACAATATATAGGCCAGTGTTTCTCAATGAAGGAGGGAGGAGTGAAAGAGATTTTGCTGACCTCCACACATATGCATTCAGCTATGTCTAGAGACATTTTTCACTATAGCAATAGTGGAGGGGCACACAATTACTTTCATCTCTTGGAATGCTTCTAAACATTTTATAACTCACAAGACAGTTCTGTACATCAAAGATATTCTCAGGAAAAAAGGTCAACAGTGCTAAAGTTGAGATACCTTGATGTAGAGAAACTGAGTGCCTAATAAAATGTTTCTCAATCAATTTTATATTTTAAACAATTCCCTTGTCCTCTCTGCTTGATTCCATGTAGTGATGTTAGCAATACAAAAATACAGTATGATTATTAATTACAACTAACTCTTCCATGGCTACCAAATAGAGTTCCTGTGGTGTCCTCACATCCATCACTTAATGATCAAGTGTTTACAGCAGGTAAGCAGATATTGGCTTTTAAGTTTATAAGACTATTATATAGAAAAGATTTGATTTTATATAAGCTCATGTAAAAACAATGATTTATTAATTCTGCTTAAAAAAGTTGCTATTTGGATCAATATGAAGATTAGAATGTAATGAATCCTGACTCATTACTCACATTTTATCAACACTACAAAGTTATTCTGGGGAAAGATTACATTCATAAATTTTCTTTCTAAAAATAAAATATATTTTTCTTTCTACAATATTAAATCTGCATATCTCTGCCAAGACACTCCTATCCACTGGACAAATGCTATTTTCAAAACAATGTGACTCCCCCCCGCCACAGAACACAAAAGTAATTTTTCACAAAAATGGGGATGCATCAGTCAACTGTTCTTGCTCACAGAAAACAATTACTTTTTTGAACAGCTATTAGGTTACAGATAGAGGCATCCCTGTATCATTTTGCTGAAACAATTGTAAACATGGTCAAACTGGACATACATAGTCTATGGCATTTCTTTGCATTGTTTTTTTAAGACAAATGAGGAAAACATTTTAAGCATGTTGCATGTTCACAAAATGATGCCAACATTGTAATTGTGCCTCAGAATTTCCATATTTTAACAAGTATTCTAAGAGAAATATATGTAAATGATATGAGCACACAATTCACAAACATGAAATATTAATGGTTAACAAAAATGGTTAAACTTCATCAGTATTCCAGAATATGCAAATTAAAACAAAGACTCTACACCTATAAAATGATCAGAGCAGAGAAGAAGACATTCTTTCAAGTTTCTAGTGCAGAAATATATTAAGTACCTACTGGAATGTTCATACAAATGAATATTTGAAAAGAAAATTTTAAAACCACCTAATGGACAAATCTTTTATTTTTATTTTTATAGCAAATATCATGTCATTGAAGGATTTTATACGACATTCATATCCTGGTAGATGGGCTACAGCAAGAGTGCTCTGTTAATCTGGTTCAAATATATTTTCTAGTTATTTAGAAGTTTAATTTGTTAGAGATTCTATAAAGAATGGTGTGTTCTTATAATTTACTATAGCAAATTAACTTATCACATAGGAAGAAGAATATCTCCTCTTAATTGCATTTGAGTTAAAAGCCCAAATAATTATCACAATGCCCCAAACAAATTTTCTTCCTGTTTTGGGCATTGTGAGATCATTGGGAAGAATTTGTTTTGAGCATTGGGAGATTATTGGGAAGAATTTGTTTTGGGCATTGGGAGATTATTTGGGCTTTGAACTCAAATGCAATTAAGTACTTTACTATTTAAAAAATGAGGAGCTGTTCCAGTAAAATATAAAATGTACATTTCCTTTTTTTTTTCTATCACTGCAAACCCCAATTCATGTTATACAGAAAAGCAGGTAAGGTAAAATTTCATTGGGAAGGATTAGGAAACTAAATTTTAGTGCTTTTTGAAATTATTAGTTCCAAAAATACAGGGAAACATAACTTTTCTTACTAGAGGCTGTTGTGTATACCAACTCATGCATTGGCACATTAACTTCTAGCTCACACCAAACAAATGAATCAGAGAATAGTAAAAATGCAAAAGCATATGAACAAAATCTTGACCTTTTTTTGTATTTGGTTACCAATTTGTTTCTCAGTGCAACCTTTTGCTTGCCACCATTTCCTTACAGAGGTTAAGTCTAAAAATGTATTCTAATAACACTATTTCACTAAGAATAGGGTCTCTTGAGATAGTGTCTAGAGTATTATACAAATGTTTTAAGCTCCCAGGTTAATATAATTATCACACCTGAAAGTTACTACCAGTGCTTTGGTATACAAAAAGAGCAAAAAAAACAAAAGCCAGGAATGGTTTAACAATACCACAAAATAGGTGGGTTAATCAGTGCACTCACTCATGCTTTCCACCACCCATCCCCCAAGAAAATAAAACACATATTTCTCACACTCACAATTTAAAAAGAAATTCAAGAAAAAAGGTTTTCTTCAAAGAATTGTTTCCCCTCCATTTGTTTTTCTGCTCTGAAAGAGAGAATTATCTGCTAGCAGCATCACTTGCTAAATGAAGCATTTCTTGAGATAAAGTTGCATGGTAGGTGAAGAAGAAATTTTGCCACCTGTTCGATAGTCATTTGAATTTGAGTGCTAAATCTTTCACGGTATTTATTTCCACCCTTGAGAAATTAATTAAAGTCTTGAGATGGTAAAAATCATTTCCATTGTTTT
This sequence comes from Urocitellus parryii, assembly GCF_045843805.1. Taxonomy (NCBI): domain Eukaryota; kingdom Metazoa; phylum Chordata; class Mammalia; order Rodentia; family Sciuridae; genus Urocitellus; species Urocitellus parryii. Next base: position 237,147 of record NW_027552271.1, read on the forward strand.
CCAGATAGATTCAAATTATGCATACAACATTGAATTCTAAGGATGTTAATAACTTTTCTACTGTCCTTCATCACCCCACCCAAACAAAACTTGAATGTTAGACCACAAGAATTTGTGCAAACACACACACACAAACACACACACACACACACACACACACACACACACATACACACACATGCTCAACTTCTGTTATGAAGAACTAGGAAAATATTTTAAATAAAAATCAGACAGAGAATTTCCAACTCCTGAAATGAATCAACATCTATAAAATAAACTTGTCATGTTCATTGAAAAAAATGGAAAAAGATCTTAGTTTAATTCTGTATAAACACATTCTGTATAAACAGAGCTGCTAGGTAACTGTGGTTGACAAGATTTGGTTATGATTACAAATTTCATAAACATTATGGCATAGCTTTACATATTATGATTATATTTATAGCTTTGACTATAAAATGATTGATTGTATATCATTCCCTTGCTCAAAACTATGCAATGGCTCACTCAACTCTAAACAACAATCAAATCCTGCACTCTTAGATTCAAAGTTTTTTTCCCAAGCTCTCTTTCGCTGATTCCACATTTCAAAAAAGGATTCAAAAGAAATATATATTTAGTAATTAGAGAATAAGCAAAAATACAAATTAATATTTCAATGTAATATTTTTTCCTTTAAAGTACATTGCTTATACATATTCACAGCTATAACTTTTTGTCTATTGCTAACCAAGTTATGTGGAAAAGCCATTTTATTTAAATATTTTTAATAGAAAGGAAATTCATTTCATGTAAATCTGCTAATCTTATAATTTAACTGCATTGAGGCACTTTAAGTATAAAAACTTCAAACATAAGTAAATGTGGATGACTTTTGAGTACTAATTTTAAATACATTTCTCCTAAACCCTATTCAGTTTTCTTTTTCTCCTAGTCAGTCATTCTTTTTATCAAATTCCATACATCAAACACAGTATCCTTTAACTGCAAGCAAACTAGCTCCAACATATAAATTTGTCTCAAATAGTTTTCTCTTATGATAAAAGATGTGAAAATAACTCAAATAACTCCTAACTTTAAGAGTAGTTGCAATCTTCCAGCAGATTATAATATTATTTTCTTTATCGAATTACCATTGGTGCACCATAACTAAGTATTTTTGTGACTGGCAAACTACTTCCAATGAAACTACTTCCAGTTTGTGCTTGCATCTGAGTATTTATCAGCAATAATGAATATAATCTAATTTTTTTTTTAATTTTAATATTTATTTATTTTTTAGCTTTCGGCGGACACAACATCTTTGTTTTGTATGTGGTGCTGAGGATCGAACCCAGGCGGCACGCATGCCAGGCGAGCGCGCTACTGATTGAGCCACATCCCCAGCCCCTGGATTGATATTTGTAATCCAGATTTGGAAGCATCACTTCTGCACTCCATTTGTTGAAAAGATGCCCAACCTCAGTTATGATAAAGGAAAAACAAATTATATCATCAACGAAGAACTCAACAAAATATTAACAAACAACATTCAACAACACATTAAAAGGATTATACAGCATGGCCAACTAATATTATCTCTGGAATACAAGAATGGATCAACATAGGACAGTCATCACAATATGCCACATTAACAGAAAGTAGCAAGAGTGTTGAATTTTGTCAAGGGCATTTTAGGTATCAGTGGACACGATCATGTGGTTTTCTCTTCTGTTAATGTAGAATATTATTCAGCCTTAAAAAGGAAAGAAAATTCTGACAAATGCTACAACATGGTGGCGGGGGCATTAGTTTATAGGGACATTATACTAAGTAATCAACCAGTTGCAAAAGGACAAATGCTTATATGAAGTATGTACAATAGTTAAATTTATAGAGATAGAAAGTAGAATAGTGGTTGCCAGGGGTCAGGAGGAGGAGAAAATAGGAAATGGTTTAATGACAATAGAGTTTCAGTTTTGTAAGAGAAAAAAAATTTGGATATTGATTGCACAGCAATGTGAATGTACTTAAGATTATTGAACTATACTCTTAAAACGGTTATAATTGCAATTTCTATGTTATATATAATCTGCCACTAACAAAGAAAAAATAAAAAACCTGCCATGAAAAACATAATACAATAAACTATGGTGAAATACAATACTTACTGTATTTGCAATGATCAAACAGTTCGACATTGCATTTATTGGAGCAAAACAAAAATATTGTGTTTGGGGGAATGATCACTCACAATGCTCACACACACTCATATGATTGGTGCAGCCTTCACGGAGAAGAGTTTGGCAACATCTAGCAAGGTTTATTATCCTCCACATACACTGACAGGCATGAGAAATTTACATGTGGTCAAGGACACGCATTGCAGCATCTTTGTAATATCAAACTCTGTTACTTCTATTAACATAGAATATTATTCAGCCTTAAAAAGGAAAGAAATTCTGACAAATGCTACAACATGGGATGGGGGGCGGCATCAGGGTCCATTGACAGTGTTCAACAAAGTGTGGTGTACCCTGATGATGAACTACTGTGAAGCTGTAAAAACAATCAGATAAGCCTTATGTGTACTTTACCTAAATGTATATCTAAGACTCAACAAGACATATTGTTAAATAAAAACCCAAACAAGCAATGTGCACAAATAGTATGGTAATATTTTACATCCGATGGTTTAAACATACAGCCACAAACTCTTTGTTACTTTTCTCACTGAGGAATAAAGTCCATGCCTCATCCTTGAAACTTGGCAAAGCTCTGTGACGGTCTTGACCATAGTGACTATGGGATTATGAAACTTCTGTCCAGGTCCCTACAACATTGCTTTGGGAGACTGGAATCTGCCATGTCATGAAGAAGTCCAGGCCACCTGGGAAGACCACATTGTGGGACATATGGTCAACAGTCCCAACTGAGCTCCACAATTAAGACATCCTAGCACAGGGCTCCAGACATAGAAATCGAGGATCCTTCAGACAGGGTTGGAGCAGAAGTAAACCATCTCTTAGAACCCTAAAAAGTTCCTTATCCAGAATCTATGGCTTTATGTAAGTCAGGATTCTGTTTCTGTGACAAAATACTCGAGGCAAACAACTTATAGGGAGGAAAAACTCATTTTTTTTAATTTACTTATTTTTATTTATTTTTTTTAATTTTTTTTATTTTTTTATTGATTGTTCCAAACATTACAGAGCTCTTGATAAATCATCTTTCATACATTTGACTCTATTGGGTTTTGAACTCCCATTTCTACCCCAAATACAGATAGCAGAATCACATCTGTTACATACTCACATTTTTACATATTGGCATATTAGTGACTGTCTTAATCTGCTACCTTTCCTAACCCCTACTATCCCCCTCCCCTCCCCTCCCACCTTCCCTCTCTGCCTCCTCTACTGTTGTTCAATTCTCTCCCTTTTTCCCCCCTCCCCCTTGCCCCTCATAACCTTTTATACTTTTGTGTATCATTGAAGGTCTCCTACCATTTGCATATCCTTTCCCTTCTCTCTCCCTTTCTCTCCCCCCATTCGTCTTTGTTTACAGTTAGCCTTTTCCTCATGCTCTTCCTTCCTGCTTTGTTCTTAGTTGCTCTCTTTATATCAAAGGAGACATTTGGCATTTGTTTTATAGGGCTTGGCTAGCTTCACTTAGCATAATCTGCTCTAATGCCATCCATTTCCCTGCAAATTCTATGATTTTGTCATTTCTTAGTGCTGCATAATACTCCATTGTATATAGATGCCATATTTTTTTTTATCCATTCATCTATTGAAGGGCATCTAGATTGGTTCCACAGTCTAGCTATTGTGAATTGTGCCACTATAATCATTGATGTGGCCGTATCCCTATAGTGCGCTCTTTTAAGGTCCTCAGGGAATAGTCTGAGAAGGGCTATAGCTGGGTCAAATGGTGGATCCATTCCCAGTTTTCCCAGGAATCTCCATACTGCTTTCCAAATTGGCCACACCATTTTGCAGTCCCACCAGCAGTGTACAAGTGTACCCTTTTCCCCACATCCTCGCCAACACTTATTGTTGTTTGACTTCATAATGGCTGCCAATCTTACTGGAGTGAGATGGTATCTTTGGGTGGTTTTGATTTGCATTTCTCTGATTGCTAATGATGGTGAACATTTTTTCATGTACTTGTTGATTGATTGTATGTTCTCCTCTGAGAAATGTCTGTTCAGGTCCTTGGCCTATTTGTTGATTGGATTATTTGTTATTTGTTTAATTTTTTGAGTTCTTTGTACATTCTGGATATTTTGTATCCATTCTTTAATAGAAGAGATACCCTAAATTGCTCTTTAGTAAGATTGTGCTATATTTATATATATATATATATATATATATATATATATATATATATATTAAAGAAATCCAACACTATTAAGTGAATAGATATAAATAGATATAAACAGTGCTACAAACTTAAAAACTAGCCTCTCTAAATTCACTCATACATTTAACATTCATTCAGTACCTGCTACATGCCAGGAATTTCATTAAGAAACAAGAAAAAAAAAACAGCAATCAGGATACTTTCTTCTAAGATATCGTCATCAAATAAATAATTACTTTCCAAAGGATTAACTGATATATTAAGATAACATTATCTACCAACAAATACCATGTTGTATAATTCATATAAACAATAATAATGATTAATCGCAAACTTTGTTCAGAGTCCATAAGGGTATAAGTTTATATTTAGCATATAAACACCAAAGTTTTTAAAAAGTCACATATTTTTCTTACTATAATATTAAAGGATTATTTTCTTCTGGATCAGACTATCTGTAAGTCTGCATCAACAATCAATAATATCCACTATTCAAAAAATAAACTGCAGATCTGGTCGGCGGCCAGTTGGTGAAATGGTATTATTTTTTTTTATTTTTGTATTTTTTTTAAAGAGAGAGTGAGAGAGGAGAGAGAGAGAGAGAGAGAGAGAGAGAGAGAGAGAGAGAGAGAGAGAATTTTTAATATTTATTTTATTTAGTTCTCGGCGGACACAACATCTTTGTTGGTATGTGGTGCTGAGGATCGAGCCCGGGCCGCACGCATGCGAGGCGAGCGCGCTACCGCTTGAGCCACATCCCCAGCCCAGTGAAATGGTATTATTTAAAATGAAACATAAACTAAGATTGTGTTGAATCATCAAATAAAAATATACCTAAGTGGAGGAAAAGTGATTAGGCATTTCAAAGTATATGATACACCCAAAAGAGTGATATCTAAGGTGCCTTTGAGCTCTTGGATTCAAAGAGCTCTTAACAAAATAAGAATGCTCTTTTTAAGATTTCAAGGTCTTATCTCATTGATTGGTGAAGCACTCTTATATTTTTGAAACCAGAAAAATGAAAATAGAAAATTATACAAGGAACCTTGAAAATCATGATTAAGAATCATTTAAAATTTTTGAAACACCTTCAGTGAGAGATTTAAATGTGGGAAGGAAGAAGGGAGGGGAGAGACAGAGGGAGAGCATAAGCATTAGTTCAGCACAACTGTCCACATACCCTAGACTCAGCTTGCCACTTCATCCATCATTCTCCTCACATTTGGTTCTTAAACTTTTGGTACTCAATAATACAGTATTTGAACTTTTTGTAATTGTAATCAAGCCCTTGGACTTCCTATGATAAGAAACAGTGTCTAGAGAGGTAGGCAACTCGATCTGAGTTAAGAAATTTCCTACATTCAGAGAAATGCCACTTTTCAGGCTAGAGTCACTTCCTGGTGAATCAGGTTTAAAGCTCAGAAACAGTAGCATACTTGCTCACCACTTGTTATTTTACAGCTCGTATTTCATTCAACAATAACTGAGTAACAACACAAATTTTAATATTCTGCCCATTCATCTGTCAAAGACAAAGTATTGAAGGGCATTATCAAGGCCAACAACCACATAATTGTTTACCACTGTTACCTAGTTCTATAATATTTTTAAGATTTTTGAATTTCTTTCATTTTCAAATTAAAATAAATTTATTTTTAAGCTGACACATAGGAAGATTTTCAAAGTGTTCACAACAATGTGTACCATTTCCAGAGACATGTGAAAACATTCCAGTTGTAAACTATTATTTTATTGTGGCCTTTGTTTCTTTTAAATTATTTATTGGTGCAATTCATTCTGCCACACTCATACTTTCATAATTTGATCAATCTCATTCCAGAGTACACCTGATTTCCTTGCTCTCCCCTACTGATATCACTTCTATTATTATTATTATTTAAATTAATGCAATATATCTATCTATCTCTCTCTCTCTCTCTCTCTCTCTCTATATATATATATATATATATATATATATATATATATACACACACACACACACACACACACGTGTGTGTGTGTGTGTGTGTGTGTGTGTGTGCACATTCAGGATTCACTGTGGTACATTTACACAAATCAATCATAATTTGTTAGATTTGTTCACTAGTATGTCCCCATAGGTTCTCCTTCTACCTCCCTTTCAAGCAACTTCATCTATTGGTTTCCCTTCTATTTTTCTTTTTGAATTCCTCTTTACCTCTCTCTAGCTTCTTCATAAAAGAAAATATTCAACACTTGACTTTCTGAGTCTGGCTTATTTTGCTTAGCATTATGTTCTCCAGTTCCATTAATTTGCCAACAAATGCCTTGATTTCATTCTTCTTTATGGCTGAGTAAAATTCTCTTGTTTATATATACCACATATTTTTATCCATTCTTATGTTGATGGGCACCTGAGCTGGTTCCATAACTTGACTATTGTAATGTACATAGCAGCATAAATATTCTATCTGATTTTGAACTGTTTTAAACAAACTGAAACTGTTTTAAGATAGAAACATAGAAACATAGATTCCTTCAATTTTTCTTTTTTCAGTACAGGAGAGTGAACTGAGGGGCACTCTATCATTGAGCTACGTCCCCATTACCACCATCCATCTTTATTTTGACACAGGGACTCACTAAGTGGCTGAGGTAGGCCTTAAACTTGTGATCCTACTGTGACAGCCTCCTGAGTAACTGGGATAAGTGTGTGACACAAAACCCAGCTGAGTCATTTAATTGTTGAATACAATTAACATTAACTTATATTATGCACTCAGTTTTGTAGTTTTGACAGTTCTAATGATAATGGAGTCATTTTGAATACTTCTATTTTATACATCAAATTTTATCAAGAAAAAATTTCCATTATTCTATTAAAAATGTGGCAATAGTCCTTATTAACTTAAAAAAGACTTGAATCTACAAATTTTCACAAAACAACCTACATCTGAAGAAAGCAAAGAAATATCAAAGTTTTAATGTCTAGCATCTTAGTTTTTACTAATTTTGGCATTTATGTGATTATGCAAAAATTAATATACTTCCTGGGAACAGTGGTGCATGCCTTTACTCCCAGCAGTTCATGAGGCAGAGGCAAGATGATTATAAATTCAAAGCCAGCTTCAGCCACTTAGCAAGTCCATAAGCAATTCAGCAAGACACAGTCTCAAAGTAAAAAAATAAAAATTCTGGGAATGTGGCTCAAGGTTTAAGTGCCCCTGGCTTCAATTCCTGATACTCCTCCTGCACGCCCCCCCCCCCAAAAAAAAAGTAAAAGTGTTGAGGGAGTACCATGAAAATAGAAGAAACATCAGTAGAGTAGAGGAAAGGGATTGTACCTATGTGTAAATAGGGAGAAGACTTATTTTATAGAGTTTTGGGATAACATCATGCAAGTTTCTTATCACTTTTACAGCTGCACTTAATAAATAGTATTATATTTAACTAAACTAAACCAGTACATTTTTACCTTGGGAATAAATATGTCTCATATAAAATTGAGAGTATCTGATATACAAGATAAATTAAAGTTATAAACTGGTTTTGTTTGTATTACCCTTATTGAAGGATTTTTTTTTCATTTCTCAATCAATGGTTTAAGAAGCATTCTCAAAACAAGTTGGATATTTTTTGTTTCTTACCATATGATAAATGCGAAAAAAAATGGATAAAAATAATAGGTACATTCATCATAGCAAGTTATTCTAGTAAAAAAAAATTCAGTGTATTTGGAAACAAAATCATTTTATTTAAACTAAGATTTCATCCTGATGAGTAATCTGAGACCAAATTATTGCTTTTTGGAAAGCAATATGTGTATCCTTATATAATATAAAACATCTAAATAATAAATTGTTCCCTGTCCAACATGAAGGATGGCATTCTATTCTTCTTGATCAAAAGAATACCATTAAGTTTAAGCAAAAACTTCATTTTCCATGCTGCATGATATGCACTTTGAAATTCGGTACCTATCTCCTACTTATTTCTCCTCATTTATTCCAGATATGTTTCGATTCTGTAATGTTTTCATTGCCCTTGTATCCATCATCAATACTAAAATTACAGTAAACAAAAATTGTATTTAACCTATTTGTCTTGGTTCTGAATTTTCACAACAGTAAAATAAACAATTTAATCGTTTATGAATAAAGATAGTGTGGGAGATGAAAAACAGTATTTCTGCATGAATACAAATCTATATGTCTAATACTCACAAGAGTTATGCCTGACATATAATAGTAACTGCTAAACATTTTAAACTTAATATAAGCTGAGTGCAGTGGCATGCACTTCTAATCCCTGCAGTTCCAGAGGCTGAGGCAGAAAGATCTTGAGATCAAAGCCAGCCTCAGCAAAAGTGAGACACTAAGCAATTCTGTCTCTAAATAAAATATAAGATAGGGCTGGGGATGTGGCTCAGTGTTTGAGTGCTCCTGAGTAGTTCATTCACTGGTGCGCTCTCTCTCTCTCTCTCTCTCTCTCTCTCTCTATATATATATATATATATATATATATATATATATATATATATATATAAACAATCTCCCTAATTCACATTAAAACTAATATTTAGAAATAATACAATGCAAATAATGCAACATCTCTATCTCTCTCTCTCTCTCTCTCTCTCTCTCTCTCTATATATATATATATATATATATATATATATATATATATATATATTGCATTATTTGCATTGTATTAATTCTAAATATTAGTTTTAATGTGAATTAGGGAGATTGTTTTTAATATAAATTAACATTTCTGGTTTAGTGAGTAGAACATTTTCCTGCTATTTTTACCCTACTCTGAAATTACTAGGGACCTCCGCATTGAGAGTAAGGGATGGATGCAGAGCTCTGCTGTCTCTCCTGGGGCACTATGAGGAGCCCATCACAGAAGGAGGAGAAGCTCCATCCCCACCATGTTGATAGGTATGACCTAGATCTGGCTACTGTTAGACCAAACACCATCTACTTCAATAGTGAGGAAATGGTAATAAGAATTAAGAAGAAGGTATTGTACATGGTATCCTAAGTGATGAATAATTATTTGCTATATATAGGTACAGTATATTTGTATGTCAATTTGATTCACTATGTAATCTTTTGGTACTGATAATATTCTATTTAGAAAGTAAAAACAGATACTTCTCAATGATCCACAGTGTTCACCCTCTGATGTCAGTGTCCTGTGATATTTCTTCCCCAGTGCACTAGAGTTAGTTGTCCGAGGTTTTGAGTTGGAGACATTTGTATTCTTGGTACTTTGTTTCATCCTCCCTCTCTTTCTCTCTTTTGCATTATGGCTTTGTCTCAATGTTTCTGTTTATTTGTCTTCCTGATCATCATGTCTACTGCTTTCACTGCTAAAACTATGAAAATTCTAACTTCTCATTTGGAGTTCTCACTAGTGAATTCTTAGGATATGGCTTTTCCACAAATATATATTGTCTGTGGCTCCTGCATTGGTAAGAGTGCCACTCATTTTACCCCAGCTTGGCTTCAGTCATTTCTTCTCCTTCTCCAAACTTGTCTTCCAGCTCTTTAATGTCTTAACCATGGGGCAAATTCCATAGGAAATAGTATTTTAAGATGTGTTTTGAAATTGTGGTATTTATACACAATGCAATGTTACTTAAGTATAAAGAAGAATGAAATTGTGATATTTTCCAGGAAAAGAATGGAACTGGAGACTGTCGTGCTAAATGAAATAAGCCAATCCCAAAAGGCAAAGGCCAAGTGTTCTCTCTGAGAAGCAGATGCTAATACATAAGGAGAGGGGAGGGAAAAATATAAATACTTTGGATTACACAAAGGGGAATGAAGGGAAGTGAGCAGGGATTAGAATGGGAAAGAAAATAGAATGACTTGGACATCACATTCCTATGTTCACATATGAATAGACAACCAGTGTAACTCCATATCATGTACAACCACATGAATGGGAAGTTATGCTATGTGTTTGTGTAATATGTCATAATACATTCCACTGTGATGTATAGTTAAGAAAAACATTTTTTTAAAAGGCCTTCTGTGAGCCCTGCAAAGCAATCTCTCCTTGTTATTCTTACAAGATCTCCTTCATTTTTTTTTTATCTTTTAGGATAATTTGCCTGATTGAGTTGTCTTGTATATGTCTGAGTTTTTTCCTAGATGGTAAATTTTGGGGGATTTCTTAAAACTGTGGTATAAATTTATGTATAAGTATAAACATAAATGTAAATATTGCATGAAGGATAGATCCATTTATGGTTGACCATTGAGCTACATCCTAAATGGTTGTAGTGGTAGAAGCACTGGCTCACCATAGAGGGAGGGAAAACTGTGGACAGATTTGATATGGAAAAGAACCTGAGATCAGAAAAGCAGCCTGAACTTAGCTGATCCAGAGGCTGCACCATTAATTTGTGTTTAAAAAAGAGCTCTGTTTCTCTCAACTGCCCATTTTGAACCAGTGCAGGAGCCATCTTGAAGCAACCACACTACAGGTGCTGCTGTGGGAGCATGGATATCAGAGCAAGCATTGACATATTGCCTCAGCAATCACCTACCATGTGATCCAGGGTGTACCTAGCAGAACATGAGTGAAACAGGCACTGGTACTGGACTAAAAACAGACACACAGAACAATGGTATAAAATAGAAAAGAGACAAAACCACACAGATTCAGTCATCAGATCCTTATTAAAGGTGCCCAAAACAAACATTGGAGACATACAACTTTTTTTTTTTTTTTTTTTTTTTTTACAAATGCTGCTGGGACAACTGTTTGTATGTAAAAGAATAAAATGAGACCCTAATATCTGACCCTGAAATCAACTCTGTCTGGATCAATGACTTCAAACATTGACCAGAATCTATGCAAATTCTAGAAGAAAATGTATAGTCAATACTCTAGCTTTTAGGCACAGGCATTGAATTTCTTAATAGAATCCCTAAAGCCCAATAAATGCTGCTAAGGGTTAATAAGTGAGATGACATCAAATTAAGGAAGCAATTATAAATGTGAAGAGAGAACCCACAGAATGGAATAAAATCTTTACTAACTAATCTTCTGACCCAGGATTAATGTCTAGAATATATACAAAGTTCAACAAACTTAACAATAGAAAACCAAATTACCCAGTTAATAAATAAGGGAATGAATTAAACAGATACTTCTCAAAAGAAGAAATAGAAATGGCCAACAAATGACTGAAAATGTTCAACTGCAAACCAAAACTACACTCAGATTTCATCTCACACCAGTTGGAATGTCAGTAATCAAGAATACAAATGATAATGAATAGGAGGTATACTAAGCTGTCACTGCGTGGGTGAAATGTGAAGCCTGTGACACTGGGCCATCCCTGGTTCTGGTGGCTGGAGGTAAAGAATATATTTCAGAAAAGCTCCATAGAACACTATCATCAGCTCCAAACTCATACTAAAGATAGCCATGGAAAACCTTATTGGAACCTCAGTAGATCTGACTATAACTGGCATTCTCAAGAAATCTTTCTATCAAAAAGTAGCAGAAATGAAAATCAAAGATATGTTCCTACCACTTCAAGAAGTTCCTGTACAAGCCAACAATGTCTAGCAGATCAGGTAGTTTCTTTCATTATCAAGCAAATACTCAAGCCACCAACACAGAAGAGATCACAAAAATGTCTTTTTATCAATGTTTTTCACAGTGACCTGTTAGAGTCATGAAATCAATTCTGTGAGTAACTGTGAGAATGTTTTTTAAAAGAAAATAAAATATAAAGTCCCAGACTGCTTTGTATAGATCTTTTGCCTAAATTATGCACATCTTTAGGAATATTGAGGTCCAATTTAATATATGAGAAAACTATTGATAGAAGGAATATGATAAATAGAGTATATATTGACTAAGCAATGGCTTTCAGTCATTTGTTAATGGGTGTCACTTGGTGTCCATGATGACAAGGTTAATGTGCAGTCTGGCTTTATATTACCATGACCTGCAACTGGATGTGAAATCTGAGATTCATTTGCAGACTTTCAGTACATTTTTTGTAAAGATGTTATAAATATATAGGCTATATATATTTTTCCTTTTACTTATTTATTTTTTAATTATTGCAATTATAACATTTTAATCAAACTAGAATAAATTGTTGTTAAAGTGAATCATTTCATTTTTAGAAGAAAGAGGAATAATGAAATGAAATGTCAGAAAGTATGTTCTGCATCTGGAAGTGTGAAAATTGATGCCCTTGTACAAAATATTGACTATAATCTTCCAAATTCAACTTTTTCATTTGAGCCACATTTCAAAAAGAAAAAAAATAAGTACAAGTGGTTATAATGAAGATTACTTAAATATGATTTTATCCTTTGGAGAAGATAATGCTAAGTGAAGATATCCAACCCCAAGAAAACAAATGCCAAATGCTTTTTTCTGATATTAGGAGACTGATTTATAGTGGGGTAGAGAGAGGGAGCATGGGAGGGCAAGGGAGGGGGCAGGGGGTTAGCAAGGGTGGTGGAATGTGATGGACATCATTATCCAAAGTATATGTGTGAAGACATGAATTGGTGTGAACATACTTTATATACAACCAGAGATATGAAAAATCGTGCTGTATTGTTGAGGGCCACGAATCAAGTCAAGTTGGCACCTGGTAGTTTGCCAGGAGGAGTGGTTTGTGAAGCAACACCAGCGAGCCATTAAGATGATGAGGATTCCTTATTGGATGACTGCTGTATCTAGATGATGTTAATTAAGTTAAGCTGTGTGTAATTAGTTAAGCATATATACCTCTGCTGTCTGGCAGAGAGGCGGCTCCTGCTACCTTGGGTGCCCGCTACTTTGAGTTCCCACTCAGTTCCCACTGAGTTCACTCGAAAAAAAGTAGTTCCTGCTTCAACCTTCAAGTTGCTTGTCACCTCTTGCTGGACTAAGGCACTGTATACGTGTAATAAGAATTGTAATGCATTATACTGTCATTTATTTTAAAAAATCAATTAAAAACTTTCAAAAAAGAAATATATAGTCTTATCAAATGGAAAATACTTTTGAAAATGATAGGCCTCAGTGTATTATTTGTAATTATTTTCCTGCAAATGAAAGCTTAAAACCATTAAATATAAGAGATACTTCGAAACTCAACTTGCTGATCTTTTATTGATAAGCCTCTTGAATATTTTTCAAAGAAAGAAAAAAGACATAAAGTTATTAACACATTTTTATTGCCCTACTGCTGCTGAGAAAGACTTACTCTCATTACATTTAGTTACATATAATGTGTCAAAATAGAAAATGGCTCACACAATTGCTGAAAAAATATTCTTCCAGCATTTTTGGATGTGATATGTATATGTAATATTTGATGATAAGTCAGTTGATAAATAAAAAACTATACCTAGTAACAAAAGAATATCTCTTCAGATTTGTACTATTGCAAAACATTTAGAATCAACACTTCTTCCTCAATTGAAATCTAGTGTAGACTTTGCAGGCCAGCTAGATGAAAGCACTGATATTAGAAGATCATTATTAAAATTAAAATTTTAATTGTTTATGTCAGGTATGCATGGCAGGATGATTTCATGGAGGATTTTTTTGTGCTTTTTAAATTTAACCTCTCATTTAAGTGAATTAGAGATTTTTACAAAATTGTAAAAGTGCACTTTTGGTCAATATGAATTAAACTGCAAGAAATGTACAAGAATTACAACTGACAGAACAACAAACATAACTGGAAAACACAGCAGAGTAATTTTAAAAATTGCTAGAATTTACTAATAATAGTGTTGTGTGGAATCATTCATTTTTCATGATGTATACATCATGAAGCTTTAGCATCCAGAGCAATTCCACACAATCCCATGGAAGTATTGGAAAATGCAGTAAATGTTTTTAATCTTATTAAAGAAAGCTCACTGCATAGCCGATTTCTTGAAAGATTGTGTTCAAAAGTTGAAATTAATTACACCCACATTTGTTGTCTCAGGGAAAAAATCTAAGCAGGGTGTAGGTGGTAAGGAATGAGATTCACAGTTTTCTCATTTAAAAAAAGAACTCATTTAGTCAATATTTTTGAAGATGATTTTTAGGTAGCAAAATTGGCATATTTAACTGATATTTTTGCATTTTAATGAACTGAGTTTAAAAACTACATAGGAAAAACCATGGTATTTTCCAAAATGTTGAATGTATCCAAGCATTCTCAAAGAGATTGTTGTCAAGGCAAGTAAGGCTTAAAAGTAATCGTCCTAGTCACTACATGTTCCCAAGGTTTTTATGACATATTGAAGAGAACATTATTAATAAAACAATTTGAAGGAAATGAAATTAGAAGTTTTGTTGTATCTCACTTCTCTATCTCAAACATTTAATCATTTCTCTCCAGAAGAGAAACTTGAGACAATAAGGTAGAACAGTTTTCTTTTCCATTTGCTTTTCAAAACCCTGAATCAATGATCAAGTTAACCTTAGTACCTGAAGAAGAAAATCAATTATTGCAACATAGTTCTTCATATACGTTGAAGAATGATTATGAGATCCTAAATTTATCAGCATTTTGAATTAAGATACAAGGAGCCTTTCTTTATTAAGTAGACAAAGGGTCCTGTAATTACTAACATTCACAACAGCTAGTTTGAGTGAGGTGGGCTTTTCCACCTTAACTCAGTTAAAATCAAAGGGAGGAGACAGACTGCATGGCACAGCAGGTATGTGGGTAGCATCATCTTCCTGTGTTCCAGACTGGAAAGAGCTGTTGAACAGAAAAGCACACTTGTCACGTTAAATAAAATCTTCCCTAGCTTTTGCTTTTGTATTATTTTTAATGTTATTTTGTAATATTATTCATTGTATTTAATTGGTAGTGGAACACTGTATGTGATAACTTCATTATGCTTCATATTATGCTTTAATATTAATAAAATCAATGATTTTATGTTTATTGAACTAAAAAAATACAAACAATACAAAATTCTGGAGAGGATCTCACTGTTTTAGGGATTGTAAATTAGTACAACCAGTATGCAAATCAGTACAGAGGATCCTCAAAAGACTAGGCATGGAACCACCATGTGACCCAGCTATACAACTCCACAGTATTTTTATCCTAAAGAATCATAAGCCATCATACCACATTGATACATGCATAGCATGTTTAGAGTATAGCCAAAGTATGCAACCACCCTACCTGTACTACAACAAATGAATGGATAAAAAAATAAGGTACATATACTCAATGGAATACTATTTCATAAAGAAAAATGAAATTATTTCATTTGAAGAAACATGGATGGAACTGTTAGGTTAAATGAAATAAACCAATCTCAGAAGGTCAAGTGTCATTCATGTTTCCTCTCATATGTGGAAGCTAGAGAGAAAAATGGAAAAAGAAGTTTGAAGCCTGGAATTTCATGAAAATTAAAAGGAAATCAGTAGCAGAATGGAACCCAGCAGGTGGGAGAAAGGGAGGAAGGGGGGAGAGTTGGGGGTGTAGGGATATTGACCAAATTGTATTGTTATATTTTGTACATGTATGGATATTAGTCAACAAATTCCGTCATTTTATACAATTATAATGTACCAATAAAAATATGGAAAATGAAAAAAATAAATTAATTAAAAATTTAAACAAATAAAACTTTGTGACCTACTATAGACCTACAATTTCTTCAGGTAAAAGAGAATGAGGGGTATCATTAACTAATCAAGCAGCATGTCAAGCCAATCCATTCCTCTACACATCTCTCCTTGCTCATATGGCTTCTCTGCCTTGTGTGAATCTTTCCCCTCTCCAGATCTTGGGGATGAGGATGCTGAGACTCAGATTTCTACAGAGAACTGTTGTAGTACAATTAATTACACACTCATATTGACATTACTTGTAATTCTTAGTAAGTTTTCTACCTATGGGAAAGGTTTTGCTATGAAATTTCCTCATTCTGATTTTTACTTTATGATATACCACTAGATCTGTAGGCAGCTAGTACTTGTGTAATAGGAAAGATCACTATTAAAATGTCTGGGGTTAGAGCAGAACAGGGAGGTCAAAGAAAATGACAATTGCTGTTTTTAAAAAAGAAAGGAATGAACTTTGGATACTTGCTGAATATAATCATCTTAAATACAATCAAATTAATATTAAATATTTTTCTCTTGTGCTATTTCAAAGCATGCAATAATTGGGGTTTATTGCAAAATATACACAAAATAAAAGCCACTAGTGAGTACTGTCTCATAAACAGAACAAAAGGGGAGCAAAAATAGAAAATAAATTCTATCACTGCCTTGTGCTCTAGAGGCCGTAGGAAGGCTTTGACAGAGGTGGGAGTGACTATAGACCATATCTTCATTCCCATTAGTTCAGGATTTAAATGTGACATTCAGTTTTGAAACACTGTGCTGATATATCCCTGCTGTACTGACTCCAGCAACTTGTGTTCCAGCAAAAGCACTGTGATCATTTCAACTGGGGCTCTGGGTCTTCTTCAGTGCATGCTACTTTCTTCTTCTTCTTCTTCTTCTTCTTCTTCTTCTTCTTCTTCTTCTTCTTCTTCTTCTTCTTCTTCTTGGAGAGAGAGAGAGAGAGAGAGAGAGAGAGAGAGAGAGAGAGAGAGAGAGAGAATTTTTTAATATTATTTTTTTAGTTTTCAGCGGAAACAACATCTTTGTTGGTATGTGGTGCTGAGGATCAAACCCGGGCCGCATGCATGCCAGGCGAGCGCGCTACCGCTTGAGCCACATCCCCAGCCCCATACTTGCTTCTTCTTCATGTTCATTAGTAAAACAAAAGTGTTGGACTGAGGCAGAGGAAACCCAGAGCAACCCTCACCCCAGCCACCAGCCAGCAGAACTTTTAACTGGTTTTAAGCTGCTCACACCTGTCACCCAAGAACAGAACATGCAATCCCCAGCAGCAGCAGCAGGAGGAGGAGCAGCAAAGAACTAGTAGCCCAGAACCTTCCCAATAGAACAAGAATTCCTGGCTGCTGCCCAGACAGCACTGAGAAGGGGAGGTCACAAAGTTCAGGTTGTTGAGGGGGGATGTGTGCTTCTTGATCTGAAATAGTCCAACAGTTCCCAGCTGGTACACAAGGAGAGGCTGGCACAGGTCCCACAGGAATCCAGAACTGGGGAGGACTGTCCCATCAATGACAGAAGAGTTCTATTCTGAACCAGAAACCATCAGGAGTGAGGGTGGTCAGGGAATTGCCTCTGCCATGGCCCCTGACATCCAGACCTCTCACTCTCAAGGATCTTCACCAGGCCATGTGACCTGGATGGCCTGATGCTAAACAGCTGGACCAGCACTGATTGTGAGCAAGACATGAATTTGCCTCGCATCATGGGTTTTAGAGTCGAGGAGACTGTGGCAGTTATGAAGGCTCTGGTGAGGTGGATGATGGCAAGGCAGCTTGGGGTTAGCATGTGCTGATGCTTGGTTCTTTATACCAGTGAGGCTGTGGGCCTGGGCTGCCCCGAAGTGGTCAGCTAGTTGTACCTGAGGGAGACAGCTTGTTCCTCACTTTGGTGGATCATAGCAGCAGAGCAGAGGAGGAATTAAGGGGACCTTAGTGGAGCCATGTGGATGGTGGCAGCTATATCCTACAGGCACTGCCACCCTTAGCCACATTTCTGCTGGAAGTTATTGAGGCCCTTGGCAATCTGGACCCAGAATTACATTATAAAGCTATAACTGGGGCAGGGGCTGGCTCAGAGGAAAGGTGCTCACCTGGCATGCATGAGGCCCTCATTTATATCCCTAGTTCCTCTCCCTGCAAAAAGCTGAAATCCTGGGCAGGAAGACTATGGCTTGCATTTTCTTTCCCAAAGCAAGAGGTCAGATGTAGGACCAGGTCACCCCCTGCATCTTTCTGGCCTTGCTATTGTCTTTCATCTCCCAATCCTGAAAGCTTCCTTTTCTCCCCACCAGATCTGCAAGGCTCCCTCATCTCCTTTCACCCAGAGGAGTCACTTTCAGCTTTGGGTGGTGAGTGACCATTCCTTTCTTTTCTGCTCCTTTTGGGAAGGCCCAGCTCAAGGACCTCTTTCCCCCAGCTGGGCACTTTGCCCACATTGGACTCTTTCTCCTTCTCCCTGTCACAGTCCACCTGGCCTCCTGACTACCCCCAGTCAGTTTTGACTGCATCTGCAGTATGGTTGGAGTGGGGGCTCATGCGTGCCCCTTAGAGTGGCATCTGAGCTTCCTGCATTGTGCTTTGTACTAGAATATTCCCAGCACATGCAGGTCCTCCAAGCATGGTGGTGCCTAAATTAATTCCCCATAGTGGAGGCAGGAGGACTGAGGCTCTTCCCTGACAAGTTGGCCTTGGGGCCAAGCCCAGACCCCACAGGCTGTCCTTGAGTAGTGGCCAAGTGGAGGAAAGTGGTGCCCAGCCAGTGCCTGGTGGTGGTGGAAGACAAAGCAGGGGGCCTCCAAGAGCACTCGGACTTTATGACATGTCCTTCATAAAGGAAGCATGCAGTGTGAGCACAGCTCTCCATGGGCCTCAATGGTCTCACCTCCTCCTCCAGCCCAGGTACCCCAGGAAAATCTGCTGCAGCCTGCAGGCAGAGGTCTCCCCTTCACCTACAGGGCTTCCAGAGATTAACAGAACTCTCTGTTGACTTGCTGGACAGCCATGAATGCCCAGTTGGTGGGGTACACCCCACAGGGGGGCTGGTGCCTAGTGCATCCCCCATATTTCTCTGTGTCCCTAAAGTGTGTGTGTGTGTGGGTGGGGGAGGGAGGCAGCCCACATTTGAAGGGGTGTCTTGTTTAACAGGCCAGAGTCTACTGTTGTGCATGGCTGTGTCTCCCTGGGGCCTCTCAGATGAAGGGTATCAGAGCTTGTTCCTCATCTGCCTGGGGGAGGCTGTGTGCCCTTCTAGTCAGTACCCTGGCCCCTGAGTGATGCCTGTCCCCCCAGGTATGCTGGTGCTGCAATCACTGGACTAACTGACCTCACTCTTCTACTGTATCCTGAAAGCTGTGCTGGCTAACATTATCATCATGGCCCCGCTGTATGACACCAAGGTCTTTGGGACACTCTGGTATGTTAAGAGTATGTGTATGGACCAGGCAACTGTGCCCACACCTGTCATCCTTGGAGGCTCAGACAGATCATGGCTAGTAGGAAAGCAGCTGGGCAACTTTAGGAGGATCCTTTTCTAAAATATAAAAGGCTGGGTGTGGCTTAGTGTGAGAGCCCTTGCTTAGCCTGTATGAGGTTGTGGATTCAATCTCCAGTGCTAATGTGTATATTGGAGATATATATATCCAAAATCAGAGAACATTGTAGCACTGTGTATGCAAATCATAGGGGCATGCTTAATCACACTCATCCTCAAAATCCTTTCTGTTTTGCTTACTGAAGAGTAAAAACTTATGCAGTTTGTGTGGCTTCCTTCCAATGGCCCCAGTGAGTCACCAAATGAAAGGAGTAGTTATTTTATCCATGGGCTTCCATGAATAATTCATCTTTAGAGTAGCCTTGGAACACACTGTTGTGCCTATGTGCAATGTAAGGCTCTTCTGAGGGAAACTGAGGCTTGTGGGGGTGAAACATTTCCGAGTCACATATGTTGGGGAGACTTTGTGGCTGCACTTTGCCTTCAGATTACCGCCTCAGCAAAGGACACCTATGAGCCTGGGGTTTGTAGTCCCCATACAACCTCTCTCCTGAGTCCTTTGATAGCTCCAATGCTCCTTTCCTTCTGAGTTCCCTTGAGGGAAGGAAAGTATTCCTCCTTCCAAGTCCTGTGTACCATCTGTGGCCTGTGGCTGTTGCCCCTGAGGCTTCAGAAATGGAGGCCCCTGGGGTGCTTTGAGTTCATGACCACCATTATTCCACATGTGAGGACTGGCTGATTGTAGCATGCATTGGGCTCAGGTGGTAGTGGAGAGCCAGGGAGCAGAGGTGCCTCTCATCAGACTTTTCTCCCAAGGCTGGACCTGCTACTTCTCTGTGTCAGGTTCCTCCTGTGTTTCTGGGAGAACCAGTACAGCATGCTGGATGGCGTTCCGGTGTCTTTGCTCATCCTCCTGCACTCCATAGCCAGGCCCAAGACCCAGGTGTGGACCAGGGGTGGGCACTAAATGGTGTGACTCCTTGGCTTGGCTGTCCTGGTGTCTGAGTTCATGGGGTGATTTTGGTCCCTGTTGGACATGATGTCCTTTGGTCATGAACTATAGCAGTCTCCACAGTTCCTGGCCTCCTGCCAGTACCCTCTTCTGTTCCTCCAGCACACTGGGATCAACATGGGCTTCCTGCTTGGGACAGACAAGGCCTGGCAGCAGCTATAACCAACCTGCCTCCAGAACTCGATCTTTTTCCCTCTGCCCTCCCAGGTGTCAGAGGAGCAGGTCCTTTTCTTGCAACTGGTCAGTGGCCTGCAATTCCTTCTCATCAAGGCCCTGTGGGAGGTAATACTGAACCAGGTCTTGAAAGATATGTGTCTGGGCTGATGTCACTGTGAGTTCCCACTGCCCTCAGTTCCACTGCTCTCTGTTCCTCGGACCTGGCTTTCAGGAACTGAGGATCAGTCCCCAGCATTGGGGAGATGATCACCTGCTTGCACCATCATGGGTTTGACACACAGATCTGCAGTGGGCACTGGACCCCAGAACACCCTGCTGTCTCTTTCAGCAAGGACCATTGTGCCCCAAGTGTGGCTCCCCCTGTCATGCGGGTCCTGCCAACCTGATGTTCTCACTAGGTGTGACAGAGTGGCCTGACCCCCAGGCTCTGAGATGTCCTGGAATGCACACATCTGCACCATTAACTACACCATGGTGCTGGGACTCGACAACCTCCTGGAGGACTTCCACAGGCAGGGTGCTGCCCTAGTCTTCATGGGTAGGCATGGCCTGACCCCCTGCCTCTGACCTGGGTTCCTGATGGCCTAACCTTTACCTTCTGACTGTCCTCCAGGGGCCACTCCCCTGCTCTCAGTACTGATCCATGTCTTCAGCCAGACTGTATTTAGCACAGGGGACATCTGCCTCCAGAGCCAGGCTCGTGGCTCATGGTTGTCATGTTCTTGGTGGTATGTGCACAGAACTCTTTCTGGTAGTCTTTAGAGACAATTCACATAGAGATCTCTCCAGTTGCAGCAGATTTCTGGGCAGACTGTCCTCCCTCCACCTACCTATGTGGAGATGAAATGCCCCTTTCCAGACACTAGGGCGTATCTATCTCAGCTGCCCACCCTGTGGGTTGGGCGGGAGTGCCTGTGTCCTGGACTGGAGCACATTTATTTGTCCATGGGTGCCAGTGCCCCATTCTCTACTGACTGCTGACCTAAAGGGGTTCCAGTACTCCTCCATCCTGGGAAAGGCAGATGGGTACAGGGGACATTCTCTAGTGAGCTGGACAGTCCAGCATGTCCACACTCTTAGGGATCAAGACAGGACAGAACATGATCTGAACAGCCCAAATCTCTGAGAAATAAGAGGGCTCTAGGGGCATGGGTGGAACCTTAGACCCTCCTTCTCTGCAGATGTTTTAAATATTTATGTGTGTTGAGGTAATGTTTAAATACAAAGAAATAGCTTAAATGTCCCCCCTTGATTGTGACTCTACCAATTAAGATAACATATCACTTATTCTGGAAAGTCTCCTCAGACCTTCACCCTTAGAAAGAACCACTGTTCTAGCCAGCATTGTGGCACACACTTATAATCCCAGCAACTCAGAAGGCTGACACAGGAAGATTGTAAGGTCAAGGGCAGCCTTAGCAACTTATAGATCCTGTTTCAAAGTAAAATGTGAAAAAGGGCTGGGAACATGGGTCAGGGGTAGAGCAATTGACTAGTGTGCTGAACACCCTGGGTTCCAGCACTGCAAAAAAGAAAAATAAAGATTGTTTTTGGGTTTGACTTTTTAGGCTCAGTACATCCTCTGTGAGATTCCTCTGGGTTGTTACTAGAAGAAGCATCTCAAATGCAGAGGATAAAAGGGTAAGCAAACCCGGCACAGCTACAGGAAGCCAGCAGTACCCAGCAGAGAGATGGATCACACAGGAAGATGACCTGCTCAGAGACTCAGGCAGAGAACTCCAGAGCTAGTGGATGCTGACCCAGGTGGCCGACCCATTCCTGGCACTGGACCCTAAAGAGCAGCCTTTAATTCCATTGCACAAACTTAGCCACACTTACTTAGGATTTTTTCATATTTTTTTTCTTTTTACTTATACATGACAATAGCGTTTATTTGACATACTTATACAAACATGACATATGTATTACACTAATTAGGATTTGAGATAATGTGTACTGTGGACATTCTGGTCCAGCTGTGCTGTCTAATTAGTGCCTTGACATGGCTAGGTTTTTGTGAACATAGAGGGGGACTTAAGGGTCATGGTACTTAACTGTCCTCTTTTTCCAGGGCTCACACACAGGTCAAAGAAAGCAAGCCTTGCTAAGGAGGGATGCCTTCCAGGGACTCAATAACCTCCCTGTTGTTTCCAAGGCTGCCATTGAATTGGAGTGGATATCAGGGATGAGCCAAGTCAAAATGCTACAGAAGTCACTGTACAAAGCCCCACCATTTTTTTTTAAATAAATGCTCCCAGATTGCTGTCACCACAGGTTAATTTTCAGAATTCTTATGAAACATTATGTGTTCCTCTATGTGGCCCTGAAGGACTCTGTAGATATGAGCAAGCTAAGATTTTAAGAGGGAAAGTTGAAGGAAAACATTTAGGGTAGAGGAGGAATCAGGAGGAAGGAGCATGGGAGGAGTGGGAAAATACTAGAGAGGAGATTGGCCAAATTATTTTTTCCTTTAGGTAAAAATACACCCCTATGAAACTCACCATCCTGTATAATTAATGCACATAAATAAAATATAGTGTTTTTTTTTTCCTAATTTCCAGAATTCTTAAAAAGCTGATTAGGCCTTTTTTTTTTGCAAGTTTTCTAACTGGTTTTGTTGAGGTGAGAATTCTCAGCAGTCCCCACTTGAATTTCTCTGATGTCTCTGCAGTTCACTTTTAAGGAATGAATGAATTAGCATCATAAATCCTTTGTGAAGGAGGACAATGACCCACTAGCTGGCCATGCAATTCTATTAGGGGGTGGCAACCAACACTAAAAAAATATATGACTCATCTTGGGCACAGGGGCAACACCTATATTCCCATCCACTCTGGAGGCTGAGGTGGGAGGATCACAAGCTCAAGGACAGTCTGTGAGGCTTAGTGAGTCCCTTTGTCAAAAAGGACTGGGATGCCGCTCAGTGGTGGAGTGCTTGCCTAACACATGAGACCCTGGTTTCATCCCTATCACCAAAAAAAAAAAAAAAAAAAAAAAAAAAAAAAAAAAAAAAAACAACCAACCAACAAACAAAAACTAGAAATAACCCCCAGGTCATTCATTTCTTAAATGTGAACTGCAGAGACACCAGAGAAATGCATGCTCAGGATGAAAAGAAATATTGGGGCTAGGGCCTCCCTAGAAACTGAGGCTCTGTGAAGGGTTCTTGGGATCAGGTCAGAAAAACTTCCAACATGGTGCTCAGAGTTAAAGGTTTGAGTTTATCAAAAAGGACAGGAAAGGGGGAAATGAAACAATCTCGAGAGATGTTAGAAATACCAGTGTCACAGGGAAGCAGGGAGATAAAACACCAAACCTCAGTTCTTGTGTTCTAACAAAAGAAAATTTAAAGTCAGACACCAAAAGCATGCAAAAGAACAATATTATAAGTGAAAGTGTAATGAAAATAAAGTTAAAAGGAAATGAAGATTAAGTAGAAAGCACTCTCCAGAGAGAGAGAGTGGGCCATCTCTTAGCAGAGAACAATAAAGGAGTCAAAGCTTTACCCAAACTAATTATTGTTTGATGTTTACCAGGAGAACTGGGGCTCACTTCTGTACTCTTCCATTCATGTGTTCAACTTCTCCTTCATTTCAAGTGGTGGAGTCTTTGACTTTAGTTGGTCCTCTCCAGAACTGTCATGATGGCCATCCTTTTTAAGGGACCTTCATCTACAAGACAATCCCATGTTAATGTGGGCACTGGGGTAAATAGCTAGTGAGAAGTTACCTTAGTGCACCTGTGCTACCTGAAGCAATCTTCCTTCCTAGAAAAATGGAGACATCTCTGGCCATAATTCCTGGCTTTACATCAACATCAATGAACCCTGTCAAGAGTTAGTCCCATTAATCCTTTTCTCTTGATGTGATTTCCAACTATCTCCATTGCTTTTTTTTAAAATTTTCTGCAAATTAACTACCACTCTATTGCTTTATCATATACTTTGGAAGTAGTTTAAAGAAGACCCTAAAGTAATTTAGAAACACTTGTGACCTTGCCTGCATTCACTGCTCATTGCTAGCTACTACCTATCTTTAGGATGCTGGAAGAAACAAAACATTAGCTGCAGAGTGTGTGGGTGAAGCCAAATTTTCCTTCTTGCAGAGGCCATATTACAGAACCTGGCCAGCAAGTGTGGCCCCTCGGCCTGCTGATCTCTAACCTAAGGCAGTACTGCCCTTTATTCTGATTGTAGGAGCTTGAATTACAATCTACAAGATTGGCTGTTTTTAAAATTGAGGGGGGCAAAATAAAAGATCATACTCAAAATGGTTATCATTGGATCCAATTAAGGCTGCTTTTCGAAATGGACAACCATCAGCCTTTCTATTTCTCATAGGAAGAGAGTGGGTCCTCTCAGAGAGAAGAGGGATGGTACACTTCTCCTGTGCACCAGTTTTATTGGGGTCCCAATGAAATTGGAGTTTTGTGATGAGACTAGATTCCACATCTTGCCAATTTTCTTCTGGGTTGTTGTCTTGCAAATTACAAGAATAAAATTCAGGGACAAACCGAGCATGGTGGCACACACCTATAACTCCAAAAACATGAGTGGCTGAGATAGAATGATCATCAGTTCAAAGCCAGCCTCATCAACATACTGAGGCACTATGCAATTTAGCAAGACCCTGTCATGAAAGTTTAAAAATTAAAAAACAGTCTGGGATGTGGGGATGTGCCTTGGTGGATGAAGCACCCCTGGGTTCAATCCCCAATACAGAGAGAGAGAGAGAGAGAGAGAGAGAGAGAGAGAGAGAGAGAGAAAGAAGAAGAAGAAGAAGAAGAAGAAGAAGAAGAAGAAGAAGAAGAAGAACAACAACAACAACAACAACAACAACACATACAACAACAACAACAACAACAAGAGGGAGTGAGGGAGGGAAAGATAAAGAAGGAAGGAAGAGGCCTTGGTGGTGCCCATTAATATTTCTAGGGGTCAATTTGCTGTGTGGTCTCTGCTTCTGAAGAAGTCATTAATTGGGGACCACTGCCAGACCATAATGTACTCTTATTACAGGAAGCAACCAGAGTCCTGCCCACATGTCCCTCCTCTTAAATTATGATTGACAGCATGGGGGCTGTATGATTGCCTCCAACAGGATGGTGTAGTACACAAGGTAAGAGGTTTTAAGGAAATTAGTCCCCCTGTTTTTGTCTTAATTTCCCTCTCCCTTAATCAGTTGACTACTTTTTGAATAGCCCCCATCACATTTTGTGAGGGTTTTGGCTGTCAGGATGATTGGGGATTGTGGCATAGTCTGGGTGACATGGGGGAGTGCTGGAGACTTGGTTACAAGAGGCAATGAAGATGTGATCCTGAGAGTAGCTTTTCTTTTTTTCTTTTTTTAATATTTATGTTTTCGTTTTCAGCAGACACAACATCTTTGTTTGTATGTGGTGCTGAGGATCAAACCCGGGTCGCACGCATGCCAGGCGAGCGCGCTACCGCTTGAGCCACATCCCCATCCCAAAAGTAGCTTTTCTTAATGAAGGCTGGGAGGAGGTTCTAAAATACCAAGCCCCCACCTCCTAGGTGCTCATACCTCAGAGAATGCTCCCTGTGGCTTTTAGTCAACCTCGCTGGTTTTTACCTGCATGCCATTCATGGCTGAGCACCACCTTGGGTTCTTGTTGTGCTAGGAGAGATTGCTACTAGCTGGTGACCTCATGGTTGGTTAGTCTGAGCCTAAGTGAGCAACACATTTAGTGCTGATGCAGGACCTTTTCAGCCTGTCCTGTTTTACCCCAGGCAAATATTGACCCTGGGATATTTGTTACTCCAAGAGGAGCAGAATCCTCATGCAAGAATATTCAGGCCCAGAAAAGTGTTAGAACAAAGAAACTGGGCCAGGAACAAACTTCATAGATCATTTCAGCTTTTATTAAGGAACAGACTCTACCTACAGTATTGGACTCACTTTTTTGGTGGAAAATGAGCCACTGAACAAAGGAGGGGAATAGGTTATATACATTGTGGGATATTTAGTGATCATGTCAGACTAGGCACTCAGGAATTTGAATTGTTGGGTTTGGGGTCAGTGTCTAGTGCCTAAAAATTGTTTATCTTTGAAGAGATTGGTGTTTCCTAGAGTCTATCACTTTAGGTTTGATGAAACACTTTCTCTCCGCCTGCAGCCAGCATTTGGGAAGTGATCATCTTGGGAGACGTGAAAGCTATCAATGTATGGCTTTTTGATCCTTTTTCCCAGGCCACACTATCTTGGGGTTTTTCATTTTCTATAACAAACAAGAAGAGCTGACCCCATCCCCACAACTTGACTCTAAACAATTTTTACCCAAAGATCTGAAGACAGTTGGAAAATAGATGCTACAGAAACTGGGAGCTATAATTCCGCCTTATTTGGCAGTGTTCTTGTAAGCAATTCAGAAGGAGATGCAAGTGTTTTATTTGTCCCATGTTGGCACACACACCCTGTATCCAGATATATGGGTCTTGGAGGTTGAGATCCCATAAAACCCAAGCCAGAACAGGCATGGAGCAGTGAGCCTCAAACCTGGACAGCCCTGCCTCCTGAGCTTTCACACCCAAGACCTTTGTTCTCAGAAGCCCAGCTTGAAGCACTTGTACCTCCAATAGCCCCTTCTATCCTCAGTATACATACACACACACAGATACCCACATCCTCACACATACAGCAGAGAGCCTCTGCCTGCCCTCTCCCAGCAGGAGAGTACCCTTTTGTGCCCTGCAATGCTCTGTGGCTAAGCAACCTGGAGGTGATGCCAGGACCTTCAAAACATGCAGAAGAGAAGGAAAGTCACATCTCATGTGTGCTTGGGGTTAGATCCATTGAAGAGGGCAAGGAGAAGACCAGGGCTTCCCATTCTATGTCCTGAGGGCCAGGAAGTGAAGCAGGTTGTACTGAAGACTGCAGTCTGGTTGTGTTAGGAAGAACTTGACAGCTCCATTTTTGAACAAATCCTCCACATTAGAACAAGAGTCATCCCAGGTCACTGTTACTCAGCCTGATCTAAAGTTGATCTAAACCCAGGCAATAACCTATCATCACACAGGGAAGGGGATCATAATCTGGGACTGGAATTTTGAGAAATAACTGGTTCAACAAAGAGACATGACTACATCAGTGACCACCAAGGTGACACCACAATACACTTCCCTGATAACCCCTATCAATGGCCTAACTACAGAAACTTTCCCACTCTCCTGCCCCACTATAATTTTCCTGGGATATAAGCAGAAGTTGGGTTCCAGCCACTGCTGGGGACCACACCCCCCCACACACAGGTTTGTCCTGAATAAACCTGATTCACTGTTGAGCCACCTCTCCTCTCACCCTTTTTTTTATTTCTTTTGGTTCTTTCCTTAGAGGTCCAAGTCAAGAAGGACCTCTTTCAGTGTATTGAGAGCTGCAGAGAAATGCACCATGACTGCCACTGAGGAAAAACCTAAACCCCTCTGCCTTACTTTCTACTGAGTGACCTCAAAATCTGCATTTGGAGATCCCAAGGTTGGGGGATATATCATTATTCTCCCATCAGCCCTGCTGTAGATGACACTGTGACATGCTCATGATAGCAGTTGCCTAGGCTTCCCTTCAGGGACCCAAAGGAAACTTTTGCAGAAAAAACTGACCCTTGGGCCTGTAGGTGTAGGTGTCTTAGGAGTGATGGGAACAAGATGAAAATGCACCTCTGCCTTTGTACTGCATCTGTCCCCTTTTATGCCTTAGTCTTTGGGTCAGATTCTACTCAGCACTGCACATAGACATGTTGATGGTGGAAAGATGTTTTGTCCAGGATTATAATACAGTGATAACTTGATCTAGACTTTCCTGACCTCTCTTCTTCCCCTTCAAAGCTAAATACACCTACCAGCCACCACAACCAGAAACGCCACAAAAGGGGAAAAAGAAGTTTTACCCCAGTTCCTGGAGTATCTCCACATGTTTTCAGAAAGGACATGATCATCCCTGCTCTTTATTTGTCTTTTGAATCCTATCCTGTATCAGTAACCCCTGGAGCTAAGAAGCTGATTTGGGATCAAAGCTCCTTCTTCTCCATTCTTTGGATACTGACTGAAGCCATTCTTTGCCCCCCAAAAACACACCTCTTGGACATAGCTTTTTTGGGTGGGATGAGCTTCTAGGCCTGGGTTGGGGAACAAGGCCAGTGGTGTGGCAGGGGTGGCCATGATGTATGGATTCCCCTCTGTTCTCCTAAAGGCTTCTCCTCAAACAGATTTTCTAAGACCCTTTGTGAAGCTGTTGTTTTTCCTCCTGAGAGGAGGAGATATTTAGGCAGGCCACAGGATCCAATTCACTATAGTTTTTTTTTTTTTTTTTTTTGTACTGGAGACTAAACCCAGGGGCACTTTAACACTGAGTCACATCCCAGGCTATTTATTTATTTATTTATTTATTTGGAGACACAGTTTCACTAAGTAGCTTAGGACTTTGTTAAGTTGCTGAGTCTGGCCTGGAACTTGCAATCCTCCTGCTTCATACTCTCAAATTGCTGGGATAACTAGCATAGGCTTCTGCACCTGGTTTGTATCACCACCTGTTTAGGACAAAGCTATAGTTTAATTCACCTGAAGCCACTGGTCATGTCCTCAAGCTCCCATCATCCTCCTGCTCCACATTCACCTCTGTTCCAGGTTCAGCCCTGCAAAAGAAACTGCTCCTGCTACCATCCACATAGTTCTGTTCTTTTCCATGTTGTTTCCTAATTCTATTAGGCCATACATTAGAATTTTCATCATACATGTATACATCATGTACATGTTTTGTCCCTTTAGCCATCATTTTCACGTGGGTCAGATGCAGGCCATTGCATCACCTTTGGTCTTGCATTTGTCTGCAAGCTGTGAGGGCTTCAGACTTGGTTCTCTGGGTTGTAGACCATCTTGACAGTGTGAGTGTCCTGCTGTCAGAGCTCCTTACTGTCATGCACCAGCTCCAAGAGGCAGACATGCTGCAACATCCTTATCTGCTTGGAGCACCTTGAGGCTGGTGTCTGCACCTTCTGAAACAGGACATCCATGCCAACCATGCATAGGTACCCATTTGCTGGAAAGTAGGGAAAAACATCTTTGCTACTTCTTCCCAGAAACTGCCTGGATATTCCTTGCAAATGCCTGTGAGCCTGGTCAGACAGGACCCTAAGGGATGAAAGAAGGCCGGTGTAGAGGATATAACCTGATAATCCAGGCTGAGGCTTTATTTATCTTGAATCATAAACTAAATTGGGAATTCAGGGTTACGTTATAGGTAGAATGATGGCACCTAATTTTCTTTCTAAAGCTTTATATAAATTGATTGATAACCTATTAGGAGTTGAACCCAGAATCACTTGACCTGAGCCACATCCACAGTGACCTCTGCAGGAAGACTGACCTCTGCAGGAAGCACTGCTCAGCCAGAGGTGACCATGGCCAGTAGCACCTCTCGAATGCTGTAAAGCTGTCGCTATAAGATTCACCTAACCCTCTCCTGTGCTCAGGACTATTTGTGGGGCAGCTGTCTTGTCCCCTCTCTCAGGGAGCAGGTTGAGATACTAAGGCACTGAGGGCAGGCAGGGGCATCTGGCTCAAATCTTGCTTTCCAAGAAGCCCTGCAGGCTGTCAGGGGTCACATGTGTTAGGCCAAGGTTCTGACATAGCTGCAGATCCACCTGAGTTCCCTGCCCATCTGCCCCCAAGTTATCAGTGGTTGTCTTGAAAGCTGGCTTGGCCTGCAGTCTGAGCTGCAGTCTTAGCCTCCCTGGGTGATGGCAGAGACAGAGGGGGGCTTCTGGATGGAAGGGGATTCAGGGCAGAGTGGGACTTGGGATTGGGCAAGGACCATGTGCAGCCACAGGAGACAAACTTCTGCTGGGTTTCCATTGGCCAAGGGAATTTTCTGGCTACAGCAATCTGACTTTCTCACAAAATAAAACTGTGACCACATGACAGGAGGCACAGTTTGTAGCTGCTGCCTTGGGGACTCTTGCTTCTCTTTCAGACCTGCAGGGGAAGGGACACTGGGTTGGAGGAACCCCCAGCCAGAGACGGCATGTCTCCTGTGAGGAGGCCTCCAAGTTCATTGGCCAGTGTGGAGAGGCTGCCTCCTGCAGCCCCAGGACCAGACAAGACCCAAGGGGCACTGGGGTAAGTGGGGAGTGGGGGCATCTGTGCCTTTCAGGTATATGGGGGCAGGGCCAGCTTGCAGCCTCAGGGGATCCTAACCCCTCGCCCCCAACTCTTCCCAGGGGGCACTTTCCTCAAGCAGTTTTGTGAGGTTCTTTGCTTGAGTCATCTGTCCTGCCTAAAGTTTCCAGTCTCTTTTCTTTGAGTGAACTAGGATTTAGTACCCTTTGGGGATGAAAAGCCTCTGGCTGAGCTGAAGGGCCCTGGATATTCCAGAGAATATCTTGGGAGGAGGTTCTGAGGCTGCTGGAGGGGAAGGTTGCTGTGGATTTGCAGTGCCCTTGAAGGGGTCCCCACAGCCTGCCCAGGCTCTCAGTGGAGGGACAGGAGGGCACCAGCTGTCAAATGGGTCTTCCTTGCTGAACACAGGGATAGAGAAACTACCTTCCCTGCTCCTGTCCCACTGCCCCAGAGCCCAAGGGGCACAGCACTCTCAGAGAGCAGCACTTCTCTCCATAGTTCCAAGGACACCCAGAGCACCCTTTGAATCTGCAACCTGTGCATAGCATGGAGGGCCTGGGAGAGGACCACACATGTGCTCTGAAGATGAGCCACTCACTTCTGTGCTTGATTGGGAACAAAGTCCTTACTTCAGCTTGCTTCTCACCCACAGCTGACCCTTGGTCCAAGTGTGAGCAGGTGTCATGTGTGTGAGTGGGTGTGAGTGGTTCTCTCCCTGCTCTGCCTGGGCATATTCTCACTTTCAGGTGCTTTCTTTGGGCCACAGGAGGTGTGAGGATGCAGCTGCTTTGTTTGTTTGATTTTGGCTTCCTTGGTGTTTTGTCTATGGCTCTTTGGGGGAGGGGCTTTGAATTACAGTGAGATTTGGAGTCCATCATTTCTTCTGGAACCTGGCTGGGCTTTGGGCCTTGGGCCTTGGGTCTTGTGTCGATACACTTGGTGATCTGAGTGGCTGTAGATTTTTTGCCTTGTGAAGATAGAGCTGTGAAATTGTGGAGCCACCAGGGTTCTCCATCCCTGGGTATCAGAAAGAACATCTGCCAGCTGGGCCTTGGGGAGGAGGGTTTGCAGTCCCAGAGATTTTTAAAAAAGCCAAGCTGCTAACCTGTGATGTTACCAGCACTGTGCTAAACATGACATTATCATAAAACCCTCTGCTATAGATCTTGAGATGAAACACAAAGAGGTTAAGGAACTTGTCACAGCCACACAGCTAGCAACAGGAAGAGATAGGACTTGAACCCTCTGGAGCTCACATGCAGGTTGAACTGTGGTTGAGGTCTTGCTGGTCCTGGTTTGAGGGAGAAAAGGGCTGTTGGTCTGAGTGATAAGCAGTGCCAGCCTGTCTTCATAGGCTTGCTGTGTGGTTGGCATTAAAATCAATGATGTGACAAGACAGGGTGGTCCATGACAGTGGCCAGAAAAGGGCCAATTGGGCAAACCCAGCACCCTGAGGGGTTTCATTTAGTCCCCATCCTTTTGGGAAGTGGAAATCCACCTTCATCCTGCTGCAGAGCCTCCCTGAAAGGGCACTGCCCTCTGCCCCTCATCATTTTTGGTGAGGGCCTGGGCTGGGCCCATAACCACTTGCCAGCAGAACCAAAACAAAAGGGGGATGTTCCTGAGAACAGGGACAACTGGCCTTTTATCAAATTCCCCTGATTCTTCTCATACTGGAGTCCTACTGTGGCAGGAATTGGAAAAGAAACAGCAAAGGATAAGTCTCTAGCCCTGACCCTGACCCTGAGCCTCCAGAGAGGAGGCTTCAAAAGGGAATCATTAGATTCCTAGGGTAGTTATTTACAATTCAAAAGGCAAAAGGTAATCAGGTTTCCTGGAAATATCTGAGTAGAAAGTGGCAGGGACACTCCCGGGGCAGGAACCCAACCTTTTCTAGGCATTACTTCTCATCACAGTGTTCTGATAGTTCATTTTTTATCCAGGCCTGCGTTTGTCATCCCTTACACTACCAGGTGCTGCCTTCCAGGCGATGCGCATCCCTGCATGTAGGTAGAGAGGGCAGACTTGTCTGACACCTTACCTGAGCCAGAGCCTGGCAGGGGTGCCAGCCCTGGCTTCCTCACACCTGGGGGTAACTGTTTACAGGAATTGAAACTGAAACAGGAACTGGGAACTTGGCTCTGCAGCAGAGGGAGGCGACTCCTCTCAGGCACTTGGAGGTTTTCCAGGTGGTTTCACCTGCTGGTAGGAATCCCAGGCCTGATGTGTTCTGCCAGGTACCCAGGTCTAGAGGTCCCTTGGATGAAAGCATGGGGGGAAACCTGGGGTCTCTGCATAGGCAGGGGTTGGGGGTGGGGTGAGGGTTTTGAGAGGTGTGGCCACCCTTTCCTGCCCAGGTCCCCAGGGACCCAGTTGGAACTCTTTCCCCAATGCTGGGAGGTTCCAGGAGGAGGTGTGAAGGTCCAGGAACCATGTTTCTATTTAATTCTGTGTTTTCCTGGAGGATGTATGTTTCTATGATGGAGGAAGTAAGTTCAGAGTTGCCAGAGCAGCAAGGCTCCTGGGAGGCGGGGAGTGTGCTGGATGTAGCCAGGATGGTGAACACCACTTGGGAGGGAAGCATCCTTGACTCTGGGGCCCAGGGTGGGTGGGGTTCAGTCCAGTCCCGGGCATGAGTGGGTGAGACCCCATCTAACAAGAATGGAGTCCAAATAGCAAGGTCCCCTCCCCTTAAGGCATCCCAGGGGGCTCCACTTGAGGCCCAGCCCAGGGAGGATGTGGATGTGCACCAGGTGGGAAAGAGGCCTGGGCTATGGCATCAGGTGTCTCAGTTCTGCTCCCCTCTGACCCCAGCACCTGCCACAGAATGGGCTGGTAAAGCCTGCTGTGCTGTGCCCAGGTGTGTTTGCTTTTGAATTATAACAGAATTATCATCACATACATTTGGCATTTGATCTCTTGAAGTGGAGCATTTCAGCTATGTCCTGAGGCTGCAGGTGAAACTGATGTTGGCCAAGGTCCAACATCCAGCTCACCATCATGGACCCCCCCCCAGGAAGGGGTGGGTGTGTCCAACTCCAGTGGGAGCCCTGGAGCTCTTGAGTCTGTCCCTGGGGCCAGAGAAGATGCCAGGTTTTGGCTGGATGAGGTTCACTGGAGCTGTCTGTCCAGCTGGTATAATGGGAGGGAAACCCATCAGAATCCTGGATTTATTGTAAAATGTCAGCTATGAAAGTGAAGTGGTCTGGGATTGGGGTATGTGGCAGAAACTTTTTCAACTTTTTGGTGGTGTGTTGTGTGTGTGCAGTTAGAAGACTTAGTATAGGGTCTGAGTCCTGCATGTGGTCTTGGTGTTGAATTTGAGTTCTCTACAGGGAATCGGCATAGGATCTGAGTCCTGCACAAGGACTTGGTATATGGTCTGAAACCTGCATCTTAGCCTCCTTTAGTGTATGTGCCTGAGGTTCTTCCTCCAGCACTCTGGGCCTAAGGTCTTCATAGAATGTGCAGGGTGGAGATGCAGTGGTAAAAGAGCTAGGAGAGGAAAGAGATCAGGGGTTAGGGAAGGGAACACCTGGAACCCAGCAGACCTAGGCCTTGGGCAGTCAGCTCAGAGAATGTTCCAGGCACAAGCTTGAAATGGCACCATGTCATCAAGACCTAGGTTTGACAATAGAGATTCTTCGAAGGACCAAATTTGGGCTCAGGTAATCAATCTTGAGTGGCTGTGTGTGCATTGTGTGGCTGACATATCTGGTCAGGTGAGGTACTCCATAGACAGGAGGGTAGATGGATGGGGTAGTGCTAGGCTAAGGGAGGCAGGCAACTGGGAGGTACCTGGACTGAGGCTTTCTGCCCCTGAGGAAGGAGGAGGCCATGTCTTGTAGGAAGGAAAGGGCAAATTCTGTTTTAGAGCTGCAGAGTTAGGAATATTGTGGACATTGTCCCTGCCCTGCCCCTTTCTTTTCTTTTCCTCTCTATTTCTCCTACACTACCCTTTTCTTTCTTCCTTGGTACTAGTGATTGAATGCAGAGGTGTTCTACTACTGACCCACATCCTCAGCCCTTTTTATTTTTATGTTAAGACAGGGTTTCACTAAGTTGCTGAGGCTGGCCTCATAGTTGGAATCTTATTTTCTCAGCGTCCCCAGTTGCTGGGATTACATGCACCTGGCAGCCCAGGCTCTTTCTGTCTGATTTGCTCTTTGTAGCTGGGGCTGAGTCCTTGGCCACAGCCTGCCTGGCTGGTAGCAGAAACCACATCAGGGACTTGGGGAAGGCAGGGTTGATCTCTGCAAGGGTCATCCCAGTGTGGCCTTCTGGTGCTCACTGCCTTTTTCATGATTTGACCTGTCCTTCATCTCCTTGTGTAGATTCTGAGAAAAATAACTCTTGGTCACCCAATCCCTGAAGAAAGAGATGGAGTGTAGGGAAGTGCTGAAGGAAGACAGGGACCTGTGCTTGTCTCCAGGCTCCAGTGATTGGCAGAAAAATGCAGTTGAGCCCAGTTTTGATGAAGGGTGCTGGACCATCCAAAGAGTGCATGAGCCATGCTGCCTCCATCCATTCCTGCCCCTGCTCTGTTTCCCTGATGGCTGAGCTGGGCTGTCTGAGTCACCCTCACTGCTACCATGTGTCCCCTGCTGCCCAACTTATTCCCTGCAAACTCACTGCACTGCAGTCCAGCTGGGCCTAGAAGTCCTACCACATAGGCAGTGGCCTGGATGCCCCCAGTGTCTTGTCCATCCCCACAGAAGTCTATGGGCTTCAGGCCCTGGGTCTCCACCTTTCTTTCCCAGCCCTAGACCAAATATGTGGGTGTCTCAGGAGCTTTAGCTGGGCCAAGTGTGGGTCTCACTGTCTTCTGGGTCTACATGTTGAGATATGGGGCTGGGTGCACCTCTACTGTGCTGCAGGGCCCATGTGTGTGTGCTCCCTCGTTGGCAGTTGCTCTTCCTTAGAGGTGAGACCGTATTGCCTCTTTTCAGGCACTGGGGAATTATTGTTTGGTCAGGGAACCCACTGGAGCCCCAGGAAGCTTCTGAGAGGGATCTCCCTGCAAATGTTCAGGATCACTGGTGGGGGGAATGCTCCCTGGCTCAACTCCAGCTCACAGACACTCAGAGTGTGGCACCTGCTCCCAGGCTTCCTCTTGGGCATGGAGGAGATTGGGGCTTTCTGTTAGTGGGCTGGGTCTGGTTTGTGAGGTTCCTTGCAGAGGGTGCTCTATGGTTCAGAGTGTGGCAATGACACATTGGGGTGCGCTATAGGTGGTGCCCACAAGGGAACGTGTATGTGTGTAGTGTCTGGTGTATGTAGTGTGTGTGTGAGGTGAGTGTTGATTTGTGCATGTGTGTCACTGTGCAAGGCCTGTGCGAGGAATGAGGTGTGTGTGTGTGTGGTGTATGGTTGTGATCTTTCCCTGGAGTCGCCTCTTCCTCAGTAGGGAAGGCCACCCAAACCTGGATCTTGGGGGATACTGAAGGTGTTGGTGAAACTTCAAGTGAGAGTCATCGCAGAGACACTTAGGGCATGGCAATTAAAAATGTTGCATTGCGCAGAAGGACAAGGTTCTTTTTAAACATTCATAGAGTAAGTTGAAGAATCTTTGTGGAAGATAAATATGAGCAAATCCAGGAAACCATAGCTGTGCTCGATGGTACATTCCTGTAATATCAGTGACCAGGAGGCCCAGGGAGGATGATCCAAAGTTCAAGGCCAGCCTCAGCAGCTTAGTGAGACCCTGTCTCAAAAAAAAAAAAAAAAGAAAGAATGAAAGAGTAAAAAGAAAAAAAGAAAGAGAAGAAAAAAAGAAAATGATTGAGGACAAGAGCTCTATGTTCAATCTCAACTTCACACCTTAAGAAACTAGGAAAAGGTGAGGAAACTAAACCCAAAGACAAAGAAGGAAGGAAATACTAAATTTTATAACAGAAATTTTTTTAAAAGGAGAGAATAGAAGAGCAGTAAAGAAAAAACAATGAATCAAAAGGTTGAGTCTTTCAAAATACCAACAAGATCCATAAACATGTTGACTAATAAAAAAGGAGATAATATGTAAAGAACTCAGAATGTCAAGGGTCCCATATTTTATCTCTTATGTGGAAGCTTTAGAGGAAAAAGGGAAAGGAAGGTGGGGACAGACACCATGAGAAGCAAAGGGAGAACAGTGGGAGAAAAGAAGGTGCAGGTGGGAGGTGGGGAGGGAGGGGAACTGCTGGGGAGGAATCCTGGCCAAATGGTATTGTTACATTGTGTATTGCATGCACCAACATGCAACAACAAACACCATCAATGTGTGCAATCACAAAACACCAATGAGGAAAGGTGCCAGACTGGGTGGTAGCTCATTGGTAGAGCCCTTGCCTAGCACATGGGTTCCTTCATCCTCAGCACCACATGAAAACAAACAAACAAACAAAAAAAGGTATATATTTTTAAAAGGTGTGAAAGAAACTAAAGTAGAAATGAAAGTGGAGACATTACTGATGACTTTATAGAAATAAAACTCAAATTGAAGGTATATCATAGAGTTGGCATTTGGTCACCAAATGTTTAACAAAACTTGCTTAATTGTGGCATCAAAAGCACTAGAAACAAAAGTAAAAAGTAGAAAACTTGGACTTCAGCAAAATGAAAACTTTTTTTTCATTTAGAGGAGGACAAGAAAAACTGAAAAGGCAGCCAATGGAATGGAGAAGTGTTTGTCAATCATGTATCAGGTAAGAGTTTAGTATCCATGATATATAAATAACTTACATGACTCAAAAACAAAAAGACAGTCCAACTTAATTCTGGACAAAAAAATTGCCTGAAGCAGCCTTCCTTCCTCTCCCTTCGTTCTTCATACTGGGAATTGAACTCAGGACCTCCTGCATGCTAGACCAACACTACATCTGGACAGCATCCCAGGCCTTCTTATTTTATTTGGAGATGGTCTCACTAAATTACCCAGGCTGGCCTTGAATTTGAGATCCTCTTGCCTCAGTCTCTGGAGCAGCTGCAACAACAGTTATGCACTGCATCAACTGGCTTGTAAAAGCTTTTCTCCAAATAAAATATACAAAAGTCCAGGAAGCCTGTGAAAAGTATCAGCATGCATTGGAGGTTCAGTGCAATGCAAAACTTATTGACACACCACCTAACACACACTAGGAGAGCTGTGATAAAAAGTGTCAAATCACAGGTGTTGGTGAGGAGGTGAAGAAGTTGGAGCTGTGGTGTCATGCTGGAGGAAATGTGAAGTCCTACAGCCACTGTGTAAAGCAGTGTGGCAGCTTATCAGAAAGTTAAATTCAGAGTGGCCATATGACCCAGCTGTTCCACTAAGTATTCATCCAAGAGAAAAGAGAACGGGTGTTTGAACAAATGCCTGTCTCCACATTCAGAGCTGCAGAGTCATGGAAGTCCAGTGGCACAGCAATCCAAGTTTTCCTCAGCAGGGGAAGAGCAGGTGCACTCCTTAGACTATATACACTCCGTGGAATATCAGTCAGCCATAATAAAGAAATGTAAGTGTCCAAATTGAAATGAGGGTGGACCTCAGACACACAGTGCTATGAGAAGGAACCTGAGGGGCAAGACACAAACGGTGTGATTCCTGTTATAGGAAACGTGCAGAACAAGCTCATCCAGACAGATGAGTAGCTCAAAGTTGGCAGGGGTGGGGGGATGTGAGATTGGTGGCTTTTGGCGTGATGAAGTGGGAGCCTAGTACAGGTGGTGATGAATGACATTGAGAGTGTTCACTTTTAAGTGTTTGGGGCAGGGGAGTGGCTCAGTGTGGAGCACTTGCCAGCATGTGTGAGTCCCTGGGTTCCAGCCCCTGCACTGAAAAACAGCAGCAGAACCACTCCAAACTGTCTATTTTTGTATGATTTTCACACTGTGTGTGGTGTTGTCACAGGAGATTTATTCCAAATATATGACTGAAGGTACAGAGGCTGCAACTGAAAGAAACTGAGAGCAAAGTGCACAGGTGAACACCACAAGTGTCTCTGGGCAGTGGCTTCCCAGTGCCACAGTGAGCCTGCATCATGCTTCACCTGAGGTGGTGTCACTGTTGAGAGAAGGTCTCTGAGCTCAGACCTGATGTTCCCAAGGGGTGGGAAGAGCCTGGGGGTGGTCTGGACCTCAGAAGACAGGATGAAGCCACCAGCCACTTCCCAGCTCTCCCCAGCAGAATTGAGCATGTCCTAGCACCTGCCTGAGAGAGATCTATGGTCCACAGGGCCATGGGAGGTGGCCAGCCTCCTCCTGGTCCTTTCTTTAGTGGCCACTGGATGCTGGCTTGTGGGCTTCTGCTTGCTGGCTCTGCATTCTTCCAGAGGCTCAGGGGTTTGAACTTCCAGCAGCAAGGGAAGCAACCTAGCAGGGGCCTGAGTTGGTCAGGTGGGAGGCTCCAAGTGGCCCTCGGCCTTCAGTGGCTTTCTTTCCTCAGCCTTTTGCTGGCATGATTTGACAGAGGCTGCCTGGTGGAGGCACACCTGGCCTCTGGAGGCTCTATCGGCTATTCTTGGATGAGCCTTGGGTGTCTTGACTGACCTCTGAAGCCTCTGCAGCTGCATTTGTTGGAAGCAGAGTCCCAGGTGTTCAGGTGGAGGCCCCAGGGAACTATGACCTGATTTGCCCACCTGGTGGACACTTGTAGCCTGCCCGCCTGTATCCTTCTTCCTGTTGGTCTCAGCTGCCTTGGGCTCTGTGTTGTGTTTTCCCTGCTCTATGAGGTTTCCCTGATTGGGCCTGGCTGAGGCAGGGCTCCAGGGTATGTGGGTGACCCTGTGCTGTCTGAAGGTGTCATGTCTCAACAGGGAGTGGCCTCTGGACCTTCTGTAGATACCATAGAGGACATACCTGGTGAGCAGGCAGCTGCCCAGCACCTTCCCAGCCAGAGGAGAATGGATGTGGCTGCTCCGTGCCATGTCTTGGATACCTTCACTGTGGATGATGAGCAGGTAGTTAGTGTTTCTGGGTGCAGAGCCTCCCGCCAGCCCTGGAATAGCTGGTCACCCTCACACCTCCACTGAGAAAACTGAGCTGGGAACTGAGCTGTTTGTGAGGCAGCAGCACCCACTCAGTTTTTGGCACTTGTGGCAGGTAATTTTGGGGGTGCCATCTTTCTGTTCTGTGCTGCACATCCTACCTGCCCACCATCACTCCTAGCTTCTATTTCTTGTGAAAGTTTCTCCATTGTCATTCATAGGCCACCCAGAGTTCTACTTACCAGCCAGGTGGTGTCCAATTTGGGCCTGTGCCCATCAGCAAGCTGAGCTTGAGACACCATTGGTATGGTGGGTGCTCTACAGAGCATGATGTCTGCTCCTTGGGTTTCAGATCCTGCCCTGTAATTTCCCAGAGCATTGGTTGGGTGTGTTCCAGGTTCACTATAACACAAGAAGAGAAGCTCGCTTGTGTCATGAAGGTGCTGTGCACATGAGGAAAGCAGAGGCACTTCACCCCTGAAGGGGGAGCTGTCACTCACAGAGGGCTATGGCTCATCCTGAGTACCATGGTCACACATTGTTTCCCACATGAGTTGGGCTGTGCCCTGGTGAGTTTGGAAGCCTGGTATGGACCTTCCTCCAGGGGCAACTTTTGTGGTCCACCTGAGCCACTGCAGTTCTGTCCATCAGGGATTTGGGCTGTGCTTATATGGGAAATGAGTGGCCTGCTGCTGCCCAGGTATAGCCAAAAGGGTATGGGTCCACAGGGGGCTGTCACTTCCCTGTCACTAACCCTTCCCTGGCAGTTGTCCTCAAGGAACTGACTGGGGTCTTTCCAAGGGTCTTACCTGGGCCACTCTTGCATTTCCTTCAGTCTCCTCACCACTGTGTCATGGAGGGTATAGCCAGGCCCTCATCAGGGCACCTTCAAGCCCCACCCCAGGGTGCCTGCCCTCTCAAAATCCTGCTGCTGAGTGCCTCCCTGCTGACCATACACCTCTTAGAGGGCAGCTAGCAGCTGTTCTAAGGTTGAAGCAAGGTGTGTGCTCTGATGGGCCTGGAGGATCCTCTGTGCCATGTGGTGACCTGCAGGTATCTGGAATCCATTTCATCCTGGAAATTGGGACATTGGTTACCTGTACTTAGTTTTCACTTCTGTAAGGAGAAAATAACTGAATCTGAGGTTTGATTATTTGAACCATCAGAAAACTTTTGTTTGCAAATTACTTTAAATTCAACTCAGATAGGTTAAGTGGAATTTATTGCGCATATCACTGATCAATCCTAAGGCTGTAGGCGAGATCATTCTAGGCACCTGGTTGGTAGCCCTGAAGAGCAGGTATGGCTCTGCCAGTCTTCACTGCCTCTTTTCCCTCCTGGCCACTGTCTCTTGTGCTACAGACCATCCCATCCCTTGGTAACATGGCATCCCCAGCTCCCTGCCTCATTGCTTCATCCAGGGAACAAAGGATGCTCCTTCAGGACAGAGGAAAATGACCCAGTTATCCCACTCCTTGTTATATATCCAAAGGACTTAAAATCAGCATACTATAGTGACACAGCTACATCAATGTTCATAGCAGCTCAATTCACAATAGCTAAACTGTGGAACAAACTTGATTCCCTTCAACATATAAATGGAAAAAGAAATGGTGGTACATATACACACTGGAATATTACTCAGCATTAAAAGAGAATAAAATTAGGTATTTGCAGGAAAATGGATGGAGTTGGAGAATATCATGTAAGCTAAGTCAGCCAATCCCAAAAAACAAAGGATAAATTTTCTTTCTGATAAGTGGATGCTGATCTATAATGAGAGTGGGGGTGCAGGGGGAGAATGGAGGAACTTTGTTTGGGCAAAGAGGAGGGAGGGGAGAAGAGGGCAATAGGGGAATGAATGATGGTGGAATGAGAAGAACATCATTACCCTAGGTACATGTATGACTGTGCATGTGGTGTGATGCTGCATTGTGTACAACTGGAGAAAGGAAAAGTTATGCTCCTTTTGTGTATAATGAATTAAAATGCATTCTGCTATCATGTATAACTATTCAGAAGAAGAAGAAGAAGAAGAAGAAGAAGAAGAAGAAGAAGAAGAAGAAGAAGAAGAAGAAGAAGAAGAATAGAGGGAAAGCTTTCCCCCAAAGCCCCATTGGTTCTAACAGACTCTCCAGCCTGGCCCTCCATTTGCTGTGGCCGTGAGGTGGAAATCAGTGGATGAAGGAGCCCACAAGGGCTGACCCTGATGCTGGAGCAGAGCTGATGTAACTGGCCTTGCAGGGTGCATGGTGAGAACAGCGAGCTGCAGGGACCTTTCCCAGTACAATGGAGAGGTGGGGTGCTGACCACATGGGTCCCACACCCACCCTGTGCCACCCTGCATTGTCAGCAGGTGGCCCTGAAGACCCTTTGTGCATGATGACATAGCCTCAGTCCCCTGCTGAGTTAAAGAGCTTTCCATGACTTTAGACATGCTTTTTCACTGCAGGTCATCCTCATGGTGACCCTATGATGTAGGGACATCTGCTCCATTAAACAGATGAGGAAACTAGGGCACCTGGTGGATTAATATGTCCACAGGGTCACCTGGCTAGTGTGGCATGTGGCGAGGCTGGGTGTGACTGTGCTACAGTCTGTGGGTGGAGGCAGCTGAAAATCCAGGGCAGTAGGATGCTCTCTAGGGCTCAGTGCAGGACAGCAGCCATGACACCTGCAAAAAGTAGGTTCAGCATCCCATCCCTTGGCTCCCTGACCAACTCCTTTGGCAGTTGGCCCATCTGTACTTAGGGGCTAGCTCCTCTCATTGATTTTTTAAAAAAAAATATTTTTATTTTATTTATTTGTTTTTATTTTTTGGTACCAGGGATTAAACCCAGTGGTGTTTTTACTTCTAAATCACATCCCCAGCCCTTTTTACATTATACACTCACACACTCACACACACACACACACACACACACACACACACACACACACATATATATATATATATATATATATATATATATATATATATATATATATATCAGTTGTTCTGCACTCAGTGCTGCCCCCAGGTTCTACAGGAGTCACTGCCTGTGTCCAGGCTTCACTCACTCCAGAGCTGCTACTTACACTGCGTGAGGGCAGAGCGCAGCCTGAGCCTCACGGGGTCTGTGTGTGCTGGATTTTGGCTTTAATTTTGGGTAAGCAGGAGACCTTGGGTGGCAGAATCTTTGTGCCCAAAGACCTGTGAGTCCTTGCCAAGGAGAGCAGGCTGAGTTAGAGCTTCTGCATCTTTCAGACTCAGCCACTTGCCACCGTCTCTAGAAAGCCTATGAGTCAGGGTGGCCTCTGACTTCCCACCATGCCCTCCTGGCTGGATTTGTCCTTGGCATGTCTCATAATGTGTCCAGCATCGTGGAACCAGACCCTGTTTTGCCCTTATGCCCTCATGGTCCTTGTGCCTCACAGAGACCCACATCACTCACTTGCTCAGTGTGGAGGCAGCACCACTTGGATTAAGCCCTGATATTTCAGGGTCTTTGGGAAGGGCTTATGGAGTGTGTCCATCCCAGAGCCTACCCCTGCTGTGGTTTAACTCATGCGAGAGGAAAGGGGAAGGAGTGAGGATGGAGCCACAGGAAGGGCTAGGGATGTGGGCAGGGTGAGCCCGAGTACCGGCAGACTCTGGGACAAAGCATAGAACAGGGAGCTGCTGGCTGGCCCTTCCTGGAGGTGGCCAGGTGGTGACAGGAAGCAGGATAATGTGTGGACATCCTGCCTCCCTATGGGCCTCTGTTATTTGTCCTCATCACATTTTGCTGGGTGGCTTCCACATTCAACCTGTTGAATCTTTTGAGAGAACACTCTGCACCTCTTCATTCCCTCAGCAGCTCTTCCTTGGTGACCCTCTCTGAAGATATTGGCAGTCCTGGCCTGCCTGAGCGCCCAGCCATGTCCTGAACGAAATCCAGGATCCAGGATTTTAAAAATATGTTTTCTGGGCTTTCCTCAAGTATCAGGACTCCAATTAGAAAAGAAGCCCTCCTGCCTCATCCTCTGGAGTGGCTGTATGTGCACCATGATACATGGCTGTACACATAATTATATATATATATATTGTTTTCTTGTTTGGACACAATATCATCGTTATTTTATTTATTTATTTTTATGTGGTACTGAGGATCGAATCTATGGCCTTACACATGCTAGGTGAGCACTCTACTACTGAGCCACAACCCCAGTCCCTGTACACGTAATTTTTAATAACAATCTTGTACTTTGAGGACTTCAGCTTTGAGGCAAAACTGGACCTAATCAGATGATTCCACAAGGAGAGATGAAACTTCTGCTCTGAAAATTCCCACAAAGGGAGGGGCTACAGTGGGGTGAGGGAGAAGCTCTGAGGAGGCCAGGCTCCAATCAGCACATGAACCCTGGCCAACTGTCATCTGGCAGGGACAGGGTAGGCAAGGACAAGGTAGAGCTGGGATGGCAAGGCCTACCAATGTGGCAGTAGTGTGCAGTTTGACCATTTGTGCATTTGACCACCTCATGAACACTGAGTTTTCATTCCCATTATCACAAATTCCAGTAGGCAAGGAAATATGGTAGCTAAG
Organism: Urocitellus parryii; assembly: GCF_045843805.1. Classification (NCBI taxonomy): domain Eukaryota; kingdom Metazoa; phylum Chordata; class Mammalia; order Rodentia; family Sciuridae; genus Urocitellus; species Urocitellus parryii. The sequence continues at coordinate 281,409 of NW_027552271.1, forward strand.
AGAGAGTTGATTACAATGTGACCATGTCTTATTCACCAGTAAGTAAAAAAAAGGAGCATGATGAAACCTGGGGAGGCCACACCTTAATGTTCAACCAGAATTAGATTCAAATACAGAAAGAAAACAGCTTTGCCACTAAAGGTACTTCACTGTGTTAACCCACCTCTCCAGCTGAGAATAAGAACAGAAAGGAAATTAGGGTGATCCACAGTCATTTTTCTTCCAGTTATTTCAAACTCATTAACAAACCAGCTGGAGAAACTGTTCACAGTTATCAAGGTGTAGTAAAAACAATTGCACTGGTTCTGTGTAACATTCACTGCTTTGGTATTAATGAACACGACATAGATATGTAAGCTCTCCAATATGACTTGCTCATAAGTTTGCATTTAGAATTTATATGGCATACATAAAGATGAATGTTTGAAGTCTTGATAAAAATTTAAAATTCTGTCACAAGGACAATTAAAAGAAAGACAAAATTTACCATGACATGTGAAGAGATCACAGAAGAAAGAAATAGATTTCTGTGGCATGATGTCAATTGTAGAGGTCACCTGCTTTTATACAGGGAGTCAAAGTTTTCATTTTGCATTGGGCCTGACAAATTACACAAGTTTCCCTAAAAATACCAGTAAAATGTGTATATTTCCCTGGAGAAAATGATGATTCTAGGATCTGGTAAGATAAATTAGAAAATGAACCTGAATATAGTAGGAGAAAAAGAAGGAAGAGTAAGAAGAGAGTCTCCCAAGATGTCCCGCATGTGGATTCCTGACAAATGACATGAGAACTAAAGTAAAAGATCCTGAAAGAGTGAAAGCTGGAAATATATGAGCAATAAAATAAAAACCATTATAAGTAAATTATAAAGGAAAGCAACAAATGAATATATATTTACTGATAAAACATAATTGACTTCATTGATAATAAGTGATTGGGACAGACAAATATTTCATATAGAAGAGTTCAAAACAATGCAGGAGAACAGCATCACCTCCTGCATGTGGAGCTTAGTATCCTTGTAATTTTATGGGTGGGAAGATTCAGTGAATTGATTGCAACAAATAGTGAAGGAAAAAGGAGAATATTACATTCCCAAAGGATGAACCTGGCACAAACTACCTTGACAATGGATGGACTGTAGCGCTTCAAATATTTCAGTGACCATCAGATAACCTCTTTGTACTTTGACAAGTCATTTCAAATGCATACTATTCCTTCCAAAATTATTTAATAAGTTCTCTTTATAGGTGACTAACAATAACCATTTTCACAAGCAGGAAACAAAAGGATACTCTCTCCCTCAGTGTTGAGTGCCTACCTTTCAGTGATCAAATAGAATAATTAGTTTTAATTTGTTTTAATTAACAAATATTTATTGCACATGTTAATGGAATTGAACATAATATTTCCAAATGCAAGGTACACAGTGATCATATCTAATTATATATCTTCTACTTTCATCCCTTGCCTTGCCCCTGAACCCTTCCTACTCTCCAGAAATTACTATTGGGCTTCTATATTACTTCTAAAAAATCAACTCTAGGGTGGAGGAGGAAAACGTGGTAATAGAAAAAAAAAAGATTTCTGCAGCCACAAACATTTGCAGGAACAAACTCTTCCCACATTTAAGAGGCCACTAATGTTAACAACTGGCTGGGTCTCACTTTATCTCATTGTACACAATCAGAAAAAAAGATCTCCAGCTATTGCCTTCACTATGCTGACCTTAATTTTTCCAAAAATCTTCCATTTGGCTTCAGTTTCCACCACCTGAGGACAGGGGCTCCACTGAGATCATCAGAAACCACTATGGAACCAAATCTCAAGGTCCCTCCTTTGTCACCCTGCAGTTAACTTTTTAGGGGTTTTTAGAACAAGAGGTTCTGACTTTGTTTTAAAATCATCTCTTCCAGAAATCCATGTCATTACATTTCCCTGGTTTTCTATCTCCTTAACTGGATGCCCTCACTCTCTGTCTCCTTCATATAATTTTCTTCTCCGTTGCTCAATATAGGTGTGTCCCCAGCTCAGAGAAATGCTCCCTGTACTCTATATCTTCACCCAAACCCAGGGTCATGCTCAGTCTCATTGCAGAATTTTGCATATTCCCCTGCCTTCCAAATATTCATTTTCTTCCTAGTCCTCTCCTGTCACATTCAGATATGTTTATGTGAAAATCAAGGACAAATTACAAACATCAACACAAAAACCTTCTTTGAGACTAGCACTCTTTTCCCTGCTTCATGTGGTTTTTCTGCTCCATACAGGATTGGGTATCAGCAACTACCCTGGAGTGCCCAAGTCAAAAATTCAGCAATTGTCCTAGATCTTTCCATCATTACACTCACACCAATCCATCCCCAAACCTGCTTATCCTAAAGACAATATTATAAACATATATGTGTGAAAGAGAGATACATGTATTCAAAATTATTGTTTTATAAGTATATATATATATATATATATATATATATTAAATATTTATAAAATATATAATTATAAATAAATAAATCAGGTTAAACCACTTTTATTCCTGTTACCAAGTCATGCCATCATGTCATATAATACATATTCTATTGATAATCATATCCATGGGGACAAGTTCTGCTAAATAGCCACAAATCCTCCTCATATTGAGGGACTTAAAAGCTGCTTTTGCCAAAAATCACTGAATAATTACTTAGGCCTAGAGATTCCCAATGGATAATTACAAGTGACATAAAACTTGGCATCTCTAAGATATATTTATTCTATTTAATGGCTTATAATAACCACAGCATAGAAAAGAGAAAGAAATACCTGAAATATTAGTAAGGACTCCTGAAACATCCCAGGAACAATAGGTGTAGAAAGAGGCCATGACTGAATTGAAACCTTTATCCCACTTCTGAATAAATTTTGAAAAAATATATATGTTTATATATATATTATACACACACACACACACACACACACATATACACACACATAAATACACTGGATAGTTAGTGTACTACTCCCTTTCATAGCTGGATGTTTAATTTCATACATACAATTAATGAATATTTGTATAAAAAAATTAAAAAGCTGCTTGTAAAACAAGTACTAAAGGGCTTTCTAAAATGTTTCTAACCAAGCCAGCCAATAAGTATGCAGATACTCTGGTGGACGCTAGAAAAAAAAAGTCAAAAGTTGAGTTCTGGCGCCCTCTAGTGTCTAATTAGGAGTTAGCACTTATAACAATGGGAAAGTACCCACATTAAGCAGAACAGAAAGTACAAGTAGGGATGATACAGGAATTCTTGAAACCTCAGAAAGGGATGGGGAGATGCCACTGAAGAAGCCAGCAAGGGAGGGATCCTTAAGGAGGCCTTTATCTCACAGGTAGAAAAAAATTGGGGCAGCTAAGTGACATGGTGAGGGGTGTGTTTTAGAATAATTGAGAAGGCAAAACATTGCTATGGATGGTAATAAATATTAAATCAGATGCCTAAAGGGTGTCAGTACTCCATGTCCCTTTAGTGTCTGAATTCTTGCTTCAGACCAGGGTAATAGTAGCCCCCACAAGAATGAGAACAGAGATTCCTTGCTGTTTTTTACATATCTGTGTCCTCTTTGCCTAGAACAGAGCCTGGTACTATATTTTTATTCTAATTGCAAGGGGTTATGTTACCATATATAAAACTAAATGAAGGCTGTGGTTTTTCATAGATGTAGAGTGTTCCCCTATTACATATGAGGCATTGGGTTCAAGCCTCATCATCACATAAAAATAAAATAAAAGTATTGTGTCCACCTACAACTAAAAAATAAATGTTTAAAAGAAAAAAAAAACCTAAATGTTAATACTGTCAAAATAGATACCCTGCCCCATCCATACCAAACTGCTTTCAGAGAATCATGTAGCTGGACCAGCCTGAGAGGCAGGCATCGCATCGTGTTCTACTTTACAGATTTAGGGAGTTCCTCAAAGTCGCCCCTGGAAAGGGTGAAGGCCTCCTCCCCCATCTATGGTGTTTTTCACAGCCTAGGTGCTAGAAAACACTTCCTGTGCCTGAGTGAATGAGTGAAGTGGGCTGTACTATCAAAACTAGGCTCCAGCAAGTTATGGCTGCATCACAGGCTTACCCTCTCTGGACCTCCAGGTCTCAGTATGTACATAGCAGGCACTAAGAGAAGTCTCTGTGAACATGCCAGTAAAATTTTTGTTTCCCCAAAACAAAGTGTCTCAAGTGATATCCCCAGGACCTCTTCCAGAAACCCCATGGAACCCAATCAACCTGAAATATGGAAAGTGCACAGCATCCCATGAGAGGGAGGAATCAAGAAAGGCTGTGCTGTGGCATCTTCAGCCTCCCTCCATTGCCTCAGTGTGTAAGAGGGAAAACTGAGACTCTCAATGGAGCAGACCCTGAGGTCACATTTCTATTTCAGAGTCCAAAGATCCTGCTTCCCCACTGGGTCCACAGTGTCTCCTGACAGAATTTCCAGATGCCTCACCTGACTCCATTTTCCTCCTGTGGACACACCCACCATGCCCTCTGGTTCTGCAACACTGCACATCCTGATTCCTAGGCTGTGCTCACCTAAGGAGTGCTGGATGGGGTGCTGCATCCCATCTGCTTTGCCTGTCTCCTCCCCACCCACTGTTCTTATGGGTTGGGCTCCTCTCATTCAGCTTGACTCTGCCTCACCAGCTCTGCCAAACATTCAAACCCCACTATGTCCTCTCCACTTTATTTCAATGGGCTCCACCCAACATCTTGCCTCTTACCTTCTCTCTTATGCAGAGCCACGCCCACTCCATCCACTTGATCCTCTGCATTCTGTCCACGTGGCTCAGCCTCCACTGACATATTTAACACTCTTGGATTGCAAGTTTTTCCCTCTAGATCTGGAATATTTGCAGTCTGGCTTAGCCACCAACATCCACTAACATACAAAAAGTCTCTGCTCTTCTTCATTATCCATGCTTTTCCATCAAGTTCACTCCTACGCCAGTCTCCCTTTGTCACCTGGCCTCTCTACTGCTCCTTGAAAACTCAATCTGAAATAAAAAAAAAAATGGGATCTTGCAGAGATGCCCATGGTTGTGACATCACTGAGTCTAACGGACAATTACCTTTTGGCTCTGGTCACCTTTGAACCCCACATCTTTAATGTTTGACCTTGAACAACTCTGCTAACCTAAGTCAGAGTATCTCCATTTACAAAAGTCAGCTGATGATAATACTTTATTTGCATAAAAGTGAGCACGTTTTCAACACTGTGTATTATGGATGCAGAAGAGGCACTGGCAAGCAACTAGCAAGATCCATGCCTTATATGTAAAAGAGTCCACCAGAATTTTAAAAAAGAATGTTTGCAAAGGATATGGCCTTCTGCTTTTCTTTAGCTCTGTGGCCTTAAACACCTTGTCTTACCCTTTCAACACAGCTATTTGCAAACAAGAGTCATCTGTGATCTCTTCTCCAGCCAGCCTGGGGGATCTCAGAATGAGGGAGCATAAGTGTCTGATCATGGCCATCTTTCTCAAGGTTGAGTCTCAGAAGAAAAACCTCTTTATAATGACTTATGTATAACTATTGTTTATTCTGTCAGCCTGACTCAATGCTGTAGAGATAGGGCAACAGTTGAGGACTTGGGTTTGAAGCTGCAGAAACTGAACTGGGTGCTTTTAAAAAAATGCTTTAGATAACACTAGGGACGTCAAGGGAACCTGATGGCAAAATTCAATAAAACCAGGAGCTTGGTTTTACCAGGTGATCTCAGTGCCCAAAACCCCTTTATAGTCTTTCCTGGACACCACTGCTATATGAGCACACTGGAAGCCTTTCTCCTTTTGCTTTGTTGCTGCTCAGATTCTTAGTATTCAGAGAAGGGGTCTGGTTGGCTGGGCATAGGTATTGGCTGAGAGTATGAATTCTTCATATTAAAGTAGGTATTGAAGGATGAGTTGAAGTATAATAAATAACAAATGGAAGAACATTTGTTAATTATAGGTAAGAACACCATTTGTGACCTCACAATGAAATTTATGTCTTCTCAGAATCACACAACCACACCATGCCAGGTGCTTTTCTCATCATGTCATTCAATGTCCACAAACCTTTCAAAAATAGTGCCATATTTTGGGAAACTGTTTGCATTGTTCTACACCAATGCTAAAGGCTCCTATAAAGAATTCAAAATATACAGTAGAATACTGAAAAACTGGCCAAAGGGTGGGAATCTTGCCAAAACCCAGTGCCCCAAACACCAGAATTAACATTAGGTAGTATCATTTCTCAGGCCTTTTTAGTCACATAGATTGGAGGGTAAATAAAAAAGCAAGGGTAGGTCAAAAGAATGAAAAGAATTTGATTAAAATGGGGTTAAATGTGGGCTGGGTTTGTGGCTCACTGGGAGAGTGCTTGCCTAGTGCACACAAGGTGCTGGGTTATATCATCAACACCACATAAAAATAAAAATAAAATAAAATAATGGGGAAAATTATAAAAAAGTTATTAAATATAAAAATAAACCATTTTCACTTGAATTTAAGGAAAAAAAACAAAATCAGTAAAAGAGAAGTAGTTGCTAACATGACATATTTATTTTTGACCAAAGTGCTTGTTTAATATAAGAATACACTAATATTGTGATTAACAAGGTGTCTCAAAAGTTAGACACTTTTAAAAAAAAATCTGAGGATGAGGCTCAGTGGTAGTGGTATGTGCCCCTAGGTTCAAACCCTAGTACAAAAAAAAAAAAAAAGAAAAAAAAGTAAAAGAAAAAAAATATGGTTACTTTTTCTTATGTTACATATTGCAATTTTACCACTCATTTTCACCTATAATGGAGGCTGTGAAAAGTCAGTCTCTCACACATATGTCCATGCCCACACCTGACATTTTGCTATCAGGCTACTGTTTTATGTCAAGGTCTATACTTTACTCTGGAGGCAGCATCATATTCAGTCCTTGGACCCTGGCTTCTTCCTTCTATGTTTATTTAGATTCAAGTCTTTTATGGAGAAGACCCACTTCAAAAATGGGAACAGTAAGTCTTGCTTAAAATCACTTTCCCAATGTCCCATCAGTGCAGGAATTGAGATTGGGACCAGTGTTAGCCTGTTGTGGAACAGTTCTCAGGAGAGCCATAGGAGCCCTGAGATTTTGGACTTTAGTGTGGGAATCAAAAGAAAAGATACTCACTCTCTGAGAACATTCTGGGGCAGGTGGGAGATCCTGGAGATGACTCAGGCCTAACTATGCCCAAGGGCTCAGATTAGGTAAAGTCGAGGTTTTGTGTTGTACTTTCTTTCCATCCCCAGAGACCTGAATAAGAATTGTTGACAAAGATAGCTGGTTCTCTTGGCCTACAGTATTCCTGTACCTGAGGACAATGAACAGAAAGTTTAAAAAAAAAGAAAAAGAAAAATCAATGCATCTGTCTTTCAACTATTAGAAAAATATACCCATACAATACTGTAAAAGATTTCCTTTTACTTGAAAATCAAAAAAAGCCCAGTGGTTGGTAGTCTGGGCTACTACGGCTATCCAGCTATTCCAACATGTCCCAGAACCCTTCCTGTTTTTCATTCTGCCATCCATTCAATACAGCAATCAGGGGAAAGAGCTAGAGGACAAGTGGCTTCCACTGATACCTCATTGGCCAGCACAGAATCATAGATACCCCTACCTGCAAAGGATATTGGGAAATACAGTTTGTTTTCACTTTTAGTTTGGGTTTGGTTTTGTTTTTGGTTGTGGGCACTGAAACTATGATTGCTTAAGAACTGAAAAGCCATCCCCAACTCTTTTTATATTTTAGAGATAGTGTCTCTCTAAGATTTTTAAGGGCCTCATTACATTGCTGAAGCTTTCCTTAGCCTTGTAAGCCTCCTGTCTCAGCCTCTATAGTCACTGTGATTATAGGCATGTGCCACCAAGCCTGCCTGGCTTTTTTTTTTACATGCTGGAGTTGGAATCTGGGAGGCCATCCTTACACGTGATTTGAGTTAACTCCCTGCCTGGGTGAGAGGTGCTGAAACACAGCCTGTGTTAAAAAGCCTTCCCCACCCTTTCCCAGGTCAGAGTGCTTGTCCATGCAGAGGTCCACCTGGCCACTGAACTGAAGACCCAATTTCCAGCCCTGACCTTGGGATGCTGCCCCTCTTATCCTTCATTGGATGGGATTTTCCCTTGAATTTTTTGTTCCCCAATAAAAGCTCACTCCCTGGCATGCTCTCCCTCTCTCACTAGTCCCTTCTGTAAACCTCACCACCACATTAGGTGGCTGGAGTCGGGAACTAGGAGAAGCCATCTTGGAGCTGTGCTAAAGGTAATGAGAGACTCTTTAATTTAAAACTCACTAGCAATTTCTTATGCACCGAATCTTTTTTCATGAAGCTCACGCTGGTCTTGTGGCAGAGGAACCCAGAGCCAGTCACATGGGAAACACTCGTTTTACTACTGAACTGTACTTTCAGCCTTAATCCTGTCATTTTGAATTATTAGAAACCCATTTTATAAAATATAAGGTCCCAGTGGAATGAATTAGTGATACCTGAACCTGGACCTTAACAACCAGTTGTGCTCGGGATGCTTAGTGCAGGCCCAGTGCTTAGTCACACGGTGGCATGAAATAATGGGCATCAAGTAACGAATGGGTTCACATGGGCTGCTAAAGGAGAAAAGCTGGATAGGTGGACAGGCTGAGATATTGTTTTTTCATATGTGTTATGGTGGTAATCCCAGATAGAGAAGAGGTACAGGGTTAGTCCATTTGGGTGGTTACCCACTGAGATACATTGCCAGCTTTTAAAATATTTTTTTTCTTTTTTGACAGATCTTTATTTTCTTTATTTATATGTGGTTCTGAGAATCAAACCTAGTGCCTCACACATGCCATGCAATTCAGTTGTGCTACCACTGAATCACAGGCCCAGCCTCATTCATAGCACCTTTTATTTATTTGTTTGATTTGGCCCTTCTGGGATTGAAATCTTGGATACTCCACCACTGAGCAACATCACCAGCCTCATTTTGTATTTTATTTCGAGTCTCACTAATTTTGTTAGTTCATCACCTTTATTGAGGCTGACTATGAACTCTTGATCCTTCTTCCTCAGCCTCTTGAGCCACTGGGATTACAGGTGTGTGCCACTGTGTCTGGGTCCCCTTTTATTTCTTGTTTTTTTTATTATTTTGATAAAGTGTTAAATTGTTTCTCAGGACCTCAATAAGTTAATGAATTTGTCTTTGAACTTTCAATACTCCTGCCTCAGCCTCCACATCCACTGGAATGAGAGGCCTGTGCCACTGAGCCAACTCTAATACAATTTTTAAAGTTATTTATTCCATGTTAACATGGATCTACTTAAACTTACAATCCCAAAACATACATATAATATATTCACTTATTATAAATAAATTTATAAGAATTGGGATATGCCATTTTTTATAAAAATAGATGTCACAAAAATTACTCTCATTGACCAAATGCGACCCATAAAATCTTGAAAACATGGTTATTTGATTTATATATTTTTATTCTTTTTCCAGATTTATTATTATAGAAAAGTTCAAAACACTGAATGAGTTAATGCAAAGAATTATGCCAATTGCCCAAATTATTATTTGAGGATAATATTTTATTTTTCCTAGTAATGACATTTATTTTCCCACAAATACTGCATGTGGCATTTATGTGTTGAAGCTAAAAAGTTGATTACACAGAAACTGAAACAGAAATGCTTCACAGATTTATGATAAGAATTAGAAAGAGACTGATTGTGTGTAAGGAGTGACAAAAACAGTTAAGACCAGAAAGTAACTCTTAGGTTTTATAGCACAATAAGGTGATTACGTTCTATAATAACTTCTTAAGCAAATGAAAATAGCCAGAAATTTGCAGGTTTCAAACAAAGAATAATAATTTAAATAGATGAAAATTACCCTGATCTGATAATTACACACTATATACACATGTAGAGTTACAATAATGGGTCTCATATCCAAGTACAAATAGTAGATTCCAGTTAAAAATTAAAATTGACAGAAATCAACTCTTTGATGTTTTAACCGAATATGTACATCACCTCAGATTTTAAAATGGTATCATATGTTCATAAATGTTTCACTATTTTGGTTTTTCTTACTGCCATGTCGTTTATATCTAAAAGGTCTAAAGAGTCATGGAATGATTTAGCCTCATCCACATGGTATTCTGATGACTGCTATTTTTTTGAAAACTTGTTTACACTTTATTTTATTATTTTATGTTTTATGTGGTGTTTAGGATTGAACATAGTTTCTCACATGTGCTAGGCAAGCACTCTATCACTGAGACACAATCTTAGCCCTGATGCCTGGTATTTTTTAATATGTGGCTTGAAATAATTTAAAATACATACCTACTATTTCAGACACTTGACTTAAAACACAACATGCCTTGTATAGAAAATATTCCATCAAATTAACATCAAATTTTCTGTATCAATTTTATGTGTGGTTTCTTTACTGAAGAAATACTTTGCTTCCTTCAAGCAGATGAATATTGAGATTTTATGGAAGTTCATCTTTTAGGCTTGGGTCAAATTCTTCTTCTTTAATTAGTAACCTTACAATGAAATGACTTTGAGTCTATCTGAAATGTGACTTTAATTACCACCTTTACACCAGATGACTGAGGACAAGACAATAATAATATATTTCTACTGATACTCAATAACTGGACTTTGGTCACTTAAGATATTTTTCTGGTCATGATAACAACATAAATGCAAGGTGGATAGGTACATTGGGGATTAAAAGACAGGCCTAAAATACTGCCAAGGAGTTTTCTACACATATTGCTAAAATATGTTAACATTATGAAAACAAATTTGAAGCAAAAACATATGTAGCCATTATTAAAAGAAAAGATTTAAATCTATTGAATCACATATATGAGGAACTGCATATTTAAAACATAATGGCCAACATTTCTACTGAGGACTTTTATTTCAGAATCCCACCCATATTTGATACTTTTTCTTCTTTCATACACAATAGCTCTAGAATATATGTAATGTGACTCCTTATATGTCATACAAGATTATCAGATTTAGCATCAAGGTAACACTTTAACTCAATAAAAGATTATAAATACAAATTTTTAAAAAATCATCTTAGAGGGCATGATTTTCAGTGTCATATTAGATGATATATTAAAGGCATTATTTCTGGTAATAAATGTCAAAACAGCACTAAAAAATACATCTATGTGCACACCTACTACATTACGATGCATTTTTGAGAAGGTTGCAATTCTTTACTTTTGTGCAATCCTACCATTTCAATTCACTGAAAATTGTAGTTTTCAATATGTTCCCACTGCTTAATCAAGAAGAGAAAGATGAAATCAAAGTAACACACTACCTCAGAAAACCTCAAGATGAGATTATATCAAGAACTATTTTGATAATATATGGTAATTCTGAATCTACAAGAAAGTCTATGTACAGTGGGAGCACAACTACCATTACATAATCCAAACATAATTTGGTAAAAAATATTGGAATGGCACCTGGAGGATATTAGGGGAACAAAGGCTTCTGCTTCATGTTATCCTAAGATATATACTATTAATATGGAATATGAGAAAAAATGAAAAAGATCATCAAACTATGTTATTTTATTAGTAAAAGAAACATTTTCCTATGAAGTTTGTTTTGAGATTTCAGCTAACACCATAATTTTCTTCTGCAACTTTACATTCCTTTTCTAGCACAAGATCTATCCCAAGAACTTTACCATTGATATCTTGGCCCTAATACATCTAGGGATGCTGATAATTATGGGGTTCATAGTTACAGATGTTTTCATCTCATAATTTTGGAGATGACATCAAATAAAAATTAATAATCTACTTTCACCAGGTTTTTTGGGGGATGCTTCTTCATTTGTACCACCTGCCCGCTGAGTGTTCTCTATGACATCACCTTCAGCCCCAGAAGCTCCTGCTTGGCATAGTTCAACCATTAATTCTCACATCAGATCCTGTGATTCCTCGTTCATTGTGGGTATTCTACATGTTCTTGAATGCTTAATTCTCATTCTCTTCTACTGCCATCATCAATGTGACCTAACATGATCTTATATTTATTACTGTATGCTGAACAATTGTACTAATGCATTACTTTCTAAGGCATTTATTTTCAATATTGGGGGTGTTCCAGGAAGTCTTTTTTCTAAGGCTCATGTCCTCAGGTCTTTCTAAATGTCAATAAATAGATAAAAACCTGACTAAAAAATAAATGATGTTATCACTATTAATACATGAACATTAAAATAAATAAACAATATTTAAAACTCTCAGCCCATAGGTATAAGGACTTAGATTATGTAGATCAATTTGTTGGAAGACACAAACTACCAAAATGCATTTTGTCGTTGGAGATCATTGTAACTGAGAAGAAGTTATTGTTTTCAGAATTGAACTCTCACCAAGCCATGGGTTTATTTAGGATAGGACACTGCTGTTTTCTTCTGTAACCATGACATGGTATCAATCATATGTAAAAAGAAAAAAAAATAACAGAAATAGGAAATGGTTCTCTCAGAAAAAAAATAAATTACAAGCACATTGTGATAGTGCACAGAATATCTAAAATGTGGCCTCTGTGTGTGGGGCATCTACAGAAAGCATGAACTTGTATACCTGCTGGGAGAAAGAAAAACGTTGCAACCCTCCAGAGAATTGGGCTTTATTATTTGAAAGTATAAAAATATCCATTGATAAAGCAATATTTCTTGCAGGACTGAACATTGAATGTACATTTGCAAGAATATAAAATAGATTCCCAGAGCTATTCAATACAGAAATATTGTTAAGAAATGAAATTCAGAAATAGCCCAAATGTCCATTGTTTGTTTAGTTCCAACTTTCGTCTATCTTTATCATGGAAAGATAAGATTTTTTCATATGTGGAGTGTTTTCCAGGTTGTTTCATTGAGTGAAAAATAAGGGGTGGAAAGGATATACAGGAGCACTCACTTTTTGGTAAGAAAGAAATTTACATAATAATTTATTATTGTTATTGCCTCCTACCAAAAAAGAAACAGTAAGAATATATACTAGAAACAATTAAAACAGTTTTTCATGAAGGGCAATGGTTAAAGATTAGTGGGGATGAAATATAGGTGAGTCTTCAGTGGATTTTAACATGGGTTTATATTTGAGCCACATAAACAAAGACCATGTTCAAAACACAGAATTAAAAGACAAAAATCAAGCCCAACAGACAGGTAAGAGTCTCACAACACAAACATGAACCATACTATTCTGTGACTAATTAATTTCTTAAGCTTGCATGATTTCCAGGATCTTTTCTCCAATGTGAACAAAATGTTTACCTTAAATTGCAATGCTTGCTGTGATGTAACATTTACTGATCAGTAATTGGCAATAAAGGATGACAGGATTCGTATGCAATGTTTAGTGTGAGCAAGCAAGGGACAACATGGGTTTTATGCTTTCTCCATTAGACTGGAGTATACAAGAGCAGGGGCCACTTATCTTGTGTGAGCAACCTGGTGAATACATAGATATGACTATTAATATACACTGAAGAATTCTTTGAAAGTTTAATGCTAAGAACACAGAGAGGTCTTGAGAGTTACTTTCAGGTCCAGGTTTCAGAAGCTTGGCTATACAGACTTGGGGAAAAATGACCAGTCCTAGACCCTGTGTGAGTATGTATTTTAATGTTGTGGTAGTTTATCATGAGCCTAGGCAGACAAAGGTGGGGTCCTGCAGGTTATTAAGTAATGGAATAGGATTATTGTCATTTATTAAAAGACAGCTGAAAAGAAACTTCTCAATTTATCCTGTGAGGACAGAGATGGTGTACTTCTTTATTCTCATCAAGCTGCTATAATAATTTATGGTAGACTAGGTGGTTTATAAGCCACAGCCACTCATTTTTCACAGTGTCTAAGGTCAAGGCACAAGGCAATTCAATATTTGGAAAGGACATTTCTAATAGGTAGAAGCTTCTGGCTGTGTCATCATGTGGTGGAAGAAGCCAGCTAGCCTGTAGAACTGTTCATTAGAGCATTAATTCCACTGATGAAGTCTTCAGCCTCAGAACCTCAACACCTCCCCCAAAGACTCACGTTCTAATACCATCATCTTAACGGAGAGGAGTTCAACCAAGGTACTCAAGGGGACACAAACCTTCAAATTAGAGCTGTCTATAAAAAAAAAACATGTTCTCAATAGTCAATAAACCTGTTGGAAATTGATCTTGGACATCTGAGATTTCAGAAGTCCACAAATGATTTTTTTTTTGCTTGTAAGGTATATGTTTCTAGTACTCCCTTAGAGAAGTCCAAACAGACTAAAATATATCTAAAGTGATAATTCTGTCTTTTCAATTGTTCCTTCAATATGAACTCTTCCCTGAATTTTACATAGGTTATCAACTCTCTGGGCATCCCTCCATGTATGTGCCTATGTACATGCACATACAACAGCAAGGAGCTTGGGGCTTTCCACCAAGCCCAACCCTCATATTCTGTATTTTTTCATGTCAAAATTGGGAACCACCCACTTGGCCCCATTCATGTAAGGCAGGCCCAGGGCTCCTGTAGTGTTACTCTCTGACCTCTTTAAGATAGGAGTGAAGCTTCCTTCTACCCTGCACTCTGGACTCTGCTCTAACCTCCTCAGTGGCCCTGCCTTTATATTGGTTAAACCCAGGCCTTCCATTGGATCTGTACCTCATTTTCCTGCTCTATAACCTGATCATTCTGTGCCAATACTTTTCATGCTCATCTTTGCATTTTTTCCTCTGTTCCCACAGCAACAATGAAGCTGCCATTTGCTAGCTGTGTGACCTTAAGCAAGTTAACTCGACACAGCTGAGCATTCCTGACCTGCAAGATGGGTGTAAACATGGCTTCTTCTCATGGAGTTCTTATTGCCAGTGAAGAGATCAGGGATAAAAGTCTCAAAAACAATAGTCCAGTACATGTTAATCAATGGCTCCTGACATCATTACGTGTCACCATTACTAGCTATCAATCCCACTTCACAATATGGGAAACATGAATCCTTGAAAAGTAAAAAAATAAATAAATAAAATAATTAAGCTCATGGGGCCAGTGGGCCCAGGTCTGCTTTGACTCTAGATTTCGTGCCCCCAATCAGAGCTCAAGGCCAGGATGAATACAAAGGTGCCACATGAGGAGAGGACTAATGTAAAGTAGATAAAGGCAGTTTCATGAATAGACAAAAAGGAAAGAATTGAGGGAAGGAGCCAAATCCTACACCTGACACCTGGAGAATCAGGAGATTTTACCTTCATATTGACTCTCTTCTCTTGAGAACAAAACTGTACTGAAAATAGACCCGTAAGACAGGTTAGTCATCAATGCAGACAATAAGGACACTCTGGATGTTACCAGGCGGTTTGGTGAATGTACAAGCAGTCAGAGCCACAGATTTAAAGACCTCAAATGGTTCACATGAGACCTTTTGCTTCCTGCATCTTCATTCCCTGGCTCACACAACGGCAGGCTGAGCTTGGACACTGAAGGTCCTGTGTGCTGGCAGGTGACATCCCCAGAAAATAGCATCTACACATATTTTCACAAGTTTACTCATTCTACTCAGCCATAAACAAGAATAGAATTATATCATTTGTGGGAAATGAATGAACATGGAGAACATCAAATTAAATGAAATAAATCAGATGCAGAAATTCAATTGTCAAGTGTTTTATCTCATATGAGAAAGGTAAAAGAAAAATGGAGTTAAAAAAGAAGTGGATCTCAAAAAAATTAGAGGAAGAATAATTAAGACTGATGGAAAAAATAATAAGAGAGATGATTCAAGCCCTGAGAAATGAGACTGGTCAATGACCTCTACATATATGTAGAGATCACAAATGAACATACTAATAAAATAATTACAATGTCCTAAATTAAATGACATTTTTAGTATCAGTGACTGAAATTCAGCATGCTTCACCATTGAGCAACATCCCCATCACTTAGTCCTATTTTTGTATTTTTTTTGAAACAGGGTTTTGCTAAGTTTTTCAAGGCTTTGCCAAAAGAGCTAAAGCTGGGTGCCAACAAAGCAAAAATACAAAGGCCTGTCATCACCCTGGCTTATGGAGCACTCACTAGGCACTAAGTACTAACTATCTATGACTTCATTTAATTCTCACTATAGTCTTGGGAAGCAAGTGGCATTAGCCCCATCTTAAAGACAAATAAACAGGAGAGAAATTAAAGATCTATTCAAGCTAAGTGAGGTGGCACATGTCTGCCATCCCAGCAGATTAGGAGCCTAAGTCAGAAAGACTGTGAGTTCAAAGCCAACCTCAGCAAAATTGAGGTGCTAAGCAACTCAGTGAGACACTGTCTATAAATAAAAATACAAAGTAGGATTGGGAATATGACTCAGTGGTTATGTTCCCCTGAGTTCAATCCCAAGTCCCAAAGGAAAAAGAAACTATTCAAGCCTCTCTAAACACATAAAAGCCAGAGTAAAAATGTATGATATGTACTCAAGACCTTGGTCCATTACATTTATCTTATACTAGTCATAACATCTAGGAACATCCCTGCAAGCTTAATAAATCCAATGCTTGAGAGCACTCCCCAGATATTTTTTTTATCACTGAATGGAGCTAAAGTCCAGGTATCAGGTAATTGACTCTACTGCTCACAATTAGAGATGCAATCACTTTTATATTAAAAATCAGGGAAACTTAGACAAAAACATTGGATTCACCTGCTCAATGTTGTGCATCAAGTCCACAGAAAAATCAGGGAGTGTGTCTGTACTTCTGTAGCTCTCCAGAGAGATCTCTGTGGCTCCAAGCAAAAGAAGACTCCACAAAGCTGGGGGGACACAAGCCAACCACTCTGCCACAACTCACCCCGCAATACTCCCAGGGGATAAGTGTACATAGAGGAGAGAATTCCAGTTGGTAACTTAGTGATCAATGGACAATGCCACCCAAGGAAATAGAGAACAACCAAATTCAGCAAAGGCAGAGGAGTAGCTGGGCCAGGATGGGGGATGGCCTAGAGGATAAACTTTTCCAAGGCACATGAAGCCCAAGGCTTCCTCCTCCCCAGATGAGCCTTGCCTTATCACAGATATGCTTGTTCAACTATTTATGCCCTTCTCCTATTTTATATTTCTCTTGCACATGGATTTGAAGGTCTCATGATTTGGCATTTCTTATTTTTTTTTTCCTGCAGCCTTCAAACTACTCCAAATTCAACCATGTGAAAAATTACCTGTAGGCATTACAGTTTTTATTTTATTTTATTACCATTTAATTCAAGTTTCCAAATCTCTCTCAAAATACCTTTTTTTTTCATTTTCATGATACTTTTATTAACTGTTCACACATTGACAATGGTTGTGATAAAGCAATATCTTCTGAATCCAACACTGGAATTTCAGTGACCTGCTTGAAATGATTGTACTTTCTTTTGATTCTACATCACAAGTCTTCATTTTATTTTTTTATATAACTTTATATATAGTACAGACAAAACTAAGCTAATATTACATGGTTTATCTCAGAGAAAGGGCAGGCCTCCCCTCTACATCCATTCGTGAATATGAGGGCTCATCACAGGTTCCTTAGGGTTGCCTTTCAGCATGGGTTCTGACTCAGCTCCATGTGCAATCTTCCTGTGATCAGCCCGTGGCCTTCACCACTACTACTACTTCTTCTTCTTCTTCTTCTTCTTCTTCTTCTTCTTCTTCTTCTTCTTCTTCTTTTGAAATTTCAGATTAATTTTAATATTTTACACATAGCCTGAATCACAAAAAGCCAGTTTAGAAATGGTGACATGCAGAAACAACACTATCCAAAAACCAGGTGCTTCATGTGAGAAAAAGCTAGGGAAGAGGAGCCTATCACACATGATAGAGAGAGGACCCTCAGAATCATGGTGTAAAGATGGGAGGTGCCAGAAATCCCTCACCCCAAAGTGGAGGCATTGTAAATTGTTTAATTGGACTGGACTAATTTGACCTTATGATCAGAGTAATAGCAATTTTGTTTGAACATGATTCCAATTGAGATGCCTTTCCAAATATGTCCAGAAAATAGTTTTGAGACCATCTCTTCCAGGATTGCTGTTATCCACCAAAGAAGAAGTAAAATTAAGAGACAGCTTACGTGTTACACTAGGAAAGCCACAGTTCTGTGTTTTCCAGGGAGATTTTGTCATATTTCTCTAGACAATTATATTATAGGCCTGCAGAGACAGAACTTAAAGATGTCTTTACTTAAAACGTGCAACTCTTTAGGCTATTACCTGCACCACATCATCCTTTGCCTCATCCATCTGGATAAGTGCCTCTGCATGCTTAGATTCGGAAGTAGTGTGCAGTTGGATCACGGAAAGCCTGTGAAAGAAGGAAATTTTAGCATTCTAGTGAGGTTTCTTGTAGATACAGAAGAGAGACTTCAGCTCCAACAGTTTTACTCAATCCAGAGGACTGTGTTCTGTATGGTACATTGAGGATATTTTCTTCTAACAATATTTGCATCTTTAACTTATATCCTCCTAAAATGAGTCCTTTTTAAATAGGTAATAATGATTAATTTTAGTTTTCCATTTGTTCTAAGTTTAATGAGTTCTAGTGATACAACCTACATATAGAATGTCAACTAGAGATTTTAAAAATTACTTATTTGTATACATATTATAAAAGAAGACATGAGTTTTAACTTGATATTTTATAAACTTTTATTTTATTTTATTTTCATGTGGTGCTGAGGATAAAACCCAGGTCCTCACACATGCTAGGCAAGGTGCTTCACCACTCAGCCATATCTCCATCTGTAATTTAGCATTTTTTTATTTATAAAACTTGCTTCTGTAATGTTAAAAAATAAAATAGAACTACTATTGATGTGAATTCTATAATTTGAGTAATTATAAGTTTTTTAAATTTTTAGAATGAAATGATATTCTATGTTCAAAACTTCATTTCATAGAGGACAATATCACAATGCCATAAACTACTTATATTTCTCATAAAGTCTTTGGATCCAATTTAAATCAAAAGATTAAAAATTTCCTGATCCTGTACTCTTTCAGTTAGGAAATGACAAATGAGAGGATCATGATAAAAGGGTTTGTAAGGACACTGAATTTTTTTGAAAATCAAATGAACGCACTAGTAATTTCCCATTCCTGGATTAAAAATACACAGGAATATAATTTCCAAGTTTAGAGGAGGAATATTTGGGTTCATTCATTCTTTATTTATTAGTTTCATGTGTGTATATATATATGACTACATACATACATATATGCCCTTTCCCATTTCTGTCACAATGGAAATGTCTGAATTTAGTTTTTCTTAAAGGAACATTTAGGTCAGTGGAATCTTATCCTGCCCTTATCACTGTACTTAAATTTCTGATGTTTTCACAAACTAAGTTGTTTTTTAGGTTTTTTGTTTGTTTGTTTGTTTGTTTGTTTGTTTTTTGTCTTTAGCATGAACAAATCATTGTGAACACAGGAAAGCCAAAGTTGTGGGGAAGAAAAGCAGGACTTGAATTTTACATAACTACATCAATCAGAGAGACAAACTGCCCTCTAGGACTCCTTGGGTTTCCCAGTAATGACAGCTTGACATCTGTGATGAAGCACCTCTCTGGCTTCCTATTTCTTTACTTCAAGATTAAACAGATCTTAACTTTATGATCCATATAAATTTATTGATCATCAACTATGTGAAAAATCTAAGGCTAGACTCTGGAATGAGGAGTTCTTTAAGCCACTGTGCATTTTCTAGCTTGCATGGTAATTGCTCTCTAATTTAGAAACTGTATATTTACTAAGAGTTTCTAAAAAAATTCTATAATTAGAGGCATATAACTCATATAAGCATATATTACATTAATACATTTGAATAAATGAAGCACATGAGATCACAAAACAAAACATAGAACTAAAACTCCTCAAACAGATATAAAAAAGTGCTGCAATTACAAAGCAAAATAACTGTCCTTTAGGTCCAAAGCGTGTGTTTTCAAAGTCCTATAGCTAATAAATGTCTATACCTTCTTAATACCAAATTTATTGCTGTGCATGCATTATCTTTGTTTGAAGGATCATGTGTTGATATAGTGTTTCATTTCCAAAAACTCTCTTAAAAGAACTAAGAATTTTTCTTGTAACATCCATCACTAATTGTATTAGTACCAAAGTTATATGGTGAATTTTGAGCCTATAGGAGAGGTTTACTTAAAATTTAAAAATTTTGTGTCACTGAAAAGGTAGGAGATATATTATATTAAAGCTGACCTTATTGTCTAGGAAATAGAAATCTGTCAAAGGAAATATATCCAGGTATTTGATCATTCTGAGGTACTGATCTGTGTGTAATAAGTACAATTTAATTGTATTTGCAGATTTATGGAACTGTGCTTCAAAATAAATGTGTCTTGAGAAATAATATTAGTGTATTTAACCTCTAAATCTATGTATAGAAAATTTACATAATATCATAAATTTATACGATTTGTGTAGAAATCCTATTCACTGTATAGTATTTTGAGGAGATTCATGGATTTGATATTTTTGCTTCAAATATGTTTTGTCAAAAATAAACAGAACTTGGTTATAAAGCTTTTTGTTTTATATTATATCATCAATTTATGGTGATATTATTATTCTCTTTCAAGCACAACTATATATAAAAATATAGTAATTCTGTTTCTTGGTGTCATGTTATCTTCCAAAATTCTTATCCTTTGTGAAAAAAAAGATAATTTTGTAGTGCAGAATTACTTCCTAATAAAGCCTATTTTATTTCCTCCAATTTTAATCATGGATCTAAATTTATATTAAAATGTATTGAAAATTTTTGACTGTGTATTATAAGCCCTTAAACTAAGCTAACTATTTTACTTAGAGATCTGGATCTTCAAATATACAAGTCTATTTTACCAACAATGAATTAAAGTAACAGTAAAAGAGAAGCATAAAACGAGATAAACATCCACAATGAAAAGAGGAGGTAATCTCCAGTGACAAAAAGACTTCAAAGAACTTCTGGAAAACAGAAAGTCTGGAAGTAGATGAAGGATGCATTTGAGTTCTAATTAGAACTTCCCAGGAGGTGGATTAAATGACTAGGCATCTTGAAAGTCCATAAGTTATTTTGCTTCAGATCAGCACAATGGAAATAAAGGGAAGGAAGCACATTTGGGCACACAGAATCTGGGGTTGCATTCTAATCTCAAAGGAGGCTTCTGCTTACTCAAAGTGAAATTATGGATCTGTCTTGCACTCTCATATTTTTCCTACTTGAGACATGGAGTGTAATTTACATGAGTCTCAAACAGTCTTGAGTTTAGGAAGCTTTAAATGGTAATAGCCAGAAAAACGATCTTCTACTAATGAAAATATTTTGAAAAGACCACTTTCAGCAATTGTCTGGGAAATGAATTCGTCAGTCCTAATGGTGCCATAAAGCATAGTTCCCTATAGTGACACCACAAAAACTCACTTTTCAGTCTAAGTTCTGAACTTAGCTTACGGTACTTGTGAGACTCAATTCCTGAAGAAAACTTATAAAAATGGAAAACAGTGCAATTAATTACAGTTTTGACAGCTGTGTAGACTGAATGTCAAATTAATAGTCATCTTGTGTCTCTTCTGCTGTTCAATTTAGATCCACTAAACATACTTCTTTTGGTCTCTATACTCATTCCCAAATCATTTGAGGCTCCTCACTATAATTGTCTCAAGACAAAACTACTGCACTGATCCTTTTACAACTCCTGTATGGAAAGTGAATACTAAAAAGTAGAGAATTGGATCATCTGTTTTCAAATTGAATCATCTGACTTTTATCTTCAAATATACAATAGACTTTTATATTTGGTCATTTATATTTGGATACAGTGGATACCATGGTCATAGACCAATAGTTCCTGGATCTATATAGTGTGTCTCTTTGTAGCACAACCTGATATAATGATGTGAAATTTAAGAAGTGTTAGCAGCATCATCAGGTGTTCCAGAATTCTACCAGGCCAGCAGCTTTTTTTTAGATGATAATACAGTGGACACCATGGTCATAGACCAATAGTAATATCTTTATTTTTGTTATGTGTGATCTGATTCAATTTTAGGCATGATGTATTGACACTTTATTAGTGGTACTTGTTTAGCATTTATTGTCTGTAAAAGCAAAATTTTAAAAAAAAATGTTTGGGTTTTTCTGGTTAAATTTTTTCTGGGTTAAAAGACGTTAACTTATTAATTTATTATGAGAAAAAGATGAAAAGAACATTGCTGTAACAAGAACCTAGAGATAGATCTCTCCTCCTAGCTGGCTAGATATTTGAAAGAAGCATTTGATACATAAAACACGGTGACTGAAAACCACTATGGTACTCAGTCCTCATTCATCCTATGCAGCATCAGAGGCTGGAATTAAAACAACTAGCCAAGTCCAGTTGTCAACTTGGTTGTCTTGTACAATGTCCATGATGTATGTGCTTTGGTATGTGATAGCATGAAATCCCATAATATTTACACTACATTGTCTCTCTCAGAGATCCATCCTTATTACTGTACCCCCCAAATTTCATAGTCTTCAAAAGTTCCTTCTAAATCCTTGACCAAGTCTTGGTTTCTTCCTATTATTTTATGTACCTTCTCATGTACCCTCTTACCTGAGGTAACTTCTTTTTCCACGTGAAATTAAGGATGAAGTGTGCTGCCAAGTATTCTGCTCTTTAGAAAGAGTTTTTTTTTTCATTTTTTTTTTTTATTTTTCAAGGGTAATCCCGAAAGATACTGTACAATGGTGTTATTTTATTTCACTTTACCTCTAAATGAAGAATACTCGTATTTATTTCTAGTAATATTTTGATAGAGGTTGACCAATTTCCTCTTCTATCTGATTTGCAAAAGGGACCTTTTCCCAAAGAAGGAAATGAATAGGTGTTGTATCACACTTTTTCTCTGAAATTGGTTGGGGTTTTCTGAGAAAGAGTGTAACTTCAGTGATTATCCTCTTGGTTAGTTATTTGTTTAGTTATTGGTCACACTCTACAAGTGTGACCTCAGGTGAAATGCGAAGGAAGACAGAGAGTAAAATAAGTTGAAGTTATCAATTGATTATACTTTTGTAACTGAAGTAAGGTTTGTGAAGTACTATATGACTTGCAAATCTCTCTGCCTTACATTTAAAATCAAAATATAAAATTCATTTTTATGTTTTATGTACCACCAATAAGCTTCTAAAAGTAAAATTTACATCTATTATTTTTCTAATCCTCTTCATGATTTCTCTATTTTCTTGATTATATGAAGTTTTTATAACTGATACTAACTTGATAATTTGTGTCATTTCCTGGTTTACACTTATTGATTTTTGTCTCTTTTTAGGTATAATTGGGCTCCAGTGACTAAGGGAAGTCTGCTCCTTAGTCAGACTTCCGATCTGCTCCTCCCAGCCCTGCTTCAGACTCTCAGCTTCCCCGACCCTCATGAAGTTGGTTGTAAATTCTTCCAGAAGCTGTTTTGCTGTCTACTTCTCAGGACTAAAAATCAATATCAAAACTTAAAAAAAAAGATACGTTAGGGCTGGGGATATGGCTCAAGTAGTAGCATGCTTGCATAGCATGCATAAAGCACTGGGTTTAATTCTCAGCACCATGTAAAATCAAAAAAAATAAAGATATTGTGTCCACCTAAAACTAAAAAGGATTTTTTTTTAAAAAGATACTTTAAAAAGCAAAATGTAGAGGGAGAATGTAGCAACAATTTTTTCTGGTAATTAGGCTTTTTAATTTTTTTTTTTTAACATTTGTCTGTTTTCAATGTTGGTCACCCACTAACACTTCATCAAAATAACAGTTTCTTTTCTGAGTTCAGGTGACCAAGGAATAGCCACACCCTTGGAACAAAACAAACACACACACACACACACACACACACACACGCACACACACACACACAAAAAAAACAGAATTATCTTTAACCTAATTTTTTATATGATGTCTCAGATCCCCTTAAATTTGCACATTAGCTTCTTTGTTCAGTTGAATTGAAACTGCTTTTTGTAGTTGGAAAGAGTGTGACTATTGAACTTGAAACCTTTTATTCTGGGCATCTTGGTGGTTTCTGGTGAGGTTAAGTGGGTGAGACGGTGAAGGGAAAGTGGGGGATTCTTTCCTATCATAACATGAAGTTTTCCCTACAGTCTGCTCTCAGGTGCCAGAATTCAAGTATTTTTTACATTGGTATACTTTGATTATTTTTACTTCCCCTTTACCCATTAGTTTTAACAGCATTTTATCAAACTACACTTATTAAGAACCATTTTTAAAATAAAATTATAGTTCACCTAACCAGTCTGTACTTATTGATTATGGTTTCACTCACCTGCTATGCCTGTTTTTGGTGTCTGAAAAACAGATATATTATTTTCTATATTTTATCCATTTTCCTACACATATATACTGAAAAGAAAACTAGGTCTGGAAATATTCCATTTTGATTGAATGCTATAATCAAGAGAATAAAATTTAAATATGCTAAATATATCTCCAGATTTTCTCAAGTAACTATGCTTATACAAAGAAAATATCCTAAAATGAAAATCCATGGTCAGCTTCAAAAAAGCAAGAATAAAACCCAAATATTTATCCTTAATGTTGGATTATAGATGATAAATACAGAATAGCCTCAAGATTTAAAGGAAAAATAGTATTCAACCTGGTATTCTAAAATGAAGCAGATTATCCATCAATCATAAATAAAAATAGATTTTCATAAATAATAAAAATCTAAAAAGCAATTTTCCATACCTCATTTCAAAGAGAGTTACTCAATATAGAAGAAAAAATGTAACAAAAAAAAGAGAGCAGAGTTTATGGACAGAAACAGTAACTCTAACTGCAGAGCTCAAGAAAGTTATGCTGATTCTGCAGTAGACCTTGAAAATAGTTTTGTTAGTATACCTCAGCCCTATCTTTAAAATGATGGCTTAATAGAAATATTAGCTATTGACTAGTCAAGTGATTGAATGTAGCAAAAGTTAGAAGATTCTAGTGATCTATTTTCTCAACAAAAAATTGAATATTAGACAATACAGGAAAAACAAAGTGATGAAATAGGAAAGTAAAAACGCACTAAAAACAAATAATGGAAAGCCAAGTTCTGTATATGAAATAGAGTAAAATGTGCACTTTTTGTAAAATTTATTGGGATAGAAGAAAGTAGTATTGATTGTTCTTGATGGTAAGAACATCCCCCCATGAGCAGCATTCATGTCCTGATATTGGAAGTCAGAAAGGCTAATAAATTAGAGAAAGAAATCATTCTTACTTCTGGTGTGTGTTTTGTGATGAAAAGTTTCTTAAAGTCAAATTTGTGAAAATGTTTATGTGTTTTTAACCTTCATAAATTTTCTGTAGACAAAGAATGCAACACATAATTATTTTTAAAAGAGAATAACTAACTGAGGAAACATGAACACAGGGACTTGTAAATATTAAAAAAAATATAGTGGGGTGTGGTGGCCTGTACAGATGCTGATACTCAGAAATAATAAAGTGTCCAATGTAGATTAAGCAAGAAATCACAGAACACATACCATAAATGATAATCAATTAAACACTAAATCCTTTTAATATTTGACTGATTAGGCCTGAAGAAAAAGAAGTGGCCCCATAAGTTAAATTGGTTTTCCTCCCTCTCTCATTGCAATTAGAAAAAATAATGGGAACACCTAAAACATTGTGTAGCATCTTTTATTTATATTTCAAGATTATGATCAATATAATCAGACAACTAGTAGTAGGCATGGCTAAATTTAGTTACCTTTTAAAACTTTACATATTGGTAGATAGAGTGTAGGCTGATGATCTGGGTGTAAATTTTGGAAGCTACTATTTTATATGGCACTGGGGATTGAACTCAGGGTGCTCTATCACTCATATATATACAAAATTCTTTGATATTTTATTTTGAGACCTGGTCTCATTTAGTTACCAAGGCTGGCCTTGAAGTTGTGATCCTTCTGCCTCAGCCTCTATGATATTTGAAATTACAGGTATGTACCACCACATCAGGCATGGACACTATTTTTTTACATGCATCTAATAATCAAAACTATTTTAAGTATTTTTGCCTTTTCTTTGATATAAAATATTCAATACTATCTTACCAAATTGGTTTTGACCCTAATATTCTTTTCTTGAAAATGCCAATATTCATGTTAAGTAGTTATACTTTTTTTTCTTACCATAACAAGATTTACTCATTCATTCTATCCTGAGTTAGCAAGTCAATTTTATCCATGTTTGAGAAAAACAAATTGCTATAAATTGTTCTGGTCACGGTTTTAAGAGAAGTACCTTCCTCTTAGTCATAATAATAAAAAAAAGAATAGGAGAAAATTTAGTAAAGTCAAAAGCTAAGATCCAACACTTGGCCAGTTCTTGTTTCAACCAGATGTTTATGATTTGATTGTTTCGTTTTTAAATTTCGTCTTCTGATTACTCTGATGGCCTTTTATATGATATTTAATAGTCAGCTTCATTTTAAAGCACTAGTTTATGTGAAAAGTGGATACTAAGGGAAATAAATATCTGGAACAAATTAATAGTACTCAATATGTTTCTCATGATTATATAGAATTTCCTCCCACCATTCTGGGATTGCAATTTATAGAGCTTTAAATAATTTCCATTTCTCACTCTATTTCACTATCAGCACATGCAGAAATATTTTCTGAACAAATTTATATTAAATAAGTAGCAATTTAGAGAAAATCAGATATAATTTTCACCTGTGATATTAAAACAATATATGTGGAAGTTTGCCAAAGAATACTTGGCATATTCAAAGAATAAAATGAAGAAATTGACCAGAATTGTTGCTTTTCTTTATGTGATAGGGCACAGTTTATTGACATTTTCCTTATAAAAAAATAGTTGTTATTCCTTAACATAAATTTTACTTGATTTTTTAAATTTTTTTACCCATTTATCATGTACACTTTGAAGTTATTTGCTGGGGTAAAACACAGTGAGATACTGATGAATCAATTGTATTTTCAACTAGTGTTGTAAAATGCATCTCTTCTGACACATTTGCTTGTTTTCATTTTATATAATAGCATCATGCACTATCAGCATGAGAAGAATTTGGTCATTAATTTTGGTATCAATAGTGGGTTAGGTGCATTGCAAAGATGTTGAGAAACTTACATCTATAATGGAGGAATCTCCAAATTCTTTGTTTTTATATTTCCTGTGGTGCTTCTGCTCTTCATATTAGTATGTTAACTTTAATTTGCATTGTCTGTACAGTTTCTTAAAACATAAGACACTTAGAATTGAGGAAATCATATATAGTAAGTTTATTTCATAAACTGATATAAGACTGAATGAAAGACTTCAGCATTATTAATGTACATTTTATCAAAATTCCATTATATCACAATGGTACAAACAGTATTAAAATTTTATATAGGTAAAGGGTTTTTAACAATGAATGATAGGCACCCTAAGCAAGAATGTAGTTCCAATTATTCATTTACTGAGCTTCATTCATTCATAATATAATTGTCAAAAACCACATATCAGAGTGTGTGTTTTGAAAAAAAAATTGGTGCATTACTAACAATGTAGCATGAAATTTTTATTTATTATTGGTTCATCATACCCACATCTTACTCACATAGTAAGATTGTTATAATATTCAATAAGTTGTAGCTAAAATCATGAAATACCACATACCATAGTGTGAAGATTATATAAATGTTCTTATTATTTCTTCATCCGTTTCACAAATATTTATCAGCTACTTACTATATGCTAATTAGAAATAAGTTCATCATAATTATCTCAGATATGTTTTTAAAAAAACTGCAAGACCTCATTTGAAAAGAGCAATATAGATTTCAGAAGTAACTATGGTTTCTCTAGTGAACAATGTGTATAGAAATCTGCTAAGGTCTTGGGGTATGCAAATATATTTGAGATGCATCAGATAGTACATATGAAAAAAATACTACTTATATGTTATTTAAATAAAGTGAAATGTCATACCAAAGGTTAAAAAATTAACTTTTGGGGAAAAAAACAAAAGGGTGCACTAGTATTTGAAATAAGGTAATAATAATTAGTTGTTTCTGAGTCTTATTTCACTCTTTACTTTAATTCTCTATCCATTGTGTTAAGAACCCCTATAGGTGTTAAACTATATTATATATATATATATATATATATATATATATATATATATATATATATATATATTGTGGCGTTAGGTGTTATTGGAAAATATTAGCACTTGGTGAATAATGCCATCAATTTTCTGTTTTGTAGTATTAAAGAACTATTTCAGATTAAACTATTTCAGTATTAAAGAACTATCTATTTGCAATGGATA
The DNA here is from genome assembly GCF_045843805.1 of Urocitellus parryii. Taxonomy (NCBI): domain Eukaryota; kingdom Metazoa; phylum Chordata; class Mammalia; order Rodentia; family Sciuridae; genus Urocitellus; species Urocitellus parryii. The sequence goes on from NW_027552271.1 coordinate 309,836, forward strand.
GTTTTGTTTAAAGTAATAGTAGTTTTTCAAAGTAGAAATTATTTAGAAAATTTTAGGTGTTCTCCAAAAGTCTGTAACAACCATATTTGATGAACTTTGTGTCATAATGTATAAGAAAAGTTGCTTCCCTACCCCAAACCAGATTTCATTGGAATAACCTTGTGTAGTATCAGCACATGCAAGTTTAGATGAGGACTTTTGCTTCTTTTCTCCTTTTACTTCCAACCTACAACGTGGCTTATTTTTCATAAGCAAATTTCTATGCTTGTTCAACCTCTCACACATCTCAGAATTCACTAGGAGGGATCCCTGACAAAATAGAAACAAACATATCTGAGATAGTGTATAGATTAATATATGAAGAAGTTCAAGAAAATATTGATCTGGCCATGAGATGGTGCGTTAACTATACAGAAAGCTAAAAATTTAAATTGAAAGAAAAATAATACTCCTCAGAATTACTATGAATCATGCAGTCTTTGGAAGCAGATATTTAAAGTAGGATGCTCTTGAGACTGATGTCCACTGCATCTTTTATATGAATATTTGCTCTGGTTTTGAGGGCCACCAGATTTTAGGCAGTAAACTTTTGGCTTGATATAGCATAATCAGAAAGCCCAGCATTCTCTTTTTATACATAGGCATTGTTTACTAAACATTCATTGAGTTTTTGCACAGACTTTTCCCTTATTTTAATATACCTAGCCCATTAGTCTTTTCACATTCAAATTCATTCATTCTTCAAAAAGTAATTTAATTAAAATTCCTATTGTCTTTAATATAAAATATCACTCTAAAATAATTTCTATACTATAAAGCATTTTATTGTGGTATCTAGAATCTTTATAACTACAAAGAAATGACATTTTTCCATTGTCTCTCTCATATTACTTTCATTATGATTTGAGTATGTCCCCCAAATGCTCATGTGTTTGGAACTTAGTTTCAAAGGGAGAGAGTTGGGAAATAGTGGAATGTTTAAGAAATGAGATCTACTAAATTGTGGTTAGATCATTGGGAGAGATGTTCTTGGAGAGGGTTAATGTAATTTTCATAGGGCACAACATAGTTCTTATTAAAGCTGGTTGTTACAAAAGAGCAAGTCTTTTTTCTGGATTTCTCTGACTTCCTGTCTCTTTATGTTCTCTCTACCTCTCAAATGAGCCCTCACCATAATGCCACCTCATGTGTAATGCAGGTGAAGGAGCTGTCACAGAAGCTGAGAAGATTCTGGTACAGTGCACTTAAATCTTCAGAACTAAGTGCTCAAAAATATTTTTATTTATTTATAAGTTGTAGTTGGACTCAATATCTTTATTTAATTTATTTATTCATTTTCATGTGGTGCTAAGAATTGAACCCAGCTTCTTGCATGTGACAGGTGAGCACTCTACCACTGAGCCACAAACCCAGCCTCTCAGAAATTTTTTTATGCATTTATATCTCTTTTTATACATTGGCCTGTTTCTGGTATTTTTCTATAACATTATAAAACAGACTAAAACAACCTCTGTGTCTTATTTCTAAAGAAGAGAGGTGAGGCTTTGCAATGTATTATCAAAAAATAGTGTAAAAGTTTTAGAATAAGAACTTCTATGCATTCACTGAGTGACCTTTAGTGAGTGATTAAAAATATTTGAGTCTAAGGCATCTTACTGTTAGAGTGAGTAGAACATCTAAGATTATATTTTAAAAGCTCTGGTATAATTTAGATTGTAATGGCTTAGCATTTCTGATTCTTATTTGTTTTTATATTTCAAAGGTGATATCTTGTATTTCTTGTATTCCTCATGGTGCTTAAGTTAATGTTTTGCCATTTACTTTGGGACTCAAATATGTGGAATTTATTTTGTAAAACAAAAGCAAGAGTGTTTCTTAGAATATAGCAAAGACTCTATGAGAGTGTTTTTATTTTTAATGGGAAAAATTGTCTCATTGCTAATGATTATAGAGGGAATTTACATCTTGATGACACCCATTAATCAGAAATGGTCTGAATTGTCTACATTAAAACCATTAGAAAACCATGAATAAAGAGGCAGATTAAAAAAAATAGGTTTTTTCTAGCACCATTTTGAGTCTTCTATTAGAGTACAAATTATAATATTTTTTACCAATGAAAGGATTCAAACACATGTAGCTGCATTTTAAGCCTCCTGTAATCACACAAGTCACCATCAATCATAATACCATTGTAGGAAGAGAAATGTAGATCGTCACAGGCAGAAAAATCAAATAAAAAAGTGCAATTTTCCTTATGCAAAAAAAGAACTCATTATTTATGTCATGCTTCTTTTAGCTCCCAGGTTCCATATCTTTGAGCTCAAGATATTCAACCAGGGGGCTGGTGATGTGGCTCAAGCAGGAGCGCACTTGCCTGGCATGCGTGCGGCCCAGGTTTGATCCTCGGCACCACAAACAAACAAAGATGTTGTGTCCACCAATAACCAAAAAATAAATATTAAAACTCTCTCTCTCTCTCTCTCTCTCTCTCTCTCTAAAAAAAAGATATTCAACCCAAAGAAAGTGGATTTGTTTATGCTAGATGAGTTAAGAACTGATATAATTAGAATGTAGAGTAAGCATATTTTGATTTGGGGTTCAGTTGTTTCAAGTATGATGGCTTTCCCAGGAAAGCAATGCAGGGATTTTGTCCTCCACTTCACCCAAATTATATGGAAATATTATTATTTGTTTAAATTAAAAGTGGAAGCCACAGGCAATATACAGCAGGTACTGAAATGCCATGATGAGACATCAAACTGCAGTTGTTTTTCTCATATTTTTGTATCATTGATTGCTGTGGAATTTGAATATTTGAAATATAAAAACTGTGTTCAAAAATAAACATTAATATTCTTTTGTATTTTAAGGTAATTTTAAGGCTCATAGCCTAAGGTCATAATACACAGTGTAATTACCTCATACTTTTCTAATGTAATCCCAAGACAAAGGAGTTGGGATATATTTTTCATGAAAAAAAATATTTTTACTAAGTGAAATTATGTTGTTCCATGTATCATACTTTTCTATGCAGTATATGTTTGGCCTTAAAATTAATAGAAGTGAATGCTTGATGGGACTGCCAAAAGGTTTATATTATCTTGTCCTGGTGAATATTGTGGCAGAATATATGAAGGATGAAACAGAAGATTTCTGAAATTCTGTATTTTTTGGCTGCAAACTGTTGAAAGGTACATCATTGTTATTAATGAAAAAGATTGACTAAAAACAGCAATGTTCTTTAAGTGTACATACGTAATCAAATTCTTTGTTAAGCAAAAATGCCCTGTGCAGCCAAGGATGGCTGAAACACATTATACTTAGACTCTGGTAATCTCAGTTCTTTTTTTTTTTAACTCTAAATAGTAAATTTTTCTAGCTCAATAAATCTGTCTCTATTACTTTTCTTGCTTTTAAAACTAGAGGAGCAATACTTGTCTTTTTTAACTTTCTGGATTATTTCCCAATTTGATTGCAATAAAATATGCAGAAAACTTTTGGAAAATATTACAAAGCATACAAATGGAAGTGAATAATCTTTGCTTACTTTGTAACACTTTTATTTCTTTCAAATGCTATTGTAGCTCAAAGTGGGTAACTTATCTTTCTTCAATTACATTTAACTGATTATATGTCCATTTTCCCCCTAGCATTTGGAAATCACACTTCATCCACTATTGGGCTCTTACTTAAATCTTTTTTTTTTTTAAAGAGAGAGTGAGAGAGGAGAGAGAGAGAGAGAGAGAGAGAGAGAGAGAGAGAGAGAGAGAGAATTTTTAATATTTATTTATTTATTTATTTTAGTTCTCGGCGGACACAACATCTTTGTTGGTATGTGGTGCTGAGGATCGAACCCGGGCTGCACGCATGCCAGGCGAGCGCGCTACCGCTTGAGCCACATCCCCAGCCCCTCTTACTTAAATCTTTACAATTTGTTATTTCTATATTATTGTGTGTTGATACAATTGATTTTTCTTCTCATTTAGTGTAGTTTCATGTATAATTAAATTGGTATAAATATATCTATATTGGAGAGTGTACAATGTCCCCAGACCTTGTTCTTAGGCATATGTTGCTGTAAACTCAATTCTTCATGAATTATATGTAATGTTAATAAAATTGTGAATGATATTCAATATGATTTTTGTATGGATTCTGTGTATAAGAAGCTTTTACCCTATTGTACCTGAAAAGCCAACATCTTATGATAAGAAACTTAATCTTTACATACAACCTTCTCAGTTTATCTCTTACTATTTGGTCCTCAGAAAATGAGACTATAAAACATAGCTCATTGATTATTTTGTCATAAGTATAAGACCTCACTCAACCTTAATTAACTCCACATCCATTTCTCTAATTCCTGCCCTGAAATAACACTACCCATAGAATAACAAGGATGTCAGAATTTACTAATGTACATGAAAATACTGATCTTTGACCTCATTCACAGAAAAATGAAATGTCTCCAATGAGGATGAAGTCTAGAATGCCATTATGCACACAAGAAAAACAAAGCTCTTCTCTCCTGTAAGAGCTACCTTTAAGTTTGTGGAAATTCAGTCTATTAAAATCACTAGGAAATTTTAAAATGTTAAAAAGTAAAAATTTTAACATTTATAAATCAAGATATAAAACTCTGGGGCTTATTTTCCTATATCTATATCCTTCTTAAAACTCTTAATTTCACCATAAATACAAACAGAAAAAAAATAATAATCTGACTTATGGAAATTTTATTCCACATTGAGTTTAATTAAAATGTGTAAAAGTATTAACAGATGCTAGAGTATTATTCACTCAACAGTATGTTTCACTGTTACATAGAACATTTAGTCAAGTGGAACACTATGATGTCTGTAATTTAACAACAGGATGCAATACATGAGGGTTAACATATAAACAAATATTCAGTTATAAAGACATATTGCATACATAAGGTAAATATAGGTAAAAAAATGCACTGTAAACCTGGCATGATGGTCCATGCTTGTAATCCAAGCAAATTGGGAAGCTGAGAAATTTCAGAAGTGTATATTCAGCCTCAGCATGTTAGTGTGGTTTCAAGCAACTTAGCAAGACAGTCTCAAAATTTGAAAAAGTGGAGAGTGGGCTTAGAAATATGGCTCAGTGTATACAAATACCTAAACTTAAACTGAAATACAAAGAAAAATAAAGTTTAAAATATTACACTTCAGTATTAAACATCAAAAATAGATTTCATATAATTCTTTTCTCAGTATTCAACAGAGAAAATAGTAATTTTTGATTTAGAAAAACAATTATCAATTATATTCTTTCAAAGATGTGGTTTCATTACTATGCATGTATGATATTTATGACTGATATTTCTACAAAATAACTTGATAATGCTTAATAAATTTAAGCAAAAGTTAAAGACAACTACTTGTTTTCTAAACTTAAATGAGTTTTGTATTTTACTGATCCTCATATACATCAAGGTGTAATATGTAGATAATTACTATACTCTCACATTTATTATAAATGTTTCATTGTTATATAAGGCATACATTTTGGACAAAATCCGTTCAGTGTTCTCTACTAGTATGATTTTTGAGATGTTCAATGAATTTAAAATTTAAGTACATTTTGGAAATATTATTTAACTTTTTAGAGTTTCTGGGCACAATGAACTCTCCAAAAATAAGCAGTGTTTAAGAAACACGTGGCTACAGGTTTTTTTTTTTCCATTTGTATTTTTCTCTAACCAGTATGTATCCACAGGTGCTGAGTATTGATGAATAAATTTTGGAGGCATTGTCAAATTGTCAATTTTCATATTTCAAAATTTTCTCTTCACTATGGTTATTGTGGTGAGGATCAAATGTTGTCCCTTTCTTAGAGTAATGGTAAAATGGTCTCATTTGTAGAGCTTCCTACAGTGTGTTTTCTCTGATGTCTAGTAATATGTGATATAATATAAAATGTTTCTGCATTCTGTACATTTAGATGTCTTTTTTTCCAGAATAAGTAGCCTAGTGGTGAAAAAAAAGATTTCTTATTAAAAGCTTTGCTGCATTGTTTCACTTTGTAGTATAAATTTCTGTATAAATTTGGTTGTTAAATAAGGTTTAGTCTTTCTTTTTTAATGTTTATTTTTTAGTTGTAGTTGGACACAATACCTTTATTTCACTTATTTATTTTTATGTGGTGCTGAGAATCAAACCCAGGATTTCACACATGCGAGGCTAGCACTCTACCATTGAACCACAACCCCAGCCCCAAGGTTTAGTCTTTCTTTAAAAGTCTTATCACTTTATTCACATTTCACATTCACCAGGATGTCTTCTGCTTTGGTGAATAAAGTTTTATTTATTATTAAAAGCTTTTCCACATTATTCACATTTGTAGGGCTATTCTCCAGTGTGAGTTCTGTTGTGGTGAATAAGGCCTGTTTAATTGCTAAAAGTCTTGCCAAATTCCTTATATTTGTAAGGCTTCTCTCCAGTGTAAATGTTCTGTGGCAAAAAAGGTGTAATATTTGAGTAAAAACATTGTCACACACTTTGCATTTGTGAGGCTTCTCTCCAGTGTGAGTTCTGTTGTGGCAAATAAGGTATCATTTTTGAGTGAATGCTTTGCCACATTCTTTACATTTGTAAGGCTTCTCTCTAGTGTGCATTCTCCTATGGCAAATAAAGCCTGTTTTTTGAGTAAAAGCTTTGCCACATTCTTTACATTTGCAGGGCTTCTCTCCAGTGAGTTCTTCTGTGGTAAATAAGGTCTATTTTTTTGACCAAAAGCTTTGCCACATTCTTTTCATTTGTAGGGCCTCTCTCCAGTGTGAGTTCTCCTGTGGCAAATAAGGTGTGATTTTTGACCAAAAGCTTTGCCACATTCTGTACATTTGTAGGGCTTCTCTCCAGTGTGAGTTCTGCTGTGGCAAATAAGATGTGATTTTCGACCAAAGGCTTTGCCACAATCTTTACATTTGTAGGGCTTCTCTCCAGTGTGAGTTCTACTGTGGTAAATAATGTCTGATTTTCGACCAAAAGCTTTGCCACAATCTTTACATTTGTAGGGCCTCTCTCCAGTGTGAGTTCTCCTGTGGCAAATAAGGTGTGATTTTTGACCAAAAGCTTTGCCACATTCTGTACATTTGTAGGGCTTCTCTCCAGTGTGAGTTCTGCTGTGGAAAATAAGATGTGATTTTCGACCAAAGGCTTTGGCACATTCTTTACATTTGTAGGGCTTCTCTCCAGTGTGAGTTATGCTGTGGCAAATAAGGTGTGATTTTTTACCAAAAGCTTTGCCACATTCTGGACATGTGTAGGGCTTCTCTCCAGTGTGAGTTCTCCTGTGGCAAATAAGGTCTGATGTTCGACCAAAGGCTTTGGCACAATCTTTACATTTGTAGGGCTTCTCTCCAGTGTGAGTTCTCTTGTGGTAAATAAGATGTGATTTTCGACCAAAAGCTTTGCCACATTCTTTACATTTGTAGGGCCACTCTCCAGTGTGAGTTCTCCTGTGGCAAATAAGGTTTGATTTGTCACCAAAAGCTTTGCCACATTCTGTACATTTGTAGGGCTTCTCTCCAGTGTGAGTTCTGCTGTGGCAAATAAGATGTGATTTTTGACCAAAAGCTTTGCCACAATCTTTACATTTGTAGGGCTTCTCTCCAGTGTGAGTTCTCCTGTGGCGATTAAGGTCTGATTTTTGACCAAAAGCTTTGGCACATTCTTTACATTTGTAGGGTTTCTCTCCAGTGTGAGTTCTGATGTGGCAAATAAGGTCTGATTTTCTACCAAATACTTTGGAACATTCTTTACATTTGTAGGGCTTCTCTCCATTGTGGCTTCCTCTGTGGTAAATAAGACCTTTTTTTTTACTAAAAGCCTTGCAACATTCTTTATATTTGTAGGGCTTCTCTTCAGTATAAATTCTCTGGTGGTGAAGAAGGCCTGATTTTTTATATGATTTATGGTGTTCACTCTCACTTGTAGTTTTCTGTATTTTCTTTTGTGGTAAATAGTTATGATCACAACTTTTATATTTTGTACTTATTGCTTCATAAAATGTATGTTTTAGGCCCTTTTCTGGTGAATATTCTTGGGTATGATTAGGGGTCATGACTGAAGTAAACAAAAGTAAAAAAACAATACCTATTAGACTGGGATAAATATATTTTGCATACATAACATGAAATTAAGGTAAAATAAATACATCAGGAGTTAGCAGATCAGTAAATCCAAAGTCACCATAAATCCAAAAAATATATTAGTTCAATAAAAATGTACAGAAAAAATTACCTTGAGAATATTATCCAAATTTTTGTAGAGACCACAGTATCCAAGAGGAGAACATCATTAAAAAGAGTAATATAATTAAGTGTAGAAAAGTATCATTAATAGCCTTTTGTCCTTCATAAGATAGTATTGTGTATTTAGGAAATATCTACCATCTACCTCACTGTCAGTATAATAAGAGAAATGTAAAACTTATACAAACATTTCTGGCTTTTTCAAAGAGTGTTCAAAATATGGTTTTTGTCTTCCATGACATAGAGACTTGAAAATATCTAGTAGGTTTTGAGTGATAATACCATAAATATTCAACAAGGTTAAAGAGGCAATGGACTCTTAAAAAGAAATATGAACAAAAAAATTTAATAAGAAATATACACATTTACATCTATAAAATTTTTTATAAAAACATTTTAAAAGACTATAAAACCCTTGCATAGCCTATGGTCATAATATTTGGATGAATTCAAATAATATTTGTATGAATTTTAATAAGGTTTAATAAGATGATTGACTTTGGACTTGTTGGATTGGTTAACTTCATGTTTACTCAATTTCATCTGGGTCAAAAATATTCATAGGTGGATGTTTACTGATGTTGGAACTTGCTGTTGTCTATGCCTGCCCTATTTTTTGTCCCTACCAGCATAAAGGAGATAAGTAATATTATTTATTCAAAAGGCCTTAAAACATGGAGCTATTAGGTATTCTGGCCTGGGAATAGACAAAAAAGTTTGGGGGTGATTGTAACTGGCACCCTGAGACCCACAATTGTAATGCCCAGCAGTTTCTCCCTGAAGCTATTAAGACAAATCTACAGGTGCATTATCTAGTTTCTGTGGTAATTTTATTAGGGAGAAGGGTCTCTATATTTGTATTAACTGTACCTAATCTTGGTTAGCTAGCATTTGGGGTTAAAGAAACACTGGGTTAGAATGTAGTCATGGTACCGGAAGCTATGTAATTTGGGGCTATTATATGTGCAGCTGTTAAGAGGGATGGCCAGTTTTTTTTTTTCTTTTTTCTTTTTCACTGTGTGTGTGTCTCTCTCTTCTGTTTGCTTTTTTAAAGGTTTCCTCACAAGAAGATTTGAAACAGATCATGCTGGCCCTCACAACAAAAGCTAAGTTTTGATGGTTAATCTGAATAAACTGGGACATCACTAAAGAAGAAAACAGAGAACAATGGATTTGAAAATGTGATAAATATAGGGCAGTATGTGTTCAATGATTACAATCAAAATAAATAAACCTAAGCTTCTGAAAATTTCTTCTGCTGGATAACTACTCTTTCAACATTTTTCAGTTTGGTTTTCTCCTTGACATTTGAACGACTCAACTGTGTCCCCTGCTATGTGTAGTCTACATTAGTTTACATCACTAAATTATACTAGGTACTTCTTATCTAAAGTGAAGGATGTGTAACACACAAAGAAAGAAACAGGTTAAAGAGTAAAATTATATATATATATATATATATATATATATATATATATATATATATAGAGAGAGAGAGAGAGAGAGAGAGAGTAAAATATCTGTACTAAAAATGCCCTTTTTCTTTGAAACACAAATCTGAAACACATTTTATAGAGAAGTTCCCAGGAGATACTCTGCAACAGAAGTATATTAAATAATAATTAGTAATTAATAATTTTAAAGGGAAATTAAACTTACCCAGGAAGGCAAAGTTTCTATAGTTCTCTAGCATCACATCTCTATATAAATTTTTCTGAGCAGGCTGAAGGCATTCCCACTCCTCTTCAGTAAAATCAATGGCTATATCCATAAATGTTAACAGTTCCTAAAATAAGAATAGGTAAATAAATAACACATTGACCACAGGAATATTTGCACAGTCTGTAATGTAATTACAGTTGAAATTAGAGTTTGTAGACTATCATGTAGGTAGTGTTTTGGAACACAATGATACTATTATCTACTTCTGCGTAAAAAGTGAATTAAGTTAAAAAAAGTATACATACTCCACATTTATGAAACACAATATAAAACTCAGGCATTATCAAAAAATATATATTTTGTAATTTTTTTATATCTTGATCTAAACTATACATATTATTCAGATGAGAAAATCATGGTCATTAAGAAAGGGAATCCTCAAATTTTAATTGTGCAACCACTAATCAGAGATTAACTAATGTGTAGAATCTTATTTCTTATTTCTCTGATAGAGCTGGCTATTATGAATGTGTAGTGAGCTCTCTAGTAATTTCAATATCAATGGTATAAGAGAAATTTTGAAATATAACAAGGTAGACAGACCACTTAATGGAAATATTTAATAGTTTATTTAAGGTCAAACATTTTATAGATTTTAGGTGTGTTAATAATATAAAAAATAGCAACAACAATACTGTTTGAATTTTCCTTTTTATAATTTTAACATTTTTTAACATACAAAATTATATATATATATATATATATACATATATATATATATATACAAGCTTTGATCGATGTTTATATTGTATGATATTTATAATAAAATATACATATAGCTCTACAAACACATATAATTATTTTTTTTATTTTATTGCTTCTTTCTAGTTCTACATGACAGTAAAATCGATTTTTATGGTACTATGCAAGCATGGGATATATCTTATCCTAATTAAAACCCTGTTCTTGTTGGTGGCTACAATCGTAGGATTCACTTACAGATATATATCTTTTATATGTCTATCCTTGTCTTATTTATTTATTTATTTATTTATTTATTTATTGTTTACCATTGTACAATCTACTGATCTTCTTTTCTTACCCTTCCCCACTTTATAAGCTTTAGATTTCACATATCAGCAATAAATTTCAACTTTTAGTTTTAAAGAAATGGTTTGTTTTACTTAGCATAAAATCTACAGTTTCACCCATTTCCTGGGAAATGTCATAAAATCATTCTTCTTTATGGAGGATTCATAGTTTATTGTGTACATAAGCAACAGTTTTTTATCCTGTCATTATTGAATGGACCCATTCCTCATTGCATGGTTGGGTTTATAGCTTAGCTATTGTGAACTGTGCTGCTATAAACATTAATGTGGCTGTGTCAAAGTAATATGCTGATTTAATGTCCTTTGGGCATATACAGTGCAGTCAAAAAACTGGGTAAAATTGTGGTTCCATTTCTTTAACAATATCCATACAGATTATTATGTTTCACTTAGACCTCCATACAGCTGGAGAAAATTGGAATTCATCTATACCTGAGGTGAAAATAAAACATACAAAAAAATTAGTAAGCCATATAATGACTAGAATTTATTATTAAATCATCCATCCAAATAAAAAGTAAAATTTAAAAACTAAAAGTAAAGAAAGTCTTAAGCAAAAGAGCAAAATTAGAAGCTATTAAAGATAAACATAAAACAGGGTTACCAGTATCAATGTTGGTGCTTTTAAAAAGCAAATGAGCCCAGTCTAGTGATGGACAAGTGTAGTTCCAGTGACTGAGGATGATAAGAAAAAAGGATCATAAATTCTAAGACAATATTATATATAATATTGTCTTATATATATTGTATTGAGCAACTTAGTGAGGCACTTAGCAACTCAGCAATACTCTGTCTCTAAATAAAATATTAAAAAAGACTGAGGATGTGGCTTTATTGTTAAGCACCCCTGGGTTCAATTTTCAGTACAAATTTTTAAAAAGCAGATACAATTAAAAAACCACTAGCAAATTTGAAAATTCAACAAATAAAAATTATATCAATTATACAGTATATAATTGCAAATATAGGCATATATAATGATTTGTCATTTAATGGAAATACACTCTGGAAAATTTATCCTAAGAATCTTCTGCAATTTTCCAAATCTCTGAGTGCAATGACAGAATATAGATGGTGTAGACTAGTACATGGCTAAGATATTTGCTAGATCCATGGTTGTACATAAAGGCTATTGTTGACCAAAATACCGTGATGCCACATGATTGATGTTATGAAGTAAAATCAATCAGGGTAAACCTTATTATAAAATAAATGGTGGAACTACAGAAAACACCAACAACAAAACTCTTAAAACATGCTAGGATATTGAGAAAAGAGTGTGATAATGAAATGCTATTTTACCCTTCACTCATAAAATATAACAACATATTTTGACACATTAAATGCTGAATATGTTATTAATAAATAATACTGAAATATATAAGTAAGTACAAAGCTCAAAAGTTTACCTACAAAAGATAGGGTTCATATGGTGGTGCACACCTGAAATATCTACTATTCTGGAGTCTAAGGCATGAAGTTCAAAATATAAGGCCAACTGAAGAAATTGACCAAACCCCATCTGGAAATAAAATTTAAAACACAGCTGAGAATATGCTCAGCATTAAGACACTTTGGTTTAATCCCTAATATCACAAATGAAAAAAATAGTTTTTTTGTTTTCAAAATTATACAACATAATAGACTTAAACTTATAAATTACAAAATATCAATACAAAAAAATCTATTCATCAAATGCTTACATTAAAAGCTGCAAAACTGACAAGGTAAAAAAAAAAACCTTATTTCCTAAAATATAATCAAACACTTATAAGAAGAAGAGATACAACAGAATGTAAAAGAAAAAAAATCTTGAAGAGTCACTTTAAAAAGGATAAATCTAAGTGTTCAATAATCATGAAAACTCAAAATCTTTACAAATTAGGTAACATTGAATGAAATCACATCATATAGATGAATTAAATAGTATTGATGAATATGTGGATTAAGTGCAATAAAAAATTAAAATAATAATTTAAGCTCTTATTATCCATTTGTAGAAACTGTTTTGTAACCATATGTATATTATACACCCACACAGGAAACAGAGACTAAAATTACAGCAACTGTACATGAGAATACAGCCACATTCTTTGAGATATGAAACCAAGTGATATGGCTAAAGAGGAAGAAATAAATATTAAACTTTGTAAAATGTAAATTCTAGGAGCTAGAATTTTGGTTGATGTATTATATCCAGTTTGACAAATACTATAAAATACCATGTATGTTTTATGCTGATGTCACATGAATGTTGCATTTCCTATACATGTATGTTTACAAAAGGAAATTGCAGTATTTGAGAAAATAAAAATACAGAAAAGAACATTAAAAAAACTCAAATATTCAACATATTTACAAAGGATAAAACTATTATGAAAATGATCATTTTTCCCAAGGTACACTTTAATAATAACTGGTCATAATTTTACCATTCTTTACTTGTTGTTAAATAAGAAATCAAAGCAAAAACTTCTAAAATTTTCCTGGAAAGATGAATGTATATAAAATTAGACAAGTACTATCTCATATATAAAAGCAAATGTACTAGTGATCATTACCTGACACTAATGCACATTATAATATTACAAAAGTGTAGTAATTTTAAAATAAAGAAATCACAATACAGAACACTACATAGGGCAGTTCATATGTATGCAAATATCTTTTTATTGTTAATTATTATAAGTATATAAATCAAAACATATCAATAAAATATTTAATGTGAATGAATGCTACAATCGAACCTCAAGGTAGATATTAGTTTAAAAGGCATAGATTACAAAAGTGACTTGTGTGCAGAATGTGTGTGACACTGGAATTATACACAAGCATCCACCAAAGAGCAGATATAAAGAGAGATAATTTTTAAAAATAAAATAAAAATAAATAAAAGCAGAATATGAACCTCCCTCCACTTATGGATACACCAAATAAATATTTACTCCTGTTTTGAGTCCTTCTAAAAACTGTAAAGGAATGAGGGGCACATAAATTGGAAAACTGAAAAAAAGATCGACCAAGAGATAAGTAGAATGCACTTGATTTTCTGATTTGAGCAATATGCAAAATTACTGGAACAAAATGCCGAAATCCAGTGTTAATATAAATAAAGGAAGATTGATTTGGGTTTGAAATATATTATTTAACTCTAAATTGCCTGTAGTTAAATGCTAATTTATCTGTACACACAGAGGAAGGAATAAGATATACATGAGTATTTACTCCGGGGGGGGGGGGAATAAGTGGTTTTCTATGGCCATGCAAGGTCCATGGGGTTTATTCCATTAGACCAGAGTGGAAGAGGTGTTAAATCTTCAGGTAACCCCTTAATCCCTTAGAGGGATTTGCCAACATTCTCTAAAAATGCAAATAGCTGTTGCTGACAGTTCAACTTTTATCTAGATAGTACCAAAAAATTAACAGGGAAATACAGACCACCACTGAAACCAAAGTGGCAGTTTAGCACTTCCTGAGTTCTGTCACCCAGCTCATTTTACTAATAACACCAGACCCAACCAATTCTTTCTGTAAGTAATTTGTCCTGATATTAACATTTTCCATTCAATGGACTACATGTAAAACCTGAAAGCATTGAAAGCACTGGTAACTGTGCAGGTGCAAATCTCCCTAGATCAAAAAAAGAGTGTTTTCTCATTGGTGTGCAAACATTGTAATGGGCAATAATCTCGAATATTATTGAAGAAAAATGGTTACAATCAGAGATCCCTCTTTATTTTTGAAATAACTGCACATCAATTTTTTTTCCAGTGAGCATAAAGCACCCTGGAATCAAAAAGCTTGCATCAGAATTTTAGTGCACCATCCAACTATAAGATCTTCTGCATGAGCAGAGCTGTTAGCATGGCTACTCTCAAAAAGTGGAATAGTAAGTAGTACTCCAATTATATGAATATGGAAGAAAGAAACACTGTGATAGACTATAAAATTACTGAAGACATTTAAAAAATGGAATTTGAGAGTTCTCTCAGTTATTTCTTTGAGAAACTAAGCTCTCTACATTCATACTGCTCTTGAACAAGAAAAGCCACAAGTACTGGTATGGACTTATGAGAGGCATTAGATGTGCCAGCTGTGGAATCCTCATATTACATAGTTCGGAAACACAGTTCCAGGAAAATACCAGAGTATGGAATGAGAATTCTCTCATATACATTCCACAAAAGGAAATCTGAGCATAAAGACACTCTGAGAGGTTGTCTGCCTTTGGAGACACAAAGGAAGAATAGAAACACATGATGATTTTTCCAAGATCAAGTGATTCTTCTTTATTTTTCAATCATGTAAAATGCTCATAAACAACAACAAAAAAAAATTTGCTTTTGATTTTTTTTCAATGGTACTGGGGATTTGAAACAGCAGCATGTTAATTCTGTGCTACATACCCAGTCATGTTTTAAAATTTTGAGACAGGTGTTTCTACTTGTCTAATTAGTCTACCTAAGTTTCTGATGTTTACTTTGAAATTTCAATCTTACTGACTTAACCACTTGAGTCTCTGGAATTAATATGCATGTACCATTTCACCCAGAGAGAAAAAAAATGCTTTAAAGTCTCACACAGTTTTTGGTATAACAATTGAAAATACTATGTTCATTTGAAATATAATATGGGTAAAGTAACTGATAATACTGCAAAAATGTAACTGATAATACTGCCAAAGGGGGAAGTTGTCATTAAACAGGAAGCTGAAATTTTATATATAAATACAACTCACAATACTGGGGCATAAATTTAAAATGACACTCAGCAACTGTTTGAAGATAAAAAAAATTAAAAAGTACCAGGTATGTAGCTAAGTGGTACAGTACCTCTGGCTCAATCCACAATACCACAATCTCCAAAATGAAAGAGAATGAATTCAGGAGGAAAGAAAAACTGAGATACATATAGAGTATCTCACCCCACTCCTGGAGGAAAAAATACATGGAGTTCTGATTGAAATGATCTCCTCACTCCAGAATCCACAACACAATCTGAGAAGATTTGGAAATATTGCCACAAATGTTCTCACATAGAATTTAAGGTAAGGGCTGAAGATATTCTATAGGATACTATAGGACTTCCAGTGTCTACTGTTAATATATGGTCCAGTTGACTGGCCAGTGGAAATTCATGGCTGACCTTTCTTAGCAGAAGACACAGGACTCCAGAAACCAAAGATTACACCAGGGATTCTAGCCAATCATTGCCAGTTCCCACCATAGTCAGTGCAGCCAGTTTCAACCAGACTCACCCTCCAGGATTGCGCTGCACACTCATCATTTACTGTATTTTTAGGAACCACGTGTCCTCTCTATAAATCACAAAGTGCCTATACAGGAGAAAAAATCAGGTTCACTGAACATAAGTGAAGAAGCCTAGAAATGGATACCCACTCTGGCAGGCTTCACACCAGATGATCAAAACTTGCTTCTCTTTACTGAATATGTGTAGATTGGACAATGCTTATATAAGGGGTCCTGATTAGACACAAGTTATTTCTTCATATGCTCAATGTGAGCCGAGTGAGTTTTTTGAGAGTCAGGAGATAACCTCAAATCCAAAAATAACTGATGTCACAATTGTAGGGTCTTGCCTGTACATTTATTTATTTATTTATCTATCTATTTATTTATTGTCATTTGAGGCTCTGGGAATTGAAATCCAGATGCTCAGGCTGCAGCAAATTTAAGGCAAGGATTCCTTGGAGAAGTAAAATCCAGCCAACCCAGAAAAGCATTTGCATTTAAACTTGCATATAAGGCCTTTCGAATTTATAGATTGCATATGTAAATATATTATTTATTGATGGAAATAATACAGAGACACTCTCGTAAAATTTCAGTTAACTTTTCTTGTATGGAAACAGATTGAACATTAAAATTATATGAGGTGGAAAGATAATTATTTTTTTAGAATTCATATAAAAATAGTAAAAATTTAATTTTATAGTATAACCCATAATTTCCTCTATGTGAAAATTACTATTATGTATTTAAAGTATTACTAATAAATTATATGTATTTTTGGAAGAGCACCCTTAAAACTATGTCAAGACTCCAGAAAATCTCAGTTCACAGAACCATATTTGAGAGTTATGCTTGTCCTGAATTCAGGAAGATGAAGGACATGATCACTTCTTTTTATGCTACAGGTGAAAGATACATTTTTTTTACCAATATTTCTCCTGAGATAAAAAAAAAAAAAAAAAAAAAAACTAGAGATAAACTGCCCTGAGTGAGGGCACAGATTTAACCAGAAAGTGTATGGGGTGTGTGTGTGTGTGTAATACATACATACATATATGTTTTTCCCCAGATCCAAAGATTTGAGTCTATTATTTAAATTGATTAATGGTTTATTCCTTATTTTATGAAATGGCCTTAGACCCAATGGCCTGTCTATAACATTTTCTTTTTCTTCCTAGGATGAAAGCCCCCTAAGAAAGTGGGCTTGAAATGAAGATGAATTGTGTTGCTATCATGATCTCATTCACCTGTAATCCCAGGTAGGGGATTTGAAATTTTGCTTCTTTAAGAATACTACTAAAGCACAAGAAATAGAAACAAGACTCACTAGATGGGATGAATTCAAACTGAAAAGATTCTTCTCAGAAAATAAAACAATCAGTGAGGTGAAAAGTGATACCAGAGAATAGGAGCAAATTTTTACCACATGCACATCAAATACAAACCTAATTTCCAAAATATATAAAGAACTTAAAAAACTTAATACCAAAAAACAAATTTCCCAATCATTAAATGAAATGGGCTAAGGAACTGAAGAGACACACTTCTTAGAAGATACACAATCAATCAATAAATAAAAAAAAATGTACAACATCTCTAGCAATTAAAGAATTGCAAATCAAAACTACTCCAAAATTTAATCTTACTCCAATCACAATGGCAGTTATTAAAAAAAAACAATCAAAAATATATGTTGGTGTACTTCTTGATTGATTGTATGTCCTCCTCTGAGAAGTGTCTGTTCAGGTCCTTGGCCCATTTGTTGATTGGGTTATTTGTTATCTTATTGTCTAATTTTTTGAGTTCTTTGTATACTCTGGATATTAGGGCTCTATCTGAAGTGTGAGGAGCACAAATTTGTTCCCATGATGTAGGCTCCCTATTTACCTCTCTTATTGTTTCTCTTGCTGAGAAAAAACTTTTTAGTTTAAGTAAGTCCCATTTGTTGATTCTTGTTATTAACTCTTGTGCTATGGGTGTCCTATTAAGGAATTTGGAGCCCGACCCCACAATATGTAGATCCGAGCCAACTTTTTCTTCTATCAGACGCAGAGTCTCTGATTTGATATCAAGCTCCTTGATCCATTTTGAGTTAACTTTTGTGCATGGTGAGAGAAAGGGATTCAGTTTCATTTTGTTGCATATGGATTTCCAGTTTTCCCAACACCATTTGTTGCAGATGCTATCCTTCCTCCATTGCATGCTTTTAGCCCCTTTATCAAATATAAGATAGTTGTAATTTTGTGGATTAGTCTCTGTGTCCTCTATTCTATACCATTGGTCCACCTGCCTGTTTTGGTACCAGTACCATGCTGTTTTTGTCACTCTTGCTCTGTAATATAGTTTGAAATCTGGTATTGCCACCATCTCTAGCAGTCAGAGAACTGCAAATCAAAACCACCCTAAGATACCATCTCACTCCAGTAAGATTGGCAGCCACTATGAGGTCAAAGAACAACAAGTGATGTAGAGGATGTGGAGAAAAGGGTACACTTGTACATTGGTGGTGGGACTGCAAATTGATGTAGCCAATTTGGAAAGCAGTATGGAGATTCCTGGGAAAGCTGGGAATGGAACCACCATTTGACCCAGCTATTGCTCTTCCCAGACGATTCTCTGAAGACCTTAAAAGAGCATACTACAGGGATACTGGCACATCAATGTTCATAGCAGCACAATTCACAATAGCTAGACTGTGGAACCAACCCAGATGCCCTTCAATAGATGAATGGATAAAAAAATGTGGCATTTATACACCATGGAGTATTATGCAGCACTAAAAAATGACAAAATCATGGAATTTGCAGGGAAATGGATGGCACTAGAGCAGATTATGCTTAGTGAAGCTAGCCAATCCCTAAAAAACAAATACCAAATGTCTTCTTTGATATAATGAGAGTAACTATGAACAGAGCAGGGAGGAAGAGCAGGAAGAAAAGATTAACATTCAACAGAGACATGAGATGGGAGGGAAAGGGAGAGAAAAGGGAAATTGCATGGAAATGGAGGGAGATCCTCATTGCTATACAAAATTACATATAAGAGGTTGTGAGGGGAATGGGAAAATAAACAAGGAGAGAAATGAATTACAGTAGATGGGGTAGAGAGAGAAGATGTGAGGGAAGGGGAGGGGGGATAGTATGGGATAGGAAAGGTAGCAGAATACAACAGTTACTAACAGGGCATTATGTAAAATTGTGGATGTGTAACCGACGTGATTCTGCAATCTGCATTTGGGGTAAAAATTGGGAGTTCATAACCCACTTCAATCTAATGTATGAAATATGATATGTCAAGAGCTTTGTAATGTTGTGAACAACCAATAAAAAAATAAAAAATAAATAAATAAATAAACGGTATCATCATAAAGCCAATATATATATATGTTGGTGAGGATGTTAGGAAAAAGGCACACCATTACACTGTTGGTAGGACGCTAAATTGGTGACACCAATCTGGAAAAAAATAAAGCGTTTCCTTAGAAAATTTGGAAAGAAACCAAAATTTACCCAGCTATCCCATTCCTCAGTTTAGGCCAACAAGAGCGAAAAACAGCATAATACAGATGCATATTCACATCAATGTTCATAGCAAAACAATTCACAACAGGTAAACTATAGAACCAATCTATATGCTCTTCAATACATGAATGGATAAAGAAAATATGGTCTATTTACACAGTGGAATATTACTGAGCATTAAAAGAGAATAAAATTATGGAATTGGGAAGTAAATGGATGGAGTTGGAGAATATCATGTTAAGGCAACTAAGCCAATCCTCCTAAACCAAAGACCTAATATTTTCTCTGCTAAGTGGAGGGTGATCCAAAATGAGAGAAGTAAGAGGTAGCATGGAAGAAATGAAGAAACTTTGAATAAGACAAAGAGGAGGGAGGTGATGGGAGATGGTATAGAGGTAGGTAAGATGGCGGAATGAGATGAAAATCTTGTTGTACACAAAGTAGAGTTACATGGGTTTTGTGACTATACTTTCTTTACAACAAGAGAAATAAAATTTTGTGTTCCATTTGTGTGTTATGAAGTGAAATGCATTCTGCTCTATTAGCAAGTTAGAACAAATTAATAAATTAATTGATTTTTAAAAATTCAGAAAAGAGACTTGCCTTTCCCTAGATCTATATATAAACATATATATATATATATATATATATATATATATATATATATATATATATATATATAACATGCACATATTTAATGTATATAATTTATGAACTTTTTTATATTTCTATTATTTTTTTAAAGAAGTGACGATTACAATTCTTGTATAGAACACAATTTTTCATATCTCTGGTTGTATATAAAGTATGGTGATATAAATTTGTGTCTTCATACATGTACTTTTGATGATGGTCTCTATCACATTCCACAATTCTTGCTAATCCCCTACCCCCTTTCTTTTCCTCCCATACCTCTTCTTTATTGAGAATCCATGTACTTCTCTCATGCTCTCTCTCCCTACTCCATTATGAGTCAGCATCCTTATATTTGGCATTTTTTTTTGGAATTGGCTAACATCACTTAGCATTATCTTCTCCAATGCTATCCATTTACCTGCAAATGCCAGATTTGATTGTATACCTAGAAGACTCAAAAAGCTCCACCAGAAAACTTCTAGAACTAGTAAATAAATTTAGCAAAGTAGCAGGATATAAAATCAACACCCATAAATCAAAGACATTTCTGTATATCGGTGAAAAATCTTCTGAGAAAGAAATGAAGTTAACTACCCCATTTTCAATAACTTCAAAAAAATAAGATACTTGGGAAGAAACTTAATGAAAAAGGTGAAAGATCTTAACAAGAAAAACTACATAACCCTAAAGAAAACAATCAAAAAGACCTTAGAAGATGGAAAGATCTACCTTGATCATGAGTAGGCAGAATTAATATTCTCAAAATGACAATACTATCAAAGCACTATACAGATTTACTGCAATTCTGATCAAAATCCTAATGGTATTCCTCATAGAAATAGCAAAAGCAACCATGAAATTTGTCTGGAAAAATAAGATACCAAGAATAGCTAATGTAATACTTAGCAGAAAGAGTGAAGCAGGTGGCATCATTATACCAGAACTTAAACCATACTACAGAGCAATGATAACAAAAACAGCATTGCATTTGCAAAAAATACAGACTGCAGACGAATGGTACAGAATAGAGGTCACAGAGACTAACCCACAAAATTATAGTTATTATATATTAGACAAAGGTGTCAAAACATGCACTGAAAAAAAAGATAGCCTCTTCAACAAACCACTATCTCTCACCATGCACAAAACTCAACTCCAAGTGTATCAAGAACCTAGGAAATAAACCTGATACTCTGTGTCCAATGTAATAAAATACAGGCTCTAATCTTCATCATGTGGGATTAGGCCCCAATTTCTTTAATAAGACACTGATAGCACAATAATTAAAAGAAATAATCAATAAATGGGATAGAATCAAACTAAAAAGTTTATTCTCAGCAAAGGAAACAATCTGTGAGGTGAAGATAGAGCCTATATTTTAGGAGGAATATTTTACCCCTCATATATCAGATAGAGCACTAATCTCTAGGGTACATAAAGAACTCAAAAAGCTAAGCTAATAATAATAATAATAATAATAATAATAATAATAATAATAATAATAACCCATTCAAGAAATGGGTCAAAGATCTCAACAGAGAGTTCTTAGAAGAGAATATACAATCAATCACTATTTTTTAAATATATATCTGATTGGTTATGGTCCTCTCTTTTCAGTACCAAGAACAATTCTGGTTCAGTTTCTAAGGAAGGGAAACACAAGCAAGAATTATTCTCAACTCTCCTTTATAAACTATCAAATACAATTATCTATGTCATTTTATAAACATAGCTGGACATGGAAAATATAGGTTTGGAGCAGAGAACATTTTTATTAGAAACACAGTGTAAAAGAAAGAAAAAATCATAATTATTTGTACCACATTGAACCACAAGAGAAACGGAACCTGGAATTCAGAAAAAAAAAAAGATTCAAACTTTTATACTTGGGAATGTGGATTACATGGATGCTTAAAGTGAAAAGGTTATTACAAGCTTTTGAAAGAAAATTTATGTGAGTGGCAGATAATGGTTAACCAAATAGAATCTGCACAGTGTATTCCAGTGGCTTTGTCTACTGTGCACTACAGAACATATAGGTATTCATAGCCTCCATGAAGAGCATTATCTGTGCCCTCTAAAATTATTACCATAGTACAGATGAAAAAAGATGGGTATCTGGATACTAAATGACAATTCAGCAGCCCACAGAAAACTACCCAGAGACAGAACTTATGAAATTTCTTCAAAGACCATCAATGTATTGTTAGCTCCTGACATAGGGATGTCTGTCTAGGGAAATATTATTTTCTCTTCATTTTGAAGAGAGTGCACTGAGAATACATTTCAGTTGCAACTTAAATAATTATTTTTTCTTTCATGTTAAGAAACTCTTCAGAAATAGAGCTCACAAGACAGATTATTTAGAAGGATAAATGCCTGGAGATTACAAAATTAAAAAAAAAAAAAAACATTAGTGGCCCTGAGTAACTCAGTAAGAAAATAAATCTAAAAGACTTATTAGAAACTGAAAATCAAAAAAGTAACTATTTCTAAAAAAAAAAATATGTTCATTAGTTGCTATCTTCACACATGTCATTAAGTAAACAACAAATTATGTATGAATATTTCTAGGACTGGCCACATTTTATTCCATATGATTTTATATTAAATCCCCAAATCCAGATAATAGAATTCATGATTCACTGCCAAAACTATTACAGAAAAAAATTTTTTTAAGGGGTGGATGTTTAGTAAGTATGTCATTTAACAATTTTATTACCATATGATTTTAAAGAAATTTATTCATTTTCCTGCAGCTGTAGTGTAGAGAAATTTCTTATTTATTTTTCCAATAGAAATTAACAAAGATAATCCCTAGAATCCACTTTAAATAACCTACCCTTACAATCATACAAGAAATCTATAATCAATGATGAGTAAAGAAAAAAGTCAATTAAAAAAAATTTTTAACCTTTTTCTTTTTTTTGAAATCAATCTCTAGCTGCATTTTTAGATCCTTTTCTCATCTTTTAAGCCAAAAATATATAAAAGACAGATGTTTGAACATCAAATTTATACATGAGATATGTTTATTAACTCTAAAAATTCAAAATCTTTAGAAATTTAAGAAATACAAAATAAAAACCCATCATGGGAAAAATTAAGTAATATTGATGAACATTTAAAACAAATTAATAATCATTAACTCAAAAGGAGTTTAAATTAGTATCTATTTGTGGAAACCATTTTGCTAGAGAATATATATTATACTCCCCATCAAAGACACTTACTGAAATTAGAGCATATGTGATCATGATAACATGTAAGTATGCAATGGTACTCATCAAACACTTGAAGCCCAAGGGCATGGCTCAATACAATATACATCTTGGAAGAGATAAATAATAATCTTTAGGAAAAATGGTCACTGGGGCCAGTCACATTTCATAACATATCCAGTTTAAAAAAGAGCATAAAACACTATGTATAAATTTTACATAGGTGCCTTATGCAAGTGGTATTTCACATGTGTATATTTTTAGAAACAAAATGTGTAGAACTTATGAGAAAATAACAGTCACAAAAAGCACATAAAAGACTGAATTATACATCCCATGTAAATATTAAAACTCATCATTACAAAGGTGATAATTTTCACCCAAATTAACTGACAATATATCTCACCAAAACTGTTATGTACAAATATGAATATATCACAGTGGAGTCTACTTTTATGTGTATTCTATGAAGCAATAATTAAAAAAACAATAAATAAATATATGATAGAAGAAAGTAGGAGAATAGGGAAAGAAGAATTACTGGATACTGAAGCGGAGCAAATTATATTTCATATTTTATGGTTATGTCAAAATAAACCTGACTATTAAATACAACAATAATGCAATAATAAAAAAAATCAAGTTTTACATTAAATGAAGTAAGAAACCAAGCGTAAATTTTAAAAATTCATCTACAAATTTATATGCAACTTTAGCCAAAAATCTTTTCAGTTACAAGATTAAAAAAAAGAACTTATCATGGCCTACTATTCATATATATTGTGAAAATATAATATTACAATAATAAAGAATCACAATATAAACAATATACCCATATGAATACATATGTATGTAAAAACAGTATGCTTTATTACAATACCAAATTCTAGATAAATCAAAACATAACAAAAATAATCTCAGGAACTTAGCTAGGGCCTTTCTCAAAATAAATTTAAACTTGTTATTGCTGTTTACTGGTGAAGAGTCCCTGCTTTCCCAATGCTGAATTATAACACCAGAGAAATGTGCCAAGGCAAGTTTAGAGTGGAAAGTAGAAGTTTTATTAAAGTCAGTAGAAAAGACTTCTCCCCAGAAGAAAAAGGAGACCAAAGAGGTAGAACCCATGAAAGGGATTTTTTTAAACTAAGTTTTTTTTTAGCTTTTTTATAACTAAGGTCTTCCTTCACCTATCCTGCATTCCTGTCACATTGCTGTACTTTGTTCTGTTATCTTGCAATGTTGGAATGTAGGTGGGAAGACCCAAAGTGTGGAGGACAGGTGGGCAGAAGGAGTAATTTGGGCAGGAAGGGCTTTTAGATTAGCATCTCCATGTTTGCTGTGGGCTGCTTCATTAAAATATCCTTGAGATGGGCTCAGGGCCTTGGGGACATTTTCAATTCCCCTTATCCTGGACTCCACCCTTAATATGGTGTTCATTCTTGATTTTACTGGATATTAGACCAAATTTACCTAACTACACAAACTACCTATCTGTAAGTCTGGCTCCACTACCAAGAATATGGCTAAGTAGTACAGTATCCCTGAGTTCACCTAACTTTAACAAAATAAAAATAATGAAGGAAGTAAAAATAAAGCAATGTCAAAATGAAAATTAGCTAGCTAAAAAGGAAATTAGGTACCCAATAATGACAGCTCATTTCCTGCAGGAAAATGGACCTTCGAGATTTGATTTTGATAATTATTCCACCTGTCAATCTCCAGCAGGTGGTAAGACACTGGGCTGCAGGAAAACACCTGGCACATAGTATTTTATGCAGATGCTGAAGATGCCCTTTGAGCATAAGGAAGGCAGCAAAGAGTCTCTGGCACTGACATGTTCCCCACCTGGTTGGCCAGTAGGACTGAGGACATAGTGGCCCAGTGGAGGACTTAAGCCTGCAGACTCCAGAGACTGCAGAGAGTCCCATCCTGCTGAGTTATTTATCTACAAATAACAGGAGAGTTCTGCTGTGCCTGGTGTTTCTGACTCAGTCAGGCTCGGTGGGGACCCATAACAATCTCCTAGCAGCCAGAAATCAGTATGACACAGGGAAAATACCTGGGATGCCAGATGACTCTCCCAGTAGTTTATGGTGGTTGATAACATTTTGGGAAACTATATAGTTCAGCATATACTCCCCTCATGGCCTAACCCAATCTGTTCAAATGAATCCCCATCATGTACTAACCAATCATTCTTACCCAACTTGTACCCACCAGTGAATGTGCTAATCATGTTTTAGAGTTGTTTATGATTTTCCCAAGGTGTGTGATGATTTTCTAAGAGATGCTATGATGTATGTGTGGTTCCTGCCTTCCTTCAAAGAGTTATGAAACTGCTGCAAACCCCGGGCTCAGGGCCTCTAAGTCACCAGTTTCTCTGTGTGTGGAGGACTGAGCTAGCTTGCAATAAACACCTCTTTGGTGCTTACATCGATATTGGTCTCTGGTGGTCTTTGGGGGGTCCCATATTTGAGCATAACAGTCTCTCCTGAAACCCATGGGAAAGGAATTCATCACTCCAGTTCTCTAGGACTGTAGTTTTATAGCACAAAAAGTTACAAAAGAAGGGTGACTTGAGAACTTACATGAATAACAGGATTTTCTCAAGCAGAATACAAAGACACTTAGTAGGTTAATGGTCTAAATGGTTTAGCACTTAGGGAATAAATTTAGATCACAACATCAGAATTTATGATACACCACTAAGGTTTCAGAGTGAGTTGTTATTTGTTCAGAGAAAGCCAGAATTTATGAGTCATCACTAAAGTTTCAGGAAGGGTTGTTATCTCATCAGGGAAAACCAGACATGGGTGAGTTCAAGGAACTGGTAGGCATTTCAAGCAAGTTTACAAATCACAGTAATATATAATGAAGCAGAAATTAACTTTTCAGGCCTTTGTGATGACATGGCAACCAATCTTAAAAGGAAATTAGGCTGGATTTTTCACTTGCTATAGCCATAGCTTGTAAAGTAAATGTTTCATACTTTAACAAGTATAAGAATTAAATTATTAATATTAATTACTACTAATTTTTAAAAGACTGAATAAAATAGGATATTAAATATTTCTTATTAAATGCATAAAAATTTTTATTAATATATTGATAAAATAAACATGGAAAATTTTGACAATGATAAAAAGACATTTAATATAAGGGATGCAATATTATAAATCCCTCATGTTCAGTGGGTCAGTACTTCAATGGTTTTTTTTTTCTTTTCATTCTTTTAGGTCATTTTTAATAACACTTCTGCAAATGTTTGTTAAGTATACAAATTTAAGAATTTGTATTTTGTAAAGTAGAAAAATGGCAGATTTGAGCTCCCTTAAGGATTTTAAAACTTATAAGCCATGTGGGGCATCTTAGCACTTTTTTTTCATATTTGCACACAGTCCAATTCTAGAGAAGAATGAGTTGGAGATATAGTCTACAGTCCTGAGCAAAAGAGAAATTTCCTTAGGATATTTCTAAAGCTTTTAACTTTTCTAACTTTTCAGAATTTTTGGTGATTTGAAAAAAAATATATTTATTTTAAGAAATGAATTGTTTGAAATTAATTATTTATCTTTACTGCATTATTTTTCACTTTCATTGATTTTTTTAGAAGAACTAACAGAACAGAATTCCAAAAGTGTTCCATGTAAATTTAAAGGTATGTTTCTAATAATCAAGAAAGAAAACAGAAGCAAAACATCATCTAGTTTGGTGGTTGTTCCTCAAAGTAAAGGGTTACTTATTTATTTCTGCTATTATTCACTAGGTTCCTGAGGTTGCAGAAATCACCAATCAACACAGAGAAACATCTTTTTAGTTTGTTTCTCACAAACAATTCAAGCTAAAATACACTAGTATCACTGTAGTTTCAGACCAAAGGGTATTTCTAAATAATAAAAATGTGTATACATAAGTATATAAATAAATATAAAATAAAATATAATATTAGATAGATTTTTTTCCTGGATAATCATTTTGTACATATTTCCCTTTAGACACAGTTCTCGGACCAAAGTGTCACAAATAAGACATAAATCCTACATTGCTACATAGACTAACTAAGGCACATACTAATAGCTTGGTATAAAACTTGGCAAAGAGACATAAATAACTAGAGAACATCATACAGAATTATACCTAAATGCTAAGTGCTGAGGGCCATTACCAAGTAGGTATTGACGCATCGTAATCCTTGCCAGTGTACCCCATGTTAAATGGACTTGCCTTGGAAATTTGCTGCGACCTTGCTTGTGTGTTTGAGAAAGATGACCCTGCTCAAGGTGATCGAGGGTGGATCCAGGTTTGAGGAAGTATCCTGCAGGTTTGAGGAAGTATCCCGGTCCTTGGGCTTAGGGTGTTCCCGGTTTAAGGCGTTTCCCAGTTTAAGAATATGGGTTTTAGGGAAGTTGAGGTTGAAGATTATTGCTGCTGGGATTAGGGTGTTCCTGTTGCTTGTTCCCGTTGAGTTCTCGTGAGATTCAAATGGGATTTTGGAAAAAGCCTCGTGGAGTAGGTGAAGTGTGCGGCAGAACGAGACTGCCCCTGAACGTGTGTGGAGGCTAGTGTGAGATCCGGAATAAAGAATTGCTGTTTGAACCTACAGAGCTGTGTGGTGGCTCGTGATTCTGTGCCAAGCCGAGTCATTGGCACTTGGCTTTGGCAGCTACGTAGCATATTCATAGTCTTTTAGTACATAAAGAGACAAGTTATTATACTAAATTTTATAACTCAGTTGCTGCTAATATATAGAAATAGAGATATTTATTAAGAGATGGTTTTATGCAGATTTTTGGTTTAAAAGGGGAAAGATCAAATAATGGAGGTGATTTAAACATGAGCAAACATATTTTCCTGCATTCAGTACCTTTTCCATAGATATATGAATTATAATTAATTCCAACCAGTAAAATGCAGAAATAGTGTAAAGATTATTCACTAGGAGTAAAAATACTTAAAAAGAGAACCAAAACTTCCATTCCTGTCCAAATGTTTATTCCTGACAAAAAGACTGCTTCTTTGGAACCATTTCTGTAGATATTTTTTTTTGTAATAAATACTTTGCTGACTTTTTTGCATATTACTTAATATATTTATCCTTCATATTTTCTCTCTTGTCCTATTTTACTACCTATATTCTAAAACAAAAAAAATTTCTAACTCCTTAACTCCCTTAATATTTGAGATATCTTTTTTTAATTCTTTTTTATTATTAGTTGTTCAAAACATTACAAAGCTCTTGACATATCATATTTCATACACTTGATTCAAGCAGATTATGAACTTCCATTTTTACCCCATATACATATTGCAGATTCACATCGGTTCCACATCCACTTTTTTACATACTTTCATACTAGTGTCTGTTGTATTCTGCTGCCCTTCCTATCCTCTACTATCCCGACACCGTTCCCCTCCCCTCTTTTCCCATCTTCTCTCTCTACCCCATCTACTGTAATTCATTTCTCTCTTCTTTTTCCCCTTTCCCCTCACTTCGTCTTATTTGTAATTTTGTATAACAATGAGGGTCTCCTTCATTTACCATGCAATTTCACTTCTCTCTCTCTTTCCCTCCTCCCTCTCAACTCTGTTTAATGGTGATCTTTTACTCATGCTCTTCCTCCGTATTCTGTTCCTAGTTGCTCTCCTTATATCAAAGATGATATTTGGCATTTTTTTAAGGGATTGGCTAGCTTCACATAGCATAATCTGCTCTAGTGCTATCCATTTCCCTGCAAATTCCATGATTTTGTCATTTTTTAGTGCTCCCTAATACTCCATTGTGTATAAATGCCACATTTTTTTTATCCATTCATCTATTGAAGGGCATCTAGGTTGGTTCCACTGTCTAGCCATTGTGAATTGTGCTGCTATGAACATCGATGTAGCAGTATCCCTATACTACGCTCTTTTAAGGTAGTCAGGGAATAGTCCGAGAAGAGCAATAGCTGGGTCAAATGGTGGTTCCATTCCCAGCTATCCCAGGAATCTCCATACTGCTTTCCAAATTGGCCGCACCAATTTGCAGTCCCAGCAGCAATGTACAAGTGTACCCTTTTCTCCACATCCTCGCCAGCACATGTTGTTGTTTGACTTCATAATGGCTGCCAATCTTACTGGAGTGAGATGGTATCTTAGGGTGGTTTTGATTTGCATTTCTCTGACTGCTAGAGATGGTGAGCATTTTTTTTCATGTACTTGTTGATTGATTGTATGTTCGCCTCTGAGAAGTGTCTGTTCAGGTCCTTGGCCCATTTGTTGATTGGGTTATTAGTTATCTTATTGTTTAAATTTTTGAGTTCTTTGTATACTCTGGATATTAGGGCTCTATCTGAATGTGAGGAGCACAAATTTGTTCCCATGATGTAGGGTCCCTATTTACCTCTCTTATTGTTTCTCTTGCTGAGAAAAAAATTTTTAGTTTAAGTAAGCCCCATTTGTTGATTATTGTTATTAACTCTTGTGCTATGGGTGTCCTATCAATGAATTTAGAGCCCGACCCCATAATATATAGACTGGAGCCAACTTTTTCTTCTGTCAGATGCACAGTCTCTCATTTGATATCAAGCTCCTTGATCCATTTTGAGTTAACTTTTGTGCATGGTGAGAGAAGTGGATTCAGTTTTATTTTGTTGCATATGGATTTCCAGTTTTCCCAACACCATTTGTTGAAGATGCTATCCTTCCTCCATTGCATGCTTTTAGCCCCTTTATCAAATATAAGATAGTTGTAACTTTGTGGATTAGTCTCTCTGTACTCTATTCTGTACCATTGGACCACCCGCCTGTTTTGGTACCAGTACCATCCTTTTTTTGTTACTATTGCTCTGTAATATAGTTTGAAATCTGGTATCGCTATACCGCCTGATTCACACTTCCTGCTTAGAATTGCTTTTGCTATTCTGGGTCTTTTATTTTTCCATATGAATTTCATGATTGCTTTCTCTATTTCTACAAGAAATGCCATTGGGATTTTGATTGGCATTGCATTAAACCTATAGAGAACTTTTGGTATTATCACCATTTTGATGATGTTAGTTCTGCCTATCCATGAACAGGGTATATTTTTCCATCTTCTAAGATGTTCTTCTACTTCTCTCTTTAGGGTTCTGTAGTTTTCATTGTATAAATCTTTCACCTCTTTTGTTAGGTTAATTCCCACGTATTTTATTTTTTTTGCAGGATATTGTGAATGGAGTGTTTTTCCTCATTTCCATTTCAGAAGTTTTATCGCTGATATACAGAAATGCCTTTGATTTATGCGTGTTGATTTTATATCCTGCCACTTTGCTGAATTCATTTATTAGTTCTAGTAGTTTCCTTTTAGACCATTTTGGGTCTTCTAGTTATAGGATCATATCATCCGCAAATAGTGATAATTTAAGTTCTTCTTTTCCTATTTTTATGCCTTTAATTTCTTTCATCTGTCTAATTGCTCTGGCCAGTGTTTCAAGAACTATATTGAATAGAAGTGGTGATAGAGGGCATCCCTGTCTTGTTCCAGACTTTAGAGGAAATGACTTCAATTTTTCTCCATTCAGAATCATGCTAGCCTGAGGCTTAGCATAGATAGCTCTTAGAATGTTGAGGTATGTTCCTGTTATCCCTAGTTTTTCTAATGTTTTGAACATAAAGGTATGCTGTACTTTGTTGAATGCTGTTTCTGCATCTATGGAGATGATCATATGGTTCTTATCTTTAACTCTATTGATGTGGTGAATAACATTTATTGATTTCCATATATTTAACTATCTTTGCATCCCAGGGATGAATCCTACTTGATCATGGGGCACAATTTTTTTGATGTGTTTTTGTATCTGATTCCCCAGAATTTTATTGAGATTTTTTGCATCTAGTTTCCTTAGAGATATTGGTCTGTAGTTTTCTTTTTTTTTTAGGTGTCTTTGTCTGGTTTCAGAATCAGGGTGATGTTGGCCTTATAGAATAAATTTGGAAGAGCTCCCTCTTTTTCTATTTCCTGAAATAACTTTAAAAGTATTGGTATTAATTCTTCTTTAAAGATTTTGTAAAACTCTGCTGTATACCCATCAGGTCCTAGGCTTTTCTTGGTTGGTAGTCTTTTGATTGCTTCTTCAATTTCATCCATTGATATTGGTCTGTTCAAATCGTGTGTATCCTCCTGACTCAGTCCTGGCAAATCATATGACTTACCAAATTTATCGACGTCTTCACTACCTTCTATTATATTGGAATATAGTTTTTCAAAAAAATTTCTAATTGTCTTCTGTATTTCTGTAGCACCTGTTGTGATATTGCCTTTTTCATCCTGTAACTAATTTGAGTTCTCTCTCTTCTTCTCTTTGTTAGCATGGCTAAGGGTCTGTGGATCTTATCTATTTTTCAAAGAACCAACTTTTAAGTTTTGTCAATTTTTTTAAAAGTTTCTTTTGTTTCAATTTCATTGATTTTTGTTCTGATTTTAATTATTTCTGCTAGATTTGCTGTTGTTTTGCTCTTCCTTCTCTAGGGCTTTGAGATGAAGTGTGAGCTCATTTATTTGTTGTTTTTTTCTTTTTTTGAGGAATGACCTCCAGGCAATGAATTTCCCTCTTAAAACTGCTTTCATTGTGTCCCATAGATTCCAATATGTTGTGTCTGTATTTTCATTTATCTCTAAGAATTTTTTGATTTCCTTTTTTATGTCTTCTGTAACCCATTGATCATTCAATAACATATTGTTCATTTTCCATGTGATGTAGGATTTTTCCTTCCTTCTTTTATCATTGATTTCCAATTTCATTCCATTATGATCAGATAAAATGCATGGTGTTATCTCCACCCCTTTATATTTATTGAAGTTAGCCCTATGGCATAATATATGGTCTATTTTTAAGAAGGATCCATGTGCTGCTGAGAAAAAAGTATATCCACTTGATGATGGTTGATATATTCTATATATGTCAGGTCTAGTTTATTGATTGTGATATTGAGTTCTATAGTTTCATTATTCAACTTTTGTTTGGAGGATCTGTCCAATGGTGAGAGGGGTGTGTTGAAGTCACCCATAATTATTGTGTTGTGGTCTATTTGATTCTTGAACTTGAGGAGAGTTTGTTTTATGAATATTGAAGCACCCTTATTTGGTGCATAAATATTGATAATTGTTGTGTCTTGTTGGTGAATGTTTGTTTTTAACACTATATAATGTCCATCCTTATCCCTTTTGATTAACTTAGTCGTGAAGTTGATTTTATCCGATATGAGGATGGCCACCCCTGCTTGGTTATGAGGACCATGTGTATGGTATATTTTTTCCTAACCTTTCACCTTCAGCCTGTGTATGTCTTTTCCTATCAGATGTGTCTCCTGGAGGCAGCATATTGTTGGATTTGTTTTTTTTTTAATCAATTTTACCAGCCTATGTCACTTTATTGGAGAGTTTAAGCCATTAACGTTTAGAGTTAGTATCGACATATGGTTTGTACTTACAGCCATGTTTAATTATATATCTCTTTTCATAAAATTTGGTTTGTTTCTCCATGATTAGCTTTCCCCCTGCCCTCTGTCTTTACTGAGGTACTTCCCACTGTTGGTTTTGGTTATTGTTTTTCATTTTTCCTCCGATAGTGTTTTGCTCAAGATGCTTTGCAATGCTGGTTTTCTGGCTGCAAATTCTTTTAACTTTTGTTTATCATGAAAGATATTTATTTTGTCATACCTGAAACTTAATTTTGCTGGATACAAAATTCTTGGTTGGCATCCATTGTCTTTCAGTGTTTGAAATACATTGTTTCAGAATCTTCTCACTTTCAGCGTCTGCGATAAAAAATCCTTTGTTAACTTTATTGGCTTACCACTGAATGTAATCTGCCTCCATTCTCTTGTAGCTTTTAATATTTTCTGTCTATTGGATATCTTCATAACAATTTGTGTTGGCGTTGGTCTACTGTGATTTTGTATGCTCGGTGTCCTGTATGCATCTACAATTTGTACATCCATTTCCTTTTTTATCTCTGGAGAGTTTTGTATAGTTATTTCATTCAGCAGGTTGCTCAATCCCTTGGTTTGAACCTCTATACCTTCCTCTATCCCGATGACTCTTAAGTTTGTTTTTTTTTTATGTTATCCCATATCTCTTGGATGTTTTTCTCCTGATTTTTTACCAGCCTTTCTGAGTTGGCTAGACTCTTTTCAAGATGATATTCTTTGTCTTCATTATCTGACATTCTGGCTTCTACTTGCTCCAATCTGTTAGTGATACTCTCATTTGAGTTTTTAATTTGGTTTATAGTTTCCTTCATTTCTAGAATTATTGTTTGATTTTTTTTATAATCTCTATCTCCTGATAAAGATGCTTATTTGCTTCTCTTATCTGTTTATGTAATTCATTTTCAATGTGTTTTTTCACTATTTGGATTTGCTGTCTCATATCCTCTTTAAAATTCCATTCCATCTGTCTAAGGTATTCCTTGAGTTCATTATTTGACCATTTTTCTGATGCCTCTAGGTCGTCCTGAATATTTAGGCTGACATGCATTGTTTGTACTCCTTTTCTTCCTTGCTTTTTCATGCTGCTCATGTTACTTCTTATTTATGTTTGTCTGCTGAGTTACTGTTTACTCCAAAAATTTATTTCATGCTGTCGCCACCGGTTTCAATGAAGTTATCTCCTCCACTACATTCTGGTGATGTCAGTTCTCTGCCATGGTGGTATCCCTTGCAAATGGCGACAGTTTGTTCCCTTTGCCAGGTGACTAATGCAAGGGGTGGGTCTCGACTGGCTCTCCCAAGCCCCGTCTCAATCCTGTGGCCACTGCCTATGAAGGCTCAGTTGGTATTAACCTCCACAGGTTCAGAAGGGCCGACCAGTTGTTTCAGCAAGATCATTTAGTGCTGAGTCACAGCGGTTTGTCTGCAAGACACAGGTGAATGGGAGCTTCAATTCAGCCAATCTGTGCTCGGTGTGTGTTCTGAGAGGCCCAGACTGTTTGCCCCAGATCCACATCAGCTCAATATTGCCTAGTGATCCATTTCCTGGCTTTCAGGGTTCTCAGCATTCTCCCTGAGGTTTGTTTTCAGATTCTGTATAGCACAGACACCTGGGCTCCGGATCCAGGACAGAAGCCTAAGAGATTGATTGGTCAAGGCTTCAGGTGGACAGAGCTGCCACACGCGCCTGCAGGGAACTGGGTCCTGTGACCCACCAGTCGGACAGGTCCAGCGGCCTGCTGAGGGGCAGCCCCGTCTCCTCCCCCAGTGCCTGCAAGGTAGGCGGGACTGTGACCACCGGCAGATCAGCCCAGTGGCCTCTTGAGGGGCGGAGCCGGCCCCTCCCCCAGTGCCTGCAAGGTAAGCGAACCTGCGACCCACGGGCAGTTCAGGCCCAGCAACCTGCCGAGTGACAGAGCTGCCACACGCACCTGAAGGGAACGCGGACCTGCGACCCACCAGCAGGACAGGTCCAGCGGCCTGCTGAGGGGCAGGCCCGTCCCCTCCCCCAGTGCCTGCAAGGTAGGCGGGACTGTGACCACCGGCAGATCAGGCCCAGCGGCCTGCTGAGGGGCGGAGCCGCCCCCTCCCCTCGCGCCAGCAAGGTAGACGGACCTGCGACCCACCAGGAGGTTAGACCCAGCAACCTGAGGAGTGACAGAGGTGCCCCTCAAACCTGCTGGGTAGGCGGACCTTCGACCGACCAGCAGAGCAGACCTAGGGCCCGCCAGCATGGTAGACGGATCACACCAATTGGAGGAGGATCACAGCCACTACCTGCCCTGCAAGGGAGATTTTTCAACTGTACAAGAGCAATATAAATAAATAGAGGGAAAATTTCAAAAACACAACAGTTTCACCAAGCACAAAGAAACGCCAGCAGTATGAAAAGACAAGGAAAGAAAGGACCACAGGCAATGCAGGTCAACTCAACTCTAGAAGAGGTAATAGCTGCAACAGATGGAATGTCAGATAGAGAGGTCAGGATATACATGCTTCAGATGATCTGGAGTCTCAAGGAAGACATGAGACAGCAAAATCAGACAATGAAAGCTCACATTGACAAGGAAATACATAAACAAATCCAGGAAGTAAAAGATCAATTTCACAGGGAGATAGAGGTAATAAAAAACAAACAAATAGAAATCCTAGAAATGCAGGAAGCAATAAACCAACTTAAAAACTCAATCGAGAATACTACCAGCAGAGTGGATCACTTAGAATATAGAACATCAGACAATGAAGACAGAGTATTTCAACTTGAAAAGAACATAGACAGCTCAGCAAGTCTGCTGAGAAACCATGAGCAGAACATCCAAGAACTATGGGATAATATCAAAAGACCAAACTTAAGAGTCATTGGGATACAGGAAGGCACAGAGCTCCAAACCAAAGGAATAAACAATCTATTCAGTGAAATAATACGAGAAAACTTCCCAGACTTGAAGAATGAGACAGAATCCCAAATCCTAGAAGCCTACAGGACGCCGAATGTGCAAAATCATAAGAGATCCACACCTAGACACATTATAATGAAGATGTCCAACATACAGAATAAGGAGAGAATTTTAAAAGCTACAAGAGAAAGGAAGCAGATTACATTTAGGGGTAAACCAATCAGGATAACAGCTGATCTCTCAACACAGACTCTAAAAGCAAGAAGATCCTGGAATAACATATTTCAAACGCTAAAAGAAACTGGGTTCCGACCAAGAATAGTGTATCCGGCGAAATTAAGGTTCAGGATGGAAGATGAAATTAAAACCTTCCACGATAAACACAAGTTAAAAAAATTTGCAGCTAGAAAACCATCTGTTCAAAAAATCCTTGGCAAAACACTACAGGAGGAGGAAATGGAAACCAACAACGAAAACCAACAGTGGGAGGTAGGACAGTAAAGGAGGGAAAATAATCAAAGAGGAAAACAAATCAGGTTTAGTAGAATTAATAAACAAATATGGCTGGAAGAACAAACCAGATCTCAATAATAATCCTAAATGTTAATGGCTTAAACTCACCAATTAAGAGACACAGGCTAGTTGAATGGATCACAAAACAA
This sequence comes from Urocitellus parryii, assembly GCF_045843805.1. Lineage (NCBI taxonomy): Eukaryota > Metazoa > Chordata > Mammalia > Rodentia > Sciuridae > Urocitellus > Urocitellus parryii. The sequence goes on from NW_027552271.1 coordinate 346,530, forward strand.
GACCCAACAATATGCTGCCTACAGGAGACGCATTTGATAGGAAAAGATATACATAGACTTAAGGTGAAAGGTTGGGAAAAATCATATCACTCATATGGACTGTGGAAACAAGCAGGAGTGTCCATACTCACATCAAATAAAATAGATTTCAAGCCAAACTTAATCAAAAGGGATAAAGAGGGACACTACATACTGCTCAAGGGAACCATACACCAACAAGACATAACAATCATAAATATATATGCCCCAAACAACGGTGCTGCTATGTTCATCAAGCGAACTCTTCTCAAGTTCAAGAGTCTAATAGACCACCATACAATAATCATGGGAGACTTCAACACACCTCTCTCACCACTGGACAGATCTTCCAAACAAAAGTTGAATAAGGAAACTATAGAACTCAATAACACAATTAACAACCTAGACTTAATTGACATATATAGAATATACCACCCAACATCAAGCAGCTACACTTTTTTCTCAGTAGCACATGGATCCTTCTCAAAAATAGATCATATATTATGTCACAGGGCAACTCTTTGACAGTATAAAGGAGTAGAGATAATGCCATGCATCTTATCTGATCATAATGGAATGAAACAGAAAATCAACGATAAAAGAAGGAAGGAAAAATCATGCATCACTTGGACAATGAACAATAGGTTACTGAATGATCAATGGGTTTTAGAAGACAACAAGGAGGAAATTAAAAAAAATTCTTAGAGTTAAATGAAAACACAGACACAACATATCAGAA